>NC_056736.1:636067605-636372605 GCF_019279795.1 Protopterus annectens | reverse complement strand
GCCACCAGTAGTAGTTCAAATTTTCTTAGAGATTTTGTCCTGTTTAAGTAGAATCTTAGTGGTCTGTGTACATCCAATGAATGCAGAATCTGCTCACCCTTGTTTTGTGGATTTGGGAAGAAAGATGGCAGATGAATGGTCTGATTGAGGGCCACACTAGATACCACTTTAGGCATAAAGGATGGATTGTTCCCGAGAGCCACCCTGTCCGGGTAAAAAATAATGAAACTCGAAAATGAAAATTTCAGGAGTCGGCCGACTGGCACATGGGAACTGCTTCTGCTTCGGGCACCGCACAGCAAGAAAGACTGAAGTAATGGCGTTGGCTGCATGTTTTATACCCCTGACGACCTGAAGTCATTGAAGAAGGGACAGCAACTGATGCAGGACCCAAGACTTTGTTAATCAGGCCGACTGATGGCAACCTGCCAGCAGATTACCCCAATGTAATGACTGAAACAGTGAAACACGAAGAACGTCTCCTCTGTGGAAAGCTGCAGAGGTGGAGGCTGCTCTGGTGGAATGTTTGCTGACCCCCTTGGGGGAGGCCTGCCATGCTGTTTGTAGCAGAAATGGATGCAGTGTGCTATCCATTTGGAAATGGTTTGCTTGGAGATGGCTTTGCCTTCTGCCCCTGCAGCAAAGCTAACCAGCAATTGATCAGACTTTCTGAAGGATTTAGTCCGGTCCAGATAGTATCTGATCACATCTAGAGAGTGAAGAATCCTTTCCCCCTTGTTCTGGGGATTAGGAAAGAAGGTGGTCAAATGAATGGATTGATTGAGCCACAATGGACACCACCTTGGGGGTAAAGGATGGGTTAGTTCTGAGGGATATCTGGTCTGCATGGAAGATGATGAAGGGTTCCACAGCCATGAGTGCTTGCAGCTCAGAGACTCTTCTGGCTGAAATGATGGCCAAGAGGAAGTCTGTCTTCCAGGACAGAAAGTTTAGCTCTGCAGAAGAAGCTGGTTCGAAAGGAGGCAGGATGAGCTTTTCCAAGACAAATTTAAGGTCCCAAGCTGGTGCCCTTCTAGGGGGCCTCAAGTTGCTAGCCCCTTTGAGGAACTGTCTGATCAAAGGGTGTGAGAAAATGGGCTGCTCAGTGGGAAAATTAGCAGAAATAGCAGAGGCATAAATTTTTATATAGGAGCAAGAGACCACTGTGTATGTCAACCAAGTAATCCAGGATGAGAGAGATGGAGGGCTGTGCCGTATTGGCCCCCTTAGCCTGGATCCAGGTGCAGAACCTTTTCCATTTATCTGCACAAGACTTTCTGCTGCTAGGGTGTCTGGCCTCATGGATAACATCCAGAACTTTTTTACTGAGGATGGCAGATTAGTTCATATTAGGGAATAAGCCAAGCTGCTAAACTGAGTGTCTGCAATTGGGGATGCATGAATTCCCCTTCCCTCTGGGTTAGGTGGTTTGGAATCTGAGGAAGATGCCATGAATGCAGTGGGGACAGGCTGCACAGCAAGGGGTACCAGTGCTGTTGGGGCCAGTCTGGAGCTACAAGAAAGGTCCTTAGTTTTTCCTCCCTTAATTTGAGCAGTACCCTGGGGATGAGAGGTAGGGGAGGAAAGGCATAGACCGAGAGGTTGACCTAGGGGAAGGACAGGGCATCCACTTTCCAAGCCATGCAGTGATGCTCCCTGGTAGCTGATGGTTGGTGTGAGGCAAAGAGGCTGACCTTCGGAGTTCCCCATTTCTGAGTTATTAGGCTGAAGGTACTTCTGTTGAGCTGCCACTTGTGTGGGTCCAGAAGGTTTCTGCTTAATTGATCTGGCAGGGAGTTGAGAGAGCCTGGTAGGTACAGTGATAAAAGGTGTAGTTGCATGGAAGAGGCTGTGAGCCAAAGGGTCATGGTCAGCCTGCGTAGAGGGTAGGAGAGAGTCCCTCCCCTGCTTGTTGATGTACCACATCACAGTGGTGTAGTCTGTTTTGATCAGGTGAACCCCTGCAGAGAGAAGGGGTTTGAAAGCTATCAAGGCGTGCTGCACAGCCATCATCTCTTTTTGACTGATGTGCAGGGGGATTTGGTGTGGGTTCCATTGGCCCTGTATGCACCTGCCATCCAGGTGTGCACCCGAAGCGTAGTATGATGTCTCTGTGGTGAGGGTCTGGGCAGCGGGGTGTGGGGAGAAGGGCAGTCCCTTGTTGTGGGAGCATGCTGTTGCCCACCAAAGAAATTCCTTTCTGATTTATTTTATTTATTTTGCCGGGAGAAACTCCACATTGATCAACATTAAAGAGGGCGTATAAAAGCATTTTAAGTAAATATGAATATACATTAGGAACACAGCTAGTAGCTAGTTAGCAAAGTATATAGTTATAATGTACAGTGATTGATTTTTTTGAAGAGTGGTAAGGAGGAGATTAGAGTGATATCAGTTGGTAGGAATTATAGGTAGAAGAGTTTCGAGGTCTTGAGAGTGTTAACACCAAAGGCTCTTTAGGTACCACTGAAGTTTCCTCATATGCAGTCTGGCACATGGAATGAGGAGTACGCAAGATGCCATGAACCCCAGAGCTTGCAGGATTTTCCTGCAGAAATCTGGGGCCTGGTGGTCAGTTGAGAGAAGTAGGCTGACAGGAAAATTTGTTTCTCTGGTGTAAGGTATGCCATATCTGGGATACTTGTGTCCAGACTTGCTCCCATGAAGATTATCCTTTGGGTGGGCACCTGCTTTGATTTCTTTTTGTTGATTGTGCACCCTAGGGAGGTTATTAGGCTCTTTACAAAGGCCAGGTGTTTGAGCAGCATTTCCTGGCTGTCTGCCTGAATAAGGCAGTCGTCTAAGTAGGAGTAAATTTGAATATTTGTTTGCCTGCAAAAGGCAATGGCCGGAGCCAGGCATTTTGTGAAAACTCTGGGACCAGTAGCTAAGCCAAAGGGAAGCACAGAGAACTGAAAGTGTTGAGATCCTGCCCTGAAGCAGAGATATTTTCTGCAAGATTCCCCGATAGGAATGTGGAGGTAGGCCTCTTAGATTCAGCCAGGGGGGCTAGCCAAGTGTTCTTGGAGAGCATGGGTAGCAGCTGCTGGAGGGTGAACATTTTGAATTTTGGGATCACCAGGAAGGTGTTTAGAATGGATAGATAGAGGATGGAGCACCAGGTGCCCTCTTTTCTGGGCACCAGAAAAAGTCTAGAGTAGAAGCCTTGGTCTATCTGTTCTGCAGGAACGTGCTCTAGTGCCCTCAAAGACAGCAGGGAAAAGGATTTGCTTTTGAGCCTCTACCCACTGATTTGGTGGTAGACCTGTGAACCCTTTTGGGGTTGGAAGGTTGTGGAAGGAGAATTTGTATCGGAGACACAATGTTCAGAACCCACTGGTCCTTGGTAATGGTGGCCCAGGTGCTGAGTGAAAGGAGAGTTTTCCTCCTAGGGGTAAGTGAAGGTGGGCTGCGGGGAGGTCAGGAGGAGGTGAGTCATTCTGAGTTCTTACCATAAAGGGGTGGCTTAGAACTCCTTGGTTTTGAAGTGGAGGTAGTCCACTGCTTAGATCTCTGCATTCCCTGGGGCTGCTGTCTGGGGGGGTCTGTTTACACAGGGCCTAGGCTGGGCCTGTTTACTCAGAGCAGGAAAGGACCAGTGCTTGGAGGGAAAATGCCTGCTGAACCTAGGGGGCTGGACCTGTAAGAAATCTTTAACTGTTTGCATAGATTGTGCTTTTTCTTCCATCTTTAAGATCTCTTCTGCCTTAGTGCCAAATAAGGTATCCAACAATTTAGATTTGACATGGTGCGGCAGTGGTTGTTCCATAAGCCATGCATGTCTTCTAATGACATATCCAGTGACTGCTGCCCTGCAAGAACCTTCTAGGGCATCAAAACCACAGTGCAAAGTGTGTTTAGTTACTTGACTTACAGAACGCATTAAGTCTTGTAAATCTTTAGATTCTGCCCAAACAGGAAAGGAAGACATTTTTTGTTTAAGAGTTCCAAGGTATGTTGCTGATATTTAAGCATATAGAACTTACAATTTAGTGCCGTGATAGCAAGAGCAGCAGAGGTGTATACTTGTTTACCCCATCTGTCCAATGTTTGGGAATCCCTGTCTGAGGGGGTGGGATTCTTGGCACATTTTGCTTTAATCCCTATTGACCCTTGAGAAATGACCTCAGGGTCAGCTGTTGGATTTTTAAAAAGAGATATTTGTGAGAGTCAGGGACTCTGTAGTACCAGTCTGGTTTTCTGGGAACAGGAGGTAGGCAGTCAGGAGTCGAGCTTGATTCAAGGAAAACATCATCCACTACATCCAGGACTGGGGGGATGGCCAAGGGTCTGTGCTGCAGAAGATCTAGGAATTCCCAGAGTCTCTTTTTAGACTGAAGGCAGTCCTGACTCTCCCACTGGAAATGCTCACTTAAAGTATGCAGGGTTTCCCCACAGGAAAAATATTCTGGAGGAGAGGCTGAAGGAATGGATTCCTCTGCATCAGAATCCTCATAAGTGCAGAGGGGTTGCATGTCTTCATAGTCAATGCATCAGAGTCATCTGACTCTTGTTCAGACAAAACTGCTGGGGACAGATCTCTTCCTTTTTGAGTGGGTAGCTTGGCTTCCCCTGATCAGCATGATAAGGTCTTCCGCCATTTTAAGCATTTGAGACGGAGGCAAGGTAGCAGGTGCCTGAGAGTGGGTAGTCGGTTTCTTTGGGTGTGGTTCGAATCCTGGGCCTAAGGAACTTGGCTGTTTTCGAAAGAATGGTAGTCGCAAAAGAAGACTGTGTCGAGATTTGGTGGTGCGAAGGATTTCCTCGGAAGCCGGTGTCTGCTCAGCACCTCCGGACCCATCCAAGGTAGAGACGACCGCAGGATCCTTAGATGAAGAAGAGTTTTGCTGCACACTGGACTCTGAAAGGGTCTCCGTAGCAGCCTGCGAATCAACTGAAGTGGGCATCAAGGACTGCGAAAGCACCTCAGAGTACCGGAGGAATGACGACTAGTTTAACGGAAGCGCTGTTGGAAGGTTTGGACCTGTGCAGTCTCCATCTTTACGTTTTTCCCCGAAGATCTACTGTTGGATGGCTTACTGAAGCCATATCGGAATTAGAGGACTGTAAATGAAAATATCTGACTACAATAAGGGGCCGACAACGTATAGCTCTGGCATTAAACTAAGCACAGAAGCGAAAATGGGGGATGTTGTCGACTGGGCCGAGACAAGTGACGCAGTAAGAGTGGAAGTCTCGGTGTGGTATTTGGTTTCCACAGGCGAGGCAATTAACTTTTTCTGACACCGGTTAGTGCAAGAAAAAAGGATCCCCAATGGGGTACTTAGCTTTAGAAGACTAACTTCAATTCGGAAATGAAAACTCAGGTAGCGGCTGACCAACACTCGTGCAAACTACTGCTTCTTCGGGCTCCACAGCAAGAAAGACCGATGTAATGGCGTTGGCTGCCTTAGTTTATACCACTGATGACCTGACGTCAGTCCTCAAGTAACAACCGACGCAGAGATACTAAGTCTCTTGTATTTGGGCCGGCCGAGGTATATCCTGCTAGGGATATCCCAAATGTGATGACTGCAACAGTGAAACACAAAGAACACAGGTTAGTTCTCAAGGATACCCTGTGTTTATGGAAAACCAGAAAGGAAGGCAAAGTCATTAATGCCTGAATTTCAGAAACCCCTCTGGCAGAGATTAAGGTTACCAGAAGCACTGCTTTCCATGTGCAAAACTTTAGGGAAGCCAAAGCTGCTTGGTTCAAAAGGAGCTTCGGCAAGTTTCTCCAGTACGTAATTGAGATCCCAAGGAGGAGGAACTGGTTTCCTAGGGGGACGTAGAACACCCTTTAGAAAAAGCTCAACTTCTAGCCTGGAGGTAAGGCAAGCAGGCAGAACAATGGACTGAACAGGAGTGAAAAAGGGCACTGTTGAGCAACTCACACAGGTAAAAAAAAACACTAGAGGAATGTCCGCACCAAAGGGATCTATTTTCCTTTTTTTTAGCACCAACTGGAAAATCTTCCCACTATTAGCAAATCTTGTATTTCCAAGTCGAGTTTCCTGGCTGCCTGCAAAAACCCTTAGCACGTCCTTAGAGAACAGGTGCCTGAAAGGGATCAAAAGTTGAACACTCAAGGTCAGTTTAGAGTAAGCAAATATGGGTGAATCAATGATTTCTTGTCCCGAGTGAGTAGATCTAGCCGGTGAGGTAACTTGTAGAAATGACCCTTAGCTAATTACAAAAGAGGGAACCAGTGCTTTTTTGGCAAAAAGGGAGTCACTAACGAGTTTTGGTTTGTCCTGTAGAATTTTCAACAGGACTTTCTGAATTAAGGGAAAGGGGGGAATGCATAGAGAAATCTTCCCTTCCCTGAGAATGAGAGGACATCCACCTTCCACACTTGAGGATGAGGGGCCTGGCACAAAAGCAAAGAGGTTGTCTGTTCATAGGGGGAGACAAATAGGTCCAGTTCTGGAGTACCCCACCGATGAACTAGGTCCAGAAACACATCCCTGTGGAGCATCCACTCATGAGATTGTGTCACGAACCTATCTGCCACCGAGTTCTGAGCTGAAGGAAAGTACACAGCATGCAGAGTTACCTTGTATAAGGCAGCAGCCAGTTTCCAAGCTTTGAAGGCCAAATGACAGAGGAGATAAACAAGAAAGGGGGGGCACAACATCGTATGTACCAAAGTACCATGGTATTGTCAGTTAGGATCTTTAGGGGTCCTGGCAAGACTAGAGGGTGAAAGATCTGTAAGACTAGAAGTAAAGCTCTCATTTCCCTTATGTTATATTCTTTCCTCTGAGAAGGGGACCAAAAGATCTCAACTTTCCTGGAAACAAAGGTTTATCCCCAACCCACTCCACCATCCTGACATGCACAAAACCACCTGTTAGAAGTGGGATCTGAACCCACACCTCCATGCAGAGATGGATTCCCATGAACTGTGGAAGGAGATTAATCCTAGAGTCTGGCGGCTTAGACCACTCAGCCATCCTGAGGCATCTGTGAAGAGTTGCTGAGCAGGTTGAGGAAAGTACAGTTGTGTACACTTACCATAAATGTAGACGTTCAAGTGTATTCACTGTTGCAGTCCTCACATTTGGATTATCCCAGCCAGGGTAGCCCTCAGTCGGCCAGAATACCAGAGGCTTAGTATTTCTGTGTCTGCTGCTGTCGCTTGAGGACTGACATCAGGTCGTCAGTGGTATAAAAACAGGCAGCCAACACCATTACATCAGTTTTTCTAGCCCTACATGTCAGAGGCCCCCAATAAGAAGCTAGGGAATGGTGGAAGAACACCACCAGTAGAAAGTAAATCCTTACAAGGAATTTTTGGTAAATATATATATACATATATATATATATATATATATATTTTTTTTTTATTATTTATTTTTTCCCCCTCCCTCCATCTCTGTTGTCTGTCTCTCCATCACATTTGGGTTGATTCCCAAAGCTGAAGAAAAGTTGGAGGCAGTCAAGAAGACTGGGGATGGCCAGGATGCCCTGTAAGACTGCAGTGGCAAAGCCTGCCCTGGATTTGGAGAAGATAGGGAGGTGGTAATGCTTGGTGAAGGTATGAACAGAAGTCCATGTTGCAGCCTCCAGGATGTCCCTGGTGGGGACCCCTCTGAGGAAAGCTGTAGAAGTGGAGGTTGCACTGGTAGAATGTGTCCTGACCCACTTGGGGGGAGGTTTTCAGTGATCTTTATAGCAGAAATGGATGCAATGTGCTATCCATTTGGAAACTGTTCAGATTTGGCCTTTCCCTCTGCTCCTGCAGCGAAGCGGACTAGCAACTGAAAAGTTTTTATAAAAAATTTAGCCCTGTCTAGGTAAAATCTGAGCTGTCTGTGCTCATAGAGAGTGCAGAATCCTTTTCCCCTTGGTTTTGTGAGTTAGGGAAAAAAGTGGGCAAATGAATGGATTGGTTGAGAGCCACACTGGACACCACTTTTGACATGAAGGATGGGGTAGTCCCGAGGGAGACCCTGTCAGCATGGAAAATGATGAATGGATCTACAGCCATAAGTGCTTGTAGCTCTGGTACTCTTCTAGCTGAAGTGATGGCCAGAAGCAAGGCTGTTTTCCAAAGAGGAATTTTAACTCTGCTGAAGCTGCAGGTTCAAAGGGGGGCAGGGTGAGCTTTTCCAACACAAAGTTTAGGTCCCAATCTGGGGTAGGAGCTCTTCTGGGTGGCCTGAAATTGTCATCTTTTCTTACGAACTATTTGATGAGGGTGCGAGAAAAGAGATGGCTCTGTGTTGAAATGAGCAGAGATGGCAGGGGCATGAATTTTAAGAGAAGAAAAGGATAGACTCTTGTGTAGTAGGCCTGACAGATAATCCAGGATGAGAGGTAGGGTGGGCTGTGCCGTTCCGGCTCCCTTAGCCTGGATCCAGGTGCAAAACCTTTTCCACTTGTCAGCATGAGACTTTCTAGTGCTGAGGCATCTGGCCTCATGTACAACATCTAGAACTTGTTTGCTTATACTGGCAGCTTGAGGAGAGGTCGGGAATAAGCAGGCTGCCAGATTGAGGGTCTGCAATTGGGGATGCATGAATTCGCCATTCCTCTGGTTCAGGAGTGTTAGGATCTGAGGTAGGTGCCATAGTGGCAGGGGCGACAGGCTGCACAGTAGTGGGTACCAGTGCTGCCGTGGCCAGTCTGGGGCAAATCAGGATTGTCCTTGGTTTTTCCTCCCTTATTCTGAACAGTACCCTAGAAATGAGTGGTAGAGGGGAAAATGCATAGACCGAGAGGTTTACCCACTGGAAGGATCAAGCATCCACTTTCCAGGCCTTGCTGCGAGGTTCCCTGGTGCAGAATTTGCTGAGCTGGTGATTGGAGTGGGAGGCAAAGAGGTCTACCTTCGGGGTGCCCCATTACTGGGTTACAAGGGTGAAGTTTCTCTGGTATAGCTGCCACTCATGCGGGTCTAGCAGGTCTCTACTTAGGTTGTCTGCCAGAGAATTTATTGAACCTGGCAGGAATTGTGCTAACAGGTGTAGATGCATGGCTACAGCCATGTGCCAAAGGGTCATGGCAAGCCTGCATAGAGGATAAGAGCGAGTCCTTCCCTGCTTGTTGATGTACCACATAACTGTGGTGTTGTCTGTTTTGAACAGCAAAGGCCCCGGGGAGTGTAGGGGTCTGAAAGTTGTCAAAGCGTGCTGAACAGCTAGCATCTCTTTTTGATTGATGTGCAGATGTATTTGATTTGGGCTCCATTGGCCCTGAATACATCTGCTGTCCAGGTGTGCACCCCAGTCATAGTCTGATGCATCTGTGGTGAGGGTCTGGACGGCGTGGGGTAGTGAGAAGGGAAGTCCCTTGTTTTGGTAGCATGCTGCTGCCCACCAAAGAAAATCTTTCCTTAAGCACGGTAACATTGGTATAAGAGTTTCCAGATCTTGAGAGTGCTGACAAAGGCTTTTTAGGTACCACTGCAGTTTCCTCATACATAGTCTGGCATATGGAATGAGTAGAATGCAAGAAGCCATGAACCCTAGAGCTTGCATGACTTTCCTTGCGGATAACTGGGTCCTGGTGGCTAGCTGAGAGAAGTAGAATGTCAGGCAGGTTTGTTTTTCTAATGTAAGGAATGCCATCTGGGGTGCTGTGTCCAGGCTTGCTCCCAGGAATACAATTTTTTTGAGTGGGTACTAGTTTTGATTTCTTTTCGTTGACAGTATACCTCAGGGACAGTATACCCCATGGAGGTCAGTAGGTCCTTTACAAATGTCAGGTGCGTTAGCAGCTTTTCTTGACTGTCTGCCTGAATCAGACAGTCGTCTAAGTATGGACACATTTGAATATTTCTTTGCCTGCAAAAAGCAATGGCGGGAGCCAGACATTTTCTGAAAACTCTGGGAGCAGTGGATAAGCCAAAGGAAAGCGCAGAGAACTGAAAGTGCAGTGATCCTGCTCTGAAACGTGAGCATTTCCTTCATGATTCCCTGATTGGGATATGTAGGTAGGCCTCTTTTAGGTCTAGGGTGGCTAATCAAGCATCCTTGGAAAGCATAGGAATAAGCTGCTGGAGGGTGAGCATTTTAAATTTTGGGATCACCAGAAAGGTGTTTAGAATGGATAGGTCGAGGATGGGGCGCCATGTGCCCTCTTTTCTGGGTACCAGAAGAGTCTGGAGTAGAAACCTTGACCTGTCTGTTCTGCAGGAACATACTCTATTGCCCTCAGAGAGAGGAGGGAAAGAGCTTGCTTTTTGACCTCTGCCCGCTGGTTTGGGGAAGATATGGGAACCCTTTTGGGGTTGGCAGAGTGTGACTAGAGTGGGAAAATAAAATTTGTATCCCTAGACACTATGTTGAGGACCCAGTGGTCGCTCGTAATGGTGGCCCAGTTGTTTGCATGGAAGGAGAGTTTTCCTCCTAGGGGCAAGTGCAGGTGGGCAGAGGGAGGGTGTTAGAAGTATAAAGTCATTGTGAGCTTTCACCATAAGGGGGTGGGGCTTATCACTCCCTGGTTTTGAAGAGGAGGAACTCCATTGCTTAGATCTCTGCATTCCCTGGGGTTGTTGTCTGGGAGGGGGTGCATAGATTTAGCTTTTTCTTCCATCTTTTTTTAGGACCTCTTCTGCCTTGGTGCAAGGGTGCATCTAATAATTTGGATTTGACATGGCCTGGCAAGGTCTGTTCCTTAAGCCAAGCATGCCTTCTAAGTACAAAACCAGTAACTGCTGCCCTGCAAGATGCTTCTAGGGTGTCAAAACCACATTGGAAGGTGTGCTTAGTCACTTGACTTGCAGAATGCATTAACTCTTGTAACTCTTATTTTTTGTACAAGCAAGGAAAGATGATATTTTTGTTTGAGGAGTTCCATGGGATGTTGCTGATATTTCAGCATATGGAACTGACAATTTAATGCTCTAACAGCAAGAGCAGCAGAGGTACATACTTTTTTTACTCCATTGGTCTAATGCTCGGGAATCCCTATCTGCGGGGGTGGGATTCTAAGCTGAAGTTGCTTTGATTCCTTTAGGTCCTTGAGAGATAACCTCAGGGTCAGCAGTAGGATTTTTGAAATTAAATTTGAGTGAGTCAGGGATTCTATAGTACATGTCAGGTTTCCTGGGAGCAGGAGGGAGGGTGTCAGGGGTCAGACTGGATTCCATAAAGACATCACCTACAACATCTAGGGCAGGAGCAATGGCCAGAGGTTTGTGCTGTGGAAGATCTAGGAATTCCCAGAGTCTCTTTTTTAACAGGATAGTCATGACATTGCCACTGGAAATGCTCCCTTAAAGTATGTAGGATTTCCCCAAAAGAAAAGTCCTCGGGTGGGGAGGCTGAAGGGATGGATTCCTCTGCATCAGAATCCTCATAAGAAGGGAGGGGTTGCATGTCTTCATATTCAGATGCATCAGAGTCATCAGAATCCTGCTCAGATAAAACTACTGGGGACAAGTCTCTTTCTTTTGGAAGAGGTGACTTCCCCTGATGAGCATTATAAGGTCTTCCGCCATTTTAAGCATTTGAGACTGAGGTAAGGAAGCGGAGGCCTGAGCTTGGGTCGGCGGTTTTTTAGGTGTAGTTCGTACCCTGGGCCTTAGAAACTCTGTAGTTTTCGAAAGAACTGTAGACGTCAAAGAAGTAGCTGGTCTGTGTAGAGCATCAGTAATGCGAAATACTTCCTCAGAAGCTGGTGCCTGCTCAGCGGCTCCGGACCCATCCAAGCAAGAGACATCCGCAGGATCCTTAGTTGAAGAGTCTCGCGGCATATCGGACTCCGAAAGGGTCTCGGTAGCGGCCTGCAAATCCACAGAAGCGGGCATCTGTGGCTGCCAAAGCGTCTCACTGAGGACCGGATAACTGACGGAAGCGTCGTCAGCAGTTTTGGACCGTGTGGTCTGTGTCTGTCTTTATCCTTACGTTTTTTCAGAAGATCGGTTGTCAGATGGCTTACCGATGCTGACCAGCGAATGGCATCGGCTGCCTGTTTTTATACCACTGACTACCTGACGTCAGTCCTGAAGCGACCGCAACCGATGCAGAAATACTAAGCCTTTGGTATTCGGGCTGACCAAGGGCTACCCTGGCAGGGATAACCCAAATGTGATGACTGCCAACAGTGAAACACGAATAACATCCTGAAGAGGTAGGCCAGGGTTCTGACTGAGTTATTGCATCCAACTTAACCCTGCTTTCAGGCAGGGAAGGAGGGGAATCATGACACCTAAGGGATGAGCATGCTGGGACCAAACTGCCTTGATAAACCACTGGAACTTTCTCTGTGTAGCTTTCCAAAGAGCAGCATGGGAATGTTAGAAGCCATGGACGCCAGCAGGCTCAAACTCCTTGGCCGTAACGGAAGGAAGAGGCAGAACAGCCTCCATGAATGCCCTGAGACAGGCTGCTTTTTCCACAGGGAAAAAAAGACATCATCAAATCTAGGAATATAACATCCTGACTTGGTGTGAGACATGACTGAGATTTACTGTGAAACCCAGTGCCTGCATAAAAGGGACGGCTAGGTTCAAATGTTGAGTTAAGGAGGTCTGGGCTGCTGGACAGAAACAGCAGATCGTCTAAATATGGGTAAACGTCAAGACCTTTCAGCCTTAAGTCAACACTTTGTGAATACCCCTGGAGCAGTAGAAAGATCAAAGGGCAAGGCAGTAAACTGAAAGTGCAAGGAACGCACCGAAAGGCGCAAAAATCTTCTAAAGAGGGGGTGTACAGGGATATGCATGTATGCATCCTTGAGATCCAGAGAAGCTATGAAAGCTTGAGGGGGACCAGGGGCAGGAGAGTAGGAAGGGATAGCATTCTGAAGGAAGGCACTACCAGGAAGGTGTTTAATAGGGAGAGATCTAGGATAGGCCACCAAGGGTCAATCTTTCCTTGGAACTAGAAGCATCCTGGAAAAAAAATCCCATCCCTGCTAGTCTTGAGGGACAGACTGAAAATGGTGACTTGTTTGGAAAGTTGGTCCAGAATTATAGGAAACAGATGCAGTTGACTGGTGGGAGGTTGAAGTATTCCCTGAAAAGGAGGGGGTGCAAGGTGTCACAGAGGACTTTGGGCTGAAAGGGTTGCTGAGAAGGGGCCACAACAGCAGCTGCAGGAGTAACAGCTTTGGCCTGCGGGTGCCCTCTGGAAGGCTCGCGGGGTCTAGTACAAGAAGGAACACAGGTAGAGGAATGAGCAGGTTTCCTAACAAAGGCAGTCTTAGCAGGGAAATTTCTATGAAATGTTGGTACTGGTGAAACTAGTAGGCGTTTCAAATCCTGGCATTCCTTACCTTTTTCCTGCAGTGATTTCTGCAACTGCTTTCCCAAACAACAATGAATTGTCAAGAGGAGCATCAAGCAATTTTGCCTTGACGTCATCAGGAAATGGCTGGAGACGTAGCCAAGAATGTCTTCTTAGCACAGAAGCTGCTGTTCTGACAGAGGCCTCCACTGCTTCGGAATTACATTTGATAGAAAGTGCCTAGTTACCCGAGAAGGGGATGATTGGAGGGAAAGGGCCAGAGATTTAGCCTCCGTATCTGGCAAAGGGTAAAGTGCCTGGGTGATCTGAGTAAGCAAAGCCAGAGCATACCTGGATATGTGCTTCTGGTAATTAATTGCCTTGATAGCCAATGTGGAAGAGGTATATAACTTCTTGCGCAACCTTTCCAAAACTTTACTTTCCTCATCAGAAGGGAGCAACTTGGCAGGAGATAACCATGAAGACTTGTCTGAGGTAATGGAAAACACTGCAGGATCAGCTGAGGGGCATTTAAAATGAAATTTGCAATCCTCAGGGACCTTACAGACATGATCAGTTCTCTTTTTGGCGGGTGCTTGGGAGTCAGGGGTCTTAGATGCAGCTTTGAAAACATCTTAAAAGACTGGCAATACTGGAGGGACTGCTGAAGGTGCAGGGGCCTCCAATTGTAGAAACTCATATCAGTTCTGTTCTTCTGAGATTTGAGAGAAATCCCACTGCAAAAACTCCCTCATTTTAAGTTCCCCAAAGGAAAGCTCTTCCATGGGAGAATCCTCCCATTAAACTCCTCCTCTGGGGAAGTATATTCCAGAGGAGAGGGAATTTGAGTGGAGTATGCAAAGTTTCTTCATCAGATGAAAACTCCTCAGAATCTGTACCCTGAATTTGAAGTCCTGAAACAAGGCCTTGTATCCTGGAAGGCTGCGCAGGAGAAGAGGCAAAGGCTGGGCCCACTATGGGAGAAGGGGAAGATCCAGGCCTCAAAGCAGTCAGGGCCTTAATAAGGCCCTCCGAAAAAACTCTCAATCTCACGTTGGGGTAGGAGGAGCAGGAACATGCCTAGTCTTTTGCTCCTTTTTCATATGCTTTTCCTGTTGAGGAGAGAAGGTGGACGTAGGCCTAACCCCCAGTAATTCTTTGGACAAGAAAGCTGGAGCAGTTCCTGGATCTTCTACAATCACCAGCCACAGTTTCCCCAAACCATCTGAATCGGACGTTTGCATAGCCTCGTACATGCAAGGATCCACACTCCTGACGACTTCCATCCCGGTACCCACCGAGGGGAGCAGACCCTACCACTGATCATACTGCCGGGATTTCACCAACCTCAAGGGATATGTCAGAGGGAGCAGGTGCAGCTCAGCTAAAGAGGATTCGGGCCTAGCCTTACTGACCTTCCTATTTACAGATGACTCAGAAGTACTCACAGAAACCTCCATAGTGTCTCTAGCCAGACGTTTGAGTCTTTGGTTTTCAAGGTACAAGTTCAAAGCTGAATGTTTTGGGAATGAAGGCCTGACAAACAGAACAGGACCTGTGGTCTTGAGTAAGCCCTAAGGAAAACAAGCACAGCCCATGACTATTTTTATATGGAATTTACCTTCCACACCTACACGAATTTACCTTCCACACCTACACTTGCCCTTCCCTGGATGGTATTAACAAAACAAAAGGCAGTAGCAATATATTAAAGCCCCTATGGGGTACTTGTCTGAAGCTGTAAGGCAAACCAACAGGAACCAATGGCAGACTGAATGTACGAGTCAGCCTTTTTGAATGGTGGCGAAAAAGTTCTGAAGACGGTATGTGCAGATGTCCTTTTTATGGCAGATGTTGTCTGGGTCTGCATGTGACGTCCCACATACAGGCAGTGGCTCTAAGCTTTTGCACATAGGCCAGATGTCGGATCGTGTGGGCGGAATACACCTCATATGTAAAGAAGACTGCAAGACTGAATAGAACATGCACAGTGACTGGACTTAGTGTCATCTACGTAATCACTATTCTCCTCCTCATTTTCTGAAACTGAAAGGTCTCTGGCCAAACTACTACTAGAGCCATGGATGGAAACCACCACCAGAATTAGCTGTCTGCACTCTAGGCCAAACAAACCGTATCAGGCTTACAAAAGTACAGTTGTGTACACTTACCAAGTGTATTCACTGTTGCAGTCATTACATTTGGGGAATCTGCTTGCAGGTTGCCCTCAGTCGGCCTGATTAACAAAGTCTTGAGTCCTGCGTTGGTTGCTGTCCCTTCTTCGATGACGTCAGGTCATCAAGGGTATAAAACATGCAGCCGACGCCATTACATCAGTTTTTCTTGCCCCAGATGTCAGGTGCCCCCCTAATGGGGAGCAATTAAACATAAAAACACAAAGGTATACCTCCAGCAAAAAAGCAAATACACCAAAAAGGCTTTTAAGCATAGTAAAGGAAAGTAGAGGTATAGCCAAAAGAAGTTAGGGGGAAGGAGGGAGGGTAACCAGGACTGCAACAGTGAATACACTCTAACATCTACATATATGGCAAGTGTACACAACTGTACTATGTTCTTCATGTTTCACTCTTGCAGTCATTACATTTGGGTAGATTCCCAAAGCTATGCTTGGGAGGAGGAGTTTACATAGCATTAGGAGCAGCTATAAGGCCCTGCAAGATTGCAGTGGCAAAGCCAGCTCTGGATTTAGAGAAAATTGGCAAATGGTAATGCTTGGTGAAAGTATGTACAGAACTCCAGGTAGCAGCTTCCAAGATGTCCCTGGTAGGAACGCCTCTGAGAAAGGCTGTAGAAGTAGATGCAGCCCTGGTGGAGTGAGGTCTGATTCCCTGGGGGAGAGGTTTTCCATGGTATTTGTAGCAGAAATGAATGCAATGGCATATCCATTTAGAAATGGTTTGTTTTGAAATAGCCTTCCCCTCTGTCCCTGCAGCAAATGCTACCAGCAGTTGTTCAGATTTTCTTTGAAGTTTAGTCCAAGTAGAATCTAAGGTGTCTGTGCACATCCAAGGAATGCAGAATTCATTCCCCTTTGTTCTGTGGATTGGGAAAGAAGGTTGGCAAATGAATGGACTGATTTAGAGCCACACTGGATACCACCTTGGGCATGAAGGATGGATTGGTCCTGAGTGATACCCTGTCCGCATGAAAGATGATGAAAGGCTCCACTGCCATAAGGGCCTGTAATTCAGATACCCTTCTAGCTAAAGTGATTGCTAAAAGGAAAGCCGTTTTCCAAGAAAGAAATTTTAAGTCTGCAGTAGCAGCTGGCTTGAAAGGAGGGAGAGTGTGTTTCTCCAATACAAAGTTGGGTCCCAGGCTGGGGTTGGAACTCTCCTGTGTGGTCTCAAATATTTGGCCCCTCTGAGGTACTGCTTGAGCAGTGGATGAGAGAAGAGGGGAGGTTCCGTATTAGAATGAGCTGAAATGGCTAAGGTGTGGATTTTAACGGAGGAAAAAGACAGGCCCTTGTAAAGCATCTCAGTTAAGTATTGTAAAATCCAAGGTAAATTGGGCGCTGCTGTGCTCATCCCTTGAGACTGGTTCCAGGCACAGAATCTTTTCCATTTTTCAGCATAAGATTTTCTAGTACTAGGCCTCCTTGCCTCTAAGATGACATCCAGCACAGATTTGCTGAGGGATGGTAAGTTAGAATTTAAGTAATTAATTAGCCAGGCTGCAAGGTTCACTGTTGGAAGCTGAAGGTGCAGAATCTGGTTCTCCTGCTGAAACAGCAGGGAAGGAGTCTGAGGCAGGTGCCATGGAGATAACCATAACACAGTTGCGCAGGAGGGGGAACCAGTGTTGGCACGGCCAGTCTGGAGCAATCAAAATCATCCTTGGTTTGTCTTGTTTGACTTTTAGTAATACTTTGGAGAGTAGAGGCAGCTGGGGGAAGGCATAGACTGATAGGTTTTTCCAGCTGAAGGACAGAGCATGGGGAGTCCTTGTGCAAAATTTGTCCAATTGGCAGTTATGGGGTCTATATCCGGGCTCCCCCATTCGCTTGTCAACATGCTGAAAATCCTTTGTTCCAGTTTCCACTCATGTGGGTACATAAGGTTTCTGCTTAGTCCGTCTGCCAGTGTATTTAACTTTCCTGGCAGGAACTGAGCTTGTAGGTGCACTTGGTAGCTCAAGCCTGTGTTCCACAATGCCATGGCTAGTCTGCAGAGGGGGTAAGAATGTGTACTCCCCTGCTTGTTTATGTACCACATAATCGTGGTGTTGTCCGTCTTTACCATTAGTTGCCCTGGAAGAATGTAGTCCTTGAAGGCTGTCAGAGCATTCTGTACAGCTAACATTTCTTTTTGATTGATATGCAGATGCATTTGACTTGGGTTCCATTTGCCCTTCCCTGCCAGGTGAGACCCCATGCATAGTCTGATGCATCTGTCAGGGTTTGGGTGGCAGGGGGTAGTGTGAAAGGTAGTCCTTGTTTTGGTGGCAGGCCTCTGCCCACCAAAGGAGCTCTAGGCGTAGGCAAGGTATGATAGGCATCATTGTTTCTAGGCTGTGAGAATGTTGATTCCATAGGCTTTTTAGATACCACGGTTTCCTCATATGCAGTCTTGCATATGGAATTAAAAGAATGCAGGATGCCATGAACCCCAAGGCTTGCAGTATTTGCCTTGCAGATAGCAGGCCTTTTGTGGCCACTTTTCTGAAGTAGGTTGTCAAATGAGTTTGCTTTTCTGGTGTGAGGCAAGCCATATGGGAAGTTGCATTCAAGCTTGCTCCCAGGAATGTAATTTGTTGACAGGGTACAGTTATGATTTATTTTCGTTTATGGTGTACCCCAGACAAGTTAGAACCCTTTTTACAAATGCCAGTCAATTCAAAAGTATGTCCTGGCTTTCTGCCTGAATTAGACAATCGTCCAGATATGGGTATATTTTAATATTTCTTTGCCTGCAAAATGCAATCACTGGAGCTAAGCACTTTGTGAAAACCCTGGGCGCAGTAGATAAGCCAAAGGGCAGTGCAGAGAACTAATAGTGCCTGTAGCCTGCTTTGAAGGGTAGGTATTTTCTGCAAGATTCCCTGAATAGGGACGTGCAGGTGTGCTTCTTTTAGATATAGCGTTGCCAACCAGGCATCTTTGCCTAGCATAGGAAGTAATTGGTGAAAAGAGCATCTTGAATTTTGGATTCTCCAGAAAAGTGTTTAGAGTAGACAGGTCCAGGATAGGACGCCATGAACTGTCTTTTCTGGGTACCAGGAAAAGTCTTGAGTAGAAACCTTATCCCTTTTCCTCTTCTGGTACCAGTTGAATAGCCTCCATGCTTAAGAAAGTACTACTTGCTTCTGCCCACTGATTTGGGGGTAGGTCCAGCCACCCGCTTGGTGTTGGCAACATGTGGAAGTGAAACCTGTATCCCTGGGACACTATTTAAAACCCATTTGTCCTGGGTGATGAGTTCCCAATTCTTTGCATGAACAGCAATCTTTCCCCCCAAAGGGGCAGTCAGTTGACAAGTGCTTGGAAATTTTAAAAGGAAGTCATTGAGTCAGTTTTCCACAGAGGGGGTTTATTATTCCCAGATTTGGAAGTGGAGGCCCCCCACTGTTTAGTTGTGTGCGTCCCCTGGGACTGAAACCTGGGGTTTTTGCTGTGGCTGTGTTTGGCTTGAGAAGACCCGGAAGGGGCTGGAAAGGACCAATTCTTAGAAGGCCAGGGTCTACTAAATCTAGGAGGCTGAACTTGTAAAAAATCTTTAACAGTTTGCATAGATTTAAGCTTTATCTTCCATCTTTTTAAGAACTTCTTCAGCCTTGTTGCCAAACAGGCAGTCCTGATTTAAAGGAGCATCCAACAATTTAACTTTAACGTGATCAGGCAAAGATTGCTCCTTAAGCCAAGCATGCCTTCTAAGCACAGACCCAGTAATAGCAGCCCTGCAAGTGGCCTCTAAAGAATCAAAACCACATTGCAAAGTATGTTTTCCAGCTTGTTCAGCAGAATGCATTAAATCCTGCAAGTCTATTTTCCACAGAGTCAGGAATCATAGCATAATTTTCTGTTTAAGAAGTCCAATAACACGTTGCTGATATTTTAACAAATGAAATTGGCAGTTTAATGCTCTAATTGCCAAGGCTGCTGAAGTATAAACCTTTTCACCCCATTTATCCAGCGCCCTGGAGTCTCTATCAGAAGGGGTAGGATTTTTAGCAGTAGAAGCCTTAATGCCCTTGGGCCCCTGTGAAATAGTCTCGGGATCTGCAATAGGATTTTTGAAAAGGAACTTATGGGACTCAGGGACCCTGTAGTACCTGTCAGGTTTACTGGGAGCAGGAGGCAGGAATCAGGTGCCAAACTGGATTCGGAGAAAGCGCCATCAACAATGTCTAGTACAGGAGAAATAGCCAAAGGCCTATGTTGAGGTAGGAGAAGGAAATCCCTAAGCCTCTTTTTTGAATCAGAAAATTCCTGGCTTTCCCAGTGAAAATGTTCCCTCAGAGTATGTAAGGTTTCCCCAGAAGAAAAATCCTCAGGAGAGGAAGCAGAGGGAATAGAGTCCTCTGCATCAGAATCCTCATAAGTAGGTAAGGACAAATCCAGGTCATCAGAAGAATCAGAAAAAACAGAAACCTGATCAGAAGTTTCATAATCAAGTCCAGCCCCTAGGCCTCTTAGAGGGTGGGGGTTTGTCTACCCTTGATTAGAGTTATTAGATCTTCAGCCATTTTTATCATTTTTTTTTTGTTTAGACAGAGGACTGAGCATGTGGCCCGAGTGTTGTTTTTTTAGACAAGAATCGAGATTTAGGCCTTAAAGAAGGAGGCGTCGATTTAATATGCAAGTCCATAGGCCTGAGTACACCCTTAGAAGCCAGTGCCTACACAGCGGCTCCGGACTCATCCAAGGTAGAAACATCCGCGGGTTCCATAGTTGAAGTAACTCGTGGTATACCGGACTCCGAATGGGTATCAGTAGAGGCCTGCGAATCAGAAGTAGTGGGTATCAGGGGCTGCGAAAGCACCTCACTGAGTACCGGCGAACTGGCGACTGGCTTAGGAAAAGCATCGGTCGGCAGTTTTGGACCTCGGCGGCCTCTGTCTTTATCTTTGCATTTTTTCTGAATTCCGGTAGTCTGATGGCTAACCGATGACATTTCTGGATAATTAAACAGAGAACCGAAATATTTAGAGGCAAAAATATACAGACTATAGACAGTGCGCTGATTAAAGCACAAAACTGACAAGGTGCGTTGTGGTCAGGGCCTAGGCAAAGAATACAGTAAGAATGAAAATATTTGATGTATTTGCTTTCCACAAGTAATGCAATTATTAATTTTACTGACATCAGGAAGGAGCAAGAAAAGTTTCCCCAACGGGGTACTTAGCTTTTAGTTGAAGACTTCAGTTCTGAAACTCAAAAATGAAAATTTCAGGAGTCGGCCGACCGGCACTTTGCTTAAGTACAGTTGTGTACACTTACCATAAATGTAGATGTTTGAGTGTATGTCACTGTTGCAGTCATTACATTTGGGTAATCTGCTGAAAGGTTGCCCTCAGTCGGCCTGAATATCAAAGTCTTGGGTCCTGCGTCGGTTGCTGTCTCCTCTCAGAGTCCTTAGCAGACATAATTTTCTTTAGTTTTTCTTGCCCCAGATGTCAGGTGCCCCCCAAATGGGGAGCCAAAATATATATATATATATATATATATATATATATATATATAAATAAAACTATATATACATGCAGTTGTCACAACATAAACTTT
Source organism: Protopterus annectens (assembly GCF_019279795.1). Taxonomy (NCBI): domain Eukaryota; kingdom Metazoa; phylum Chordata; order Ceratodontiformes; family Protopteridae; genus Protopterus; species Protopterus annectens. Next base: position 636,351,677 of record NC_056736.1, on the reverse strand, counting down.
ACCTTCATCTAAAAGCAAATACACCACAAGGGCTGTAGAATATAGTGAAGGAAAGAGAAGCTGTAGAATAAAGGGGGATAGCGGGTGGGTAACCCGGACTGCAATAGTGAATACACTCTAACATCTACATTTATGGTAAGTGTACACAACTGTACTATGTTCTTCGTGTTTCACTGTTGCAGTCATTACAGTTGAGTAGAATCCCAAAGCTATGGAAGGGAGGCTGGAACTAAATAGCATTAGCAGCGGCTAAAAGGCCCTGCATTACTGCAGTGGCAAAGCCTGCCCTGGACTTAGCGAAGAGAGGCAAATGATAATTGCTTTGTGAAAGTATGAACAGAACTCCAAGTGGCAGCTTCTAAAATGTCTTTGGTTGGCACCCCTCTGAGAAAAGCTGCTGAGGTAGCTGCAGCCCTGGTGGAATGTGATCTAATGCCCTTGGGCACCGGTTTACCATGACGCAAATAGCAGAAACGAATGCAGTGGCTTATCCACTTTGAAATAGTCTGCTTTGAAATAGCCCTTCCCTCTGATCCTGCAGCAAATGCTACCAGTAGCTGCTCAGACTTTCTTGGAGATTTGGTCCTGTTTAAATAGAATCTTAGTTGTCTGTGTACGTCCAAGAAATGCAGAACCCGCTCCCTCTTGTTCTGCGGATTTGGGTAAAAAGTTGGCAGGTGAATAGTTTGGTTAAGAGCCACACTGGATACTACCTTAGGCATAAAGGAAGGACTGGTCCTGAGGGACACCCTGTCTGGGTAAAATATAATAAAAGGCTCCACAGCCATGAGGGGCCTGCAGTTCTGAAACCGTTCTTGCTGAAGTGATTGCCAGAAGGAAAGCTGTTTTCCAAGATAAAAACTTTATATCTGCAGTAGCAGCTGGTTCAAATGGAGGCAGGGTGAGCTTTTCCAACACAAAATTGACGTCCCATGCAGGAATTGGTGATCATCTGGGAGGCCATAAATTTTTGGCCCCTCTAAGATACTGTTTTAGCCGAGGATGAGAAAAGATGGGCGGCTCTGTGTTGTAATGGGCTGCGATGGCAGAGGCATGGATTTTTACTGACGAGAAAGATAGGCCCTTGTCAAGCATCTCAGTCAAGTATTGTAAAATCTGAGGAATATCTCTTCCATTTATCAGCATAGGATTTTCTAGTATTAAGCCTTCTGGCTTCCAAAAGGACATCCATCACAGATTTACTGAGAGGTGTTGTTTGAATACTTACATGATCAGCCATGCTGCCAGGTTCAGAGTTTGGAGCTGATTGTGCAGAATTTGATTGTTCTGCTGAGACAGTAGATGAGGTATTTGAGGCATGTCCCAAGGAGGGAGTTGAGACATATTCCTTAGAATTGGGTACCAGTGCTGGCGAGGCCAGTCTGGGGCAATTAGAATCATTTTTGATTTTTCCTTTCTGACCTTTAGTAGGACCTTGGGAAGAAGAGGCAGAGGGGGAAAGGCGTAGACTGATAGGTTTTTCCAACTGAAGGATAGGGCATCCACTTTCCATGCTTGTCTGTGATAAGTCCTTGTGCAGAATTTGTCCAGCTGATAATTCTGGGGAGAGGCAAATAGATCTATGTCCGGGCTCCCCCATTTCTCTGTTATCATGCTTAAGACTTGTGGATCCAGTTTCCACTCATGAGGGTCCATAAGATTTCTGCTTAGGTCGTCTGCCAGAGTATTTTGTTTTCCTGGCAGGAATTCAACTTGAAGATGTACTTGGTAAGTCAAGGCTGTGTCCCACAATGCCATGGTTAGTCTGCAAAGGGGGTAGGAATGTGTGTCCCCCTGCTTGTTTATGTACCACAAAACTGCGGTGTTGTCCATCTGGATGAAGTAAGTCCTTGAAGGTTGTCAGGGCATTCTGAACAGCTAACATCTCTTTCTGGTCGATATGCAGATGCATTTGTTTTGGGCTCCATATACCCTGAATGCCTCTCCCCGCCAGGTGGGGCCCCCCAAGCATAGTCTGAGGCATCTGTAGTTAGGGCTGGGTTGGCAGGGGGTAGAGTGAAAGACCGTCCCATGTTCTGGTGACATGTCTCTGCCCACCAAAGAAACTCCTGTTGTAGGCAGGGAATGAGAGGAATCATTGTTTCCAGACTGTGACAATGTTGACTCCATAAACTTTTTAGGTACCACTGTAGTTTCCTCATATGCAGTCTTGCATATGGAATTAGTAGAATGCAGGAGGCCATGAACCCCAAAGCCTGCAGAATTTGTCTTGCAGATAACTGGGTTTTTGTTGTCATCTGTTTGAAGTAAATAGTCAGTTGCCTTTGTTTGTCTGGCGTAAGGTAAGCCATCTGGGCAGTTGTATTCAAGCTTGCACCCAGGAATGTAATTTTTTGAGAGGGTACCAGTTGTGATTTCTTTGTCCTTGTTTTCTGCTTGAATGAGAGTGTCGTCCAAGTATGGATAGATTTGTATGCTTCTTTGTCTGTAAAATGCAATTACTGGTGCCAGGCACTTTGTAAAGACCCTGGGCGCAGTAGATAAGCCAAAGGGCAGTGCAGAGAAAGTACAGTTTTGTACCTACCATAAATGTAGATGTTCGAGGGCTATTACAGCTGCAGTAATCACATATGGGTTTTCAGCCGGCAGGCGGTCCCTCGGTCGGCCGAATTCCAAAGTCTTGGTCCGGCGTCGGTTGTTGTCGCGTACTCTTCTGACGTCAGGAAGGCTAGAGTATAAAAGACACAGCCGACGCCATCTTCTTCAGTCTTTCTTGCCCCAGATGTCAGGTGCCCCCAAAAGGAAGGCAATACATAAATAAGTCTAATACACAAAAGTAAGCAAATAAAACATAGCAGGATAACCCAGTTAGCAGGTATGAATAGTTATTCAGACCCCAAGGTCTTACCAAGTGGGGAAGGAGGGTGGGAAACCTGTACTGCAGCTGTAATAGCCCTCGAACATCTACATTTATGGTAGGTACAAAACTGTACTATGTTCATCGTGCATTACAGCTGCAGTAATCACATATGGGTAGAATCCCAAAGCTATGCATAGGGTGGTAGGTACTATACGGAACTGGGTTGAGCTAGAATGCCCTGCAAAACTGCAGTAGCAAAGCCTGCTCTTGTTCTGGAGTATAAAGGCAGATGGTAATGTTTTGTGAAGGTATGTACAGAACTCCAAGTGGCTGCCTCCAAGATATCTTTAGTAGGCATTCCTCTGAGGAAGGCTGTAGAGGTGGCTGTGGCCCTAGTGGAGTGAGATCTGATACCAGTAGGGACAGGCTTTCCATGATAGGAGTAACAAAAGCGTATGCAGTGACCAATCCACTTTGAAATGGTCTGTTTAGTAACAGGTTTCCCTTGACCCCCCACAGCATAGGAAACTAGGAGTTGATCTGATTTTCTGAAGGATTTGGTTCTGTCCAAGTAATAACGTAGCTGCCTATGGATGTCTAAAGAATGAAGCAGCCTTTCCCCTTTGTTTTGAGGGTTAGGGTAGAAGGTAGGAAGGTGTATGGTCTGGTTTAAGGCTACCCTAGATACCACTTTAGGCATAAAGGAAGGGTTGGTACGAAGGGAAACCCTGTCCTGATGGAATATGAGAAATGGCTGCACCGCCATGAGGGCCTGTAACTCAGATACTCTACGAGCTGAAGTAATGGCCAGGAGAAAAGCTGTTTTCAGGACAAATATTGTAATTCTGTTGAAGCAGCTGGTTCAAAGGGAGGTAATGTCAATTTTTCCAGTACATAGTTAAGGTCCCAAGCTGGCACTGGCTGTTTCCTTGGAGGTCTTATGTTCTTAGCCCCTCTGAGGAACTGTCGTAGGAGTGGATGTGAGAATAAAGGAGGATCCATGTTGAACTCTGCAGAGATTGCTGAGGCATGTATTTTGATTGAGGAAAATGAAAGTCCATTGCTCAGAAGTTCAGCTAGATACTGCAAAATCTGAGGTAGGTTCAATTTTCTAGGGTCCTGCCCTCGTTTTTCATTCCAACAGCAAAACCGCTTCCATTTTGCGGAGTAAGCTTTTCTAGTAGATGGTCTTCTAGCCTCCAATATGACATCCTGCACTTCTTTGGAGAGTAGTGGCTGATGTGATGTTAAGGAATTTTCCATGCAGCTAGGCTGAGAGTTTTCAACTGACTGTGAAGGGTTTTGAGCAGGAGAGGTGTTAGAGGCAGGGGCCACGGAGGAGTGTGTGTTAGGCTCCTCAAGAGTGGATACCAGTGTTGTCTCGGCCAGTCTGGAGCAATCAGTATCATCCTCGGCTTGTCTGTTCTTACTCTCAAAAGTACCTTGGGCAGTAGAGGTAGTGGTGGGAATGCATAAACTGACCGAGTTGTCCATGTGAATGAAAGAGCGTCCACTTTCCAGGCCTTTGGATGGAAGGTCCTTGAGCAAAACCTTTTTAATTGATGATTTTTGTGGGAGGCAAAAAGATCTATGTCTGGCCTTCCCCACGCTTGAACAATCTCTGTGAATATGCGGATGTAGCTTCCATTCGTGAGGGTCTGTCATATGCCTGCTCAGAGTGTCTGCCAGTGTGTTTTCCATTCCTGGCAGATACTGAGCCTGAAGTTCCATTTGTCTTTCCAGAGCTAGGTTCCAAAGAGTCATGGTTAGTCTGCACAAGGGGTATGAATGAGTTCCTCCTTGTTTGTTTATGTACCACATTACTGTGGTGTTGTCTGTTCTTATGAGCAGTTGTCCTGGATGCAGGAATTCTCTGAACGCTGAGATTGCATTTATTACTGCCAGCATTTCTTTTTGATTGATGTGAAGGTGCTTTTCTCTTTGGGGCCATCTGCCCTGAATGCACCTGCCCTTCATGTGTGCTCCCCAGGCGTAGTCTGAAGCGTCTGTGGTTATGACTTGTGTAGCTTGAGGCTTGCAGAATGGGAGGCCTGTGTTTAGTTGGCATGCTTGGGCCCACCATATGAATTCCTTTTGAAGACAGGGAATTATTGGAATCTCCACTTCCAAGCTGTGACTGTGTTGAGACCATAGATTTTTTAGGTACCATTGTAGTTTCCTCATGTGCAGCTTTGCGCATGGGATTAGAAGAATGCAAGATGCCATGAATCCCAGAGCCTGCAGGATTTTCCTTGCAGTAAGCCTGGTACTTTTTGCAAGCATTTTGAAGTAATGAGATAGTTGCCCTTGTTTTTCTGTTGTAAGGTAAGCCATCTGGGTGTTTGTGTCCAAGTTGGCACCCAGGAAGGTTATTTTCTGAGATGGTGTTAGCTTTGATTTGTTCTTGTTGATGGTGTATCCCAGAGAAAGCAGTAAGCGTGTCACATATGCCAGGTGTTTCAGAAGTACGTGTTTGCTGTCCGCTTGGATCAGGCAGTCGTCCAGATAAGGGTAAATTTGTATCCCTTGAAGTCTGCAGTATGCAATCACTGATGCCAGGCATTTGGTGAATACTCTGGGCGCAGTAGATAAGCCAAAGGGCAACGCAGAGAATTGATAGTGATTTGAACCTGCAAGAAATCTGAGGTATCTTCTGCAACTTTGTCTGATTGGGACATGCAGGTATGCCTCCTTGAGGTCCAATGTTACCAGCCAAAACCCCTTGCCCAGCATGGGAAGGAGTTGCTGTAATGTGAGCATCTTGAATTTTGGAACGAGAAGAAATGTGTTTAGAATGGATAAGTCCAGAATGGGTCTCCAGTCGCTTCCTTTTCTTGGCACCAGAAAAAGCCTTGAATAAAAACCTTGTGCTTGTTGGTGCGTAGGTACCTTTTGTATAGCCCTCATGTTTAGGAGCTTTGCAATTTGTAGTTGTGCCTCTACCCTTTGATTTTGTGGTAGGTTTGGCATGCCTCTCATTTTTGGAAGAGTGTGAAAATGGAATTTGTAGCCTCTGTTTATTATGTCCAGAATCCATTTGTCTGTTGTGACAATATGCCAATTGTTTGCAAATAGTGCCAGTTTTCCTCCCAAAGGTGCTGCCAGTTGAATTTTGCTTGGCATGGTAATGAGGGAGTCATGGAGTCTGCTTTCTGTACTGCTGTGCACTGTCGTCACCACCTCTTGGTGTTGGTGATAGCCTTCCTGACGTCAGAAGAGTACGCGACAACAACCGACGCCGGACCAAGACTTTGGAATTCGGCCGACCGAGGGACCGCCTGCCGGCTGAAAACCCATATGTGATTACTGCAGCTGTAATGCACGATGAACATCTGGTAATGCATAAAACCAACCTTGAAACTGAGGTATCTTCTGCATGATTCCCTTATTGGGATATGCAGGTATGCCTGTAAGTCTAGAGTCACTAGCCAAGCTTTCTTGCCCAACATGGGCAGAAGCTGTTGCAAAGCCAGCATTTTGAATTTTGGGATGTCCAAGAATGTGTTCAAAGTTGATAAGTCCAGTATTGCGCACCAGGCATGGTCTTTTCTGGATACCAAGAACAGTCTTGAGTAAAACCCTTGTCCTTTTTCTAGTTCTGGTACTGGCTGAATAGCCCCCATATCCATGAGGGACGCAACTTGTTTCTGTGCCTCTGCCCATTGATTTTGTGGCAGATCTGGCCAACCGTTTGTAATTGGCAAGATATGGAAATGAAATCTGTATCACTGGGATACTATGTTTAGTACCCACTTGTCCTGGGTTATTAACTGCCAATTTTGAGCATGAAGTGCTAATTTTCCCCCTCAGGGGGCTGCCAAAAAGATAAGTGTTTGGTGATGGCAGAGGGAAGTCATTGAGACTGTTTACTGTAGGGTTGTGCTTTGTTTCCTCCAGATTTGGAGGTAGAGGCACCCCATTGCTTTGACCTGTAAGAACCCTGTGATTGGTATCTAGAGCCTTTTGAGCGCCTGGATTTGCCCAGTGAGGCTCTGTCGGACACAGGAAAGGACCAATGTTTTGTAGGCCAGTGTCTACTGTATTTTGGTGGCTGCACTTGTAAGAAGTCTTACAGTTTGCATAGACTTAGCTTTGTCTTCCATTTTCTTTATAACCTCTTCTGCCCTATTACCAAACAGAACATCATGCTGTAAAGGTGCATCCAACAATTTAGCTTTATAATGATCAGGCAGATTTTGCTCCTCGAGCCAGGAATGCCTTCTAATCACAGATCCAGTAACTGCGGTCCTGCAGGAGGCCTCCAAGGAATCAAAACCACATTGCAAAGTATGCTTTCCAACCTGTTCTGCTGCATGCAATAATTTCTGTAATTCTTTATTTTCCACACATTCAGAAATCAACATAATTTTCCGTTTCAATAATCCCATAACATGCTGTTGATATTTAAGCATATGAAACTGGCAGTTTAAGGCCCTAATTGCCAAGGTTGCAGACATATAAACTTTCTTTCCCCATCTATCCAGCGCTCTGGAATCTCTATCAGAGGGGGTAGGATTCTTAGCTGTTGAGGCCTTAACACCTTTAGGACCCTGTGAGATAGTTTCAGGGTCAGCAGCAGGATTTTTGAATAAAAATTTGTGGGAGTCAGGAACCCTGTAATATCTGTCTGGCTTGCTAGGAGCCGGAGGAAGGGAATCTGGAGCCATGCTGGATTCCGAAAACACATCAACAATGTCTAATACAGGGGGTATGGCCAAAAGCCTATCCCGAGGGAGAAGGAAATCCCTAAGCCTCTTTTCTGATTCTGAGAAATCTTGACTCTCCCTATGAAAATGTTCCCTTAAAGTATGCAAAGTTTCTCCAAAAGAATAATCTTCAGGGGGAGATGCAGATGGGATGGATTCCTCTGCATCTGAATTCTCATAGGGTGGTATAGAAAATTCCTGATCAGAAGAGGAATCAGAAGAAATAGAAACCTGATCTGAAGATTCATAATCAGTGTCTTGCCTAGGCCTCTTATTGGGGGGGTGGGGGGGTGGAACCCCTGATCAAGGTAATTATGTCTTCAGCCATTTTGATCATCTGTTTTTTGGGCATAGAGGCCAGAGCATGTGGCTAATGCATCATTTTTTAGCCTTAGAAGTTGCTTTTGTCTTTGTTTTTGAAGCTGGCGTCGGTTTTATATAGAAATGCTGTGGCCTGAAAACACCCTCAGAAGCCGGTGCCTGCTCAGCGGCTCTGGACCCATCCGAGGGAGAGACATCCGCGGGTACAATACTTTGAGAATCTCACTGCATGCCAGACTCCACATGGGTCTCGGTAGAGGCCTGCGACTCGAAAGTAGTGGGAATCAGGGGCTGCAAAAGCACCTCACCGAGTACCGGCGAACCGGTGACTGGCTTAGGAAAAGCTTTGTTGGTTTTGGACCTCAAGGGTCTGTCTCTGTCCTTTTCTTTACGTTTTTTGTGAACTCCGGTAGTCTGATTGCTATCTGATGACATTTCAGGGTAGTTGAATCTGTTTCCAAAATATTTTGAAGCAAAGATGTACAGACGCTTAATAGTGCTTTGGTTAAATCTAGCACAAAACCAACAGCAAGGCACGTTATGATCTGGGCCTAGGCAAGGAATACAGTACAAATGGAAATCCTTATGAGGTATTTGCTTCCCACAAGTAATGCAATTAACAACTTTTACTGATATCGGAATGGAGCAAGAAAAAGTTTCCCCAACGGGGCACTTAGCTTTAATTGAAGACTTCGGTTCTGAATCTCGAATTCAAAAATTTCAGGAGTCGGCCGACCGGCACTTGCGAACTGCTTCTGTTTCGGGCACCGCGCGGCAACAAAGACTAAAGAAAATGGCATCGGCTGCATGTTTTATACCCCTGACGACCTGACGTCATGGAAGAGAAGACAGCAACCGATGCAGGACCCAAGACTTTGATATTCAGGCCGACTGAGGGCAACCTGGCAGCAGATTACCCAAATGTAATGACTGCAACAGTGAAACACGAAGAACATCTGCTTCGGGCACCACATGGCAAGAAAGACTGATGTAATGGCGTTGGCTGCATGTTTTATACCCCTGAAGACCTGACGTCATGGGACAGCAACCAATGCAGGACCCAAGACTTTGTTAATCAGGCCGACTGAGGGCAACCTGCAAGCAGATTACCCAAATGTAATGACTGCAACAGTGAAACACGAAGACCATCAGCTATAATCAGATCAGCTGTATGATGAGGCCTCCGTTTCTTTTTCTTGTGAACTTCACTACAAAATGAAACATCTGGGGATGAGTGTTATGTCCAGCAAGGGATGTTTTACCATGGACTACTCCTGCGGCTAAAGGGTTTGGCTCACCCATACTTGCACCAGGTACTGGAATTTGTTCAACCCCTCTTCCATAGTGACTGGCAAAAATACACTAGAGGGAAACTGGGCAAAAGGTAAGTGGTCTAAGGGCTGAGCACTGGTCCGAACAGAATCACTAACTGAAGGTGGAGGCATATTTTTCTTTTCTTTTTAGGTGTAGTTTTGATTGGGGGGGGGGTACCAGGGTTAGGAACCATCAAGTCTGGGGAGAGAGCAGCCAGGATAATAAACTGACAGCACTGGATAAGGTATTACAATAAGCCCTTATTTTCAAGTAATAACCACAGCCATACTCAACTAAACGCTGCCAAAACTGTGCTATCAGAAAAAAGTTTGAAATGTGTTCAGAATTCATTTGCAAATGACAGAAGTTAAGAATTTCCAAATCACAAAGTCTAAACACCAAAGCAACCAATATATCAAACTATTGTTAAAAATTAGTTCCGTACACATAGCCAGGCTGAATGTGAAAAACCTTTAATAGCAGTTTAAACTACTTTTCTTGTCAAAAAGTAAAATCTCCACAGTACATTCAAAAAAACGCAACCTGATGTTAAAAAATACACACTGCAGAGTCGTACAGTAAACATATAAATGCTGAAAAAATCCATTTAAAATACTTTCCTGTCAAAAGATGAAAATATAGCAGAGCAGCAGTAAAGACAGGCTTTTAGTGTCTAGTAGTAGACATGCACACTGCACTGAATAACTGGTTTACTTACTTTTTTTTTTTTTTTTGCATATGTTGACCAGGGCAGAGCACTGAGCTCCACTAACTTTTTAACCTCAATGGTCAAATAGTAGTACCTACCTTCTCATGGTACCTTGTACATGGTACTATCAGAATCAAGGATACCATTAGTCCCACAGTCATAAGGCATAGGGTAGCAGAAAGCTCATCTACAATATCACTGAAACTACGGAAAAGATATTCAAAATTTACCCCGGGGATCACTGCAGTTGCTCTGCTGGACCGAGGCACAGGGAACTTATCTAAAGGGGCAGCGAAAGCCAATACATTCTGGCTAGGCTTATAGATGCCCTCAGGCAGACAGCCTGGTACTTACCTATGAACCTATAAGATTCTCTCTAAAGGCAAAAAACACCTTGAAATCTAGGGAATAGACTATGAAAGTCAACAGTACAAGCAGAGACAGGTGCACCTTTTCAAGTTTGTCATGATCCCTTCAGGGTAAAAGGTGTACAACAAAGACCCTTGCTCTGGATGAGACTGACTCAGCCATAAGCCATTAGGTGGCCAGTTGTCCAAATAGGGAAATTGTCTCAAACCTTACAGATTCAGATGGATTGCTACTACTGATGTCCATTCTGTGAACTGGGGGGTGGGGGGATGAAAGTGAAGGGCAAGTTCTAAGGGTATAGCCATGAATAAGTAACATGTGACTCATTTAAAAGAGCAGAAATCCTTTGGGACACTTTCCCATCTCTATGTGCAGCAAGCGGTCTATGGTCTAAACAGTACATTCAGGTTCCACTGGACAGCAGAGAAAAAAATACACTGAAGGGATTACCTGTACAGTATAATTCTTTTGGGATAAAGGTGAGCTAGTATGTGGCTTAGGTCCGTGCCTTCTCTGGAAATGAAGAATTCAAAAGAATATCAGAGTCTTTGCAGATTCTATGGTACCTGCTGAAAGCACTTTCTACCAAGGAGGGGTATTGAGCAAAGGAGAAGATGAGAATAGAAGGAATATGAAAAGAATTTTGTTAAGATTTTGACCACCACTTCCCTAATCCACTCACACACCAGTGATGGGGATGTCTGATGCCTTTTTTAAATGAACATACTGGTCATCTGTACAAAAGGAGGAAGAAGTAATAAGTGAGGAAATGAAAGACCTAAGGGTAAGTGCCAAGATTTGTTGAAGAGGGCCTGTATCTGGTAGAAGTGACCATTACAGATGAGATCATCATATTCTACTCAGTGGGGCTTGGTTGCATTAAGTCTGCTTCTCCAAAGTATGCTGGCAGATGGGCTACAACCTGTGTAGAAGAAGAGGATTGTGAGAACAATGGTCCTAACAGACATGTGTGGAATAATAACCTATCCAGCCAATGCCAATTATGCTTGTGCCTGCTGCAGCTGAACTAAGACCCTCTAAAAGGCAACAGCAGGACTGACGCCCACAAAGAGGCACTTGACATGAACGAGACTAGGGTATAATATTAGCTTATGGACTGAGCCTCATATTTAAGATTTTAAATGGCTGTTTATAGATTACAAAGACATCTTGGTGGTCCACCAGACAGGAGGAAGAGAGGTCTGTACTGGCACCAGAGAATGGTCACATGTTAGAGTAGAGATAAAATGGGCTCAAGTCTGTCATAAGGTGCCTCTGTAAGTTGGGTAGGGGGCTGAATCTAAGTGCAGAAAATTTGGTTTTAGACTGCTGAAAAATTCCAAACTTTACACAAGATAAGAGAGTGAAAGGCAAAGCAGTGTGCTGGCCATTCTTTGTAAACAATTTCAGAGTGAAAAGATTTGGAAGAACAGAGAGGACACTTGCTGGAGCCTCTGCAATTTTTGGATAGTTAAATGATTCTAAAAAGCTTTTGTCTGGATTCAAAATCACCAAGCAGAACTCAGCGAAAGAAAACTATTCAGTAACTACAAAAATCACCACTAAACCGCAGTAATACTCCGGAAACAAACTTTTGAATAAAAAGACTTGGCACTTATGTCCTTCCAAACACCAGGGCAACATTAGAGTAAATGACTAACATCACACACACTAAATACCATTTTAAAAAACACACGTTTCTTAACAATTAAATATGACACTAAGATGAAACCAAGCAAAGTAAAAATTAAACTTTAATCCAGCAACAATATCATTTAAAACAATCATTCTGTAAACCACACTACTCTCAACATAAATATAAATGTATATAAATTTTACTTGAAAAATGATCACATACAATAATTATTTAAATTTGCTTTGCCCTTAACTTTAAAATATCCACTATAGAACAGCAATCATTGATTCCTGGTGGCTGCTTTGCATTTAATCTCAGCTACCAAGCTGTCGTCTCTCTAACTTCCAGTAATGTTTTAACATCACCACCAGTTTCATTTCCGTTCACTTTGTCTATTGTAAAAAACAAAAATCTTTTAAAGCACTACTGTTTTTTTTTATATACCTTGCTATGTTCTGCAATGCTTCAGCTTTCTAATGGTCTTGTCAATAATAAAAAGCTTGGCACACCATGTTGAGACACACTTGATTTTAAAATGGTATTTAATGTGTGAGATGGTGAAGTCATTTACTCTGATTATGCCCTGGTGTTTGGAAGGGTGAAAAACACAAAGTCAAGTTTGTTTCCGGATTACTACTGTGGTTTAGAGGTGATTTTTTATGTTTTAGTTATCGAATAGTTTTCTATGGATTCTTTTTGTAGCACCATTAAACACTGTAAAATGTTGAGGCATAACCACAATAGATACAAACAGGTGTTAATCTGAAGGGGTGAATGTGTTTGCCACAAGATAACTTCTTTTGTGAATCTGCGACTGTGGAAAGAGTGAAGTCTCTCAAGAGGCATAGCTTATCTTAAAAAAGTAAAAAATCTACCTCATGGAAACAAAAACAAACTATAAGATGACAAAATACAAAGAAGCAGAAATTTATTTCCATGTAGGTTTACCCTCTATGCACCTGTGTGGTCACCAAGTGTGACAAAGGCCATACGGAAGGAAAGAACTAGGACTCTGTCTTGAAATGGCATACTTAGGGGCTGTAGGCAGAGTACAGAAGCCTGAGAAAGTTGTGTGCACAGCAGTACTAATGCTTGCGGTACTGATTCTACTTGTTCTTGCAGCCAAGAGGCACAGTGGCACATCAACGTTGTTAGCTCAGAAGTCTAGTTCTTGGCTGGGGTGTCACTTGTGTGAAACCTTCAGGATATCACAGTCTTACCTGCAAGAATGAAACTAGAATAAGTATGTATCTGGGGAAAAAAAAAAAAAAACCATTTTTCAAAAATAAAATGCAAACGCTGCTCCCCTGTCTATTCTCCCGTTCTAATAATCTTAAAATTACTCCGCATTATATGTTTTTGTAATTTCCTTTTCCTTATTTGGATCACAACAGACAAGCTCTTGTTAGTACAGGATAAGACGGTGCTTGCCACCACTGCACAGCAGACAAATGCGAGTCTTTTGAATGAAAGGATATTGAAAACTATGCAAAGTACCACCATCCCGCATGCATTTATTACGGAAAATAGTGGTTGCATTTTCTAATTGCAACCAAGAGCCATTATGATTTGGAAAAAAATTAATACAGAATATTGCTAAGTCTACAGTAAAAAAGGAGATCAAAGTCAGTTTCCTATGTCCTCTAAAACCATTAACGTTGCATAATTCATACTTGCTGACTCAGACAGGAAAAGGAACTCTGTCTTAAAAAAATCTATAAGATCATGACTTCCCTGATGCTGTCTGCAAATGAACACAGATGAAAAAGGAAAAAAAAAAGCTAGAACTATCATGGGGATATTATGTTGCTATTTTAGGTGCTGTACTACTCAGCAGAACTGTAGCTCCATTTCTGCCACAGAGCATAAGTCATCACACTTGAATCCTTAACAATACTTGAAAATAAATCTCATTGTGAAATTTGTGTGACTATGGCGAAGGTGGTTAATAAGTACATTTAGTTAGAAACATTCAGAGTCTAATTTTGTTTCCTTCTGCTTTTAAGCAAGAAAAGCACACAGAAAGCTATACAAGTACCACTTGATGCCTTGTCAATTACATTCTGGCATCAAAAGTTTTTCAAAAACTTTAGCCTTCTACTTTCCAAGAAATGTCCTTTTTCTTGGGTTCCTCCCTCTAGGAATTACTTTCTTCCTTCTTTCAGGTAGGATAATTTCTTCTGCAATGTACCTTCTTGCCAAAAGTGTTTCACTAAAGAATGCATCACTGCAGTGGACTGGTTTGATGGCACGGCATTGGACAGTTTAACTGTAATGGCATTCAACACAAGTAAGCTGCCAATAACACTGTCGCAAACAAAGAGGAGGAAATGTATTTTTGTGAGGGAGACAAGCAAGCATGCTGCACCTTTAAAAGATGAATGTGCGCCTCGGACTTCTCTGTAGTCAGGGTTTCTTTTTTCTGTAAGCTGTGAAATCTCAAAACTGAGATAAAGCACACACAGTGCACCTTAATGCAAGTACCCCTACCATACCGGGGGGGGGGGGTCTTTGCTCCCAAGGGAAAAATGCACCAGGGTGACAGCACATTTAAATAATCATTTAGAAAAAATGGCATTCAATGACTCATTATAGGAATACTTACCTTGCCATGCTTAATCTCAAGATTCAGCTCAAACGATCTCCCTGCCATTCCAACTGCAGGTGACCATAGTCTTTCCTATTCTGCCCACTCCAGCTAAACCTCCCTGCAGGATGCAATTCCTTTAATGTTCTGATAAAGTTTTGTATAAGGAAATGTACAGTGTGGAAAGAGTTCTCTATGCATCTGTCAGTGCACTGGACTAAATATCCATACTTGGGGGGGGGGGGGGGGGATTCTAGCCACAGGTTCAGTATCCACACTGAATCCACTAGCATTCTGCCATGGTCATTCCCATTGGTATTACTCTTACATGGAGATGATCCTAGATTGAAAAAGTCCCCATTTCTTCATGACTGTTCAGTACTTTACCTCCGGCCCAAAAGCTACAGGTCACTGATGCATTTGCTACCACCCAAATCACTGGACTTTTCTTAAGTAGAAACTAAAACTCTTGCCTTGTTCTGTTAAAAGATCCATTAGCTCCCTAGATACGAAGATGTAGTTCACACATCCAGTGCAGAGCAGGATCTGTTATACCCATCTGCAGTTGTTGAGTCTTTCGGCTTTTCCAGTGAGGGGTCGCCACAACGGAACTCCGGTCCACTAATGATTGGCAGTAGATTTTTATGTGTTGAGTTGCCAGCTCTGACACACAACCTTCAAAGGTACGCCCCATTATCTGCAGTACTGTGGACAATAAATTTGAGTAAGTGTTTTGCCCCCCACCCTTGAGGAAATCCATTTTTTTTAATGACCTGGGAAACCACAGTATACATTGCCTACAGTCCTATTTTGTTTTAAGGACATCAGGCACAAAAAGTAATGCATTGTTATTTTTAAATCATTCACACAAAACAAATGTTTTAAACTCTCATTTCTGCAATTCTAATATATTAAAACTCCATCCCACATTCTGAGGTTACTACAGACAAATCTGGGGAACATGACTTGCTAAAATCTGCAGGAGGAGAATAATTTATGCTTTTTATCACTTGCATTATGTTTAAATATTTGCATTACATTTAAGTTTACAATTAATCATACAGGTTGTGGGGGGGTCCTTCTAATGGTCTTCCAGTGATGAAGGGGGAGGGTGTACATTTTAATAAGTTAGTTTACTAGTGATGCCATTAAGAATGCCCACCTTTGTCCGACAGGTAGCCACTTAGCCTTTGTCAGGGCACAGCAGTGATGGCCTCTCTGTGGCGACAGATTATAAATTAGCATACATTTGATGTTGTGCATAGGTTTGTTGGATTCTTTTTCGAGGCTGTGGCAATGACTGTTAAGTCTATAACTGTAGAAAGAGAACTCCTTTGTCTATAGCTGTTCTCTCTTCAGAGGAAGGCAGTTTTTTGTTTTTTTTACCTAGAACAGTAAGTTTGTCCCAGAACAGTTTCCCCATGAGGGTATGCAGGGTCAAGAAAAAATAAAATCTGCAATAAGTTACTGTGTTGTCAGGCTTGGATTCTGTAAGACTCCACAAGATTTAAAAAAAATCATTTTTCTGCACAGTGGTCCTTTAAACATCAGCTGCTTGAGAAAATCTAGCTTTATAAAAGATGGCTACCCTACAACAGTGCTGTGCTGCAAACATTGTGTGTTCTATGTTATTTTAAGAGTTCAAGTCACAGCAGTATTAGCAATACTCTGTTGCCAACAGTCTGTGCCCCATACATTTTTTTGTTATACATTCAACAAACCACTATTCAGTGCTGGTTATATTGCCAACATTGTGTGTGTGTGTATTATACAGACATACACAAACACACACACATATATATATATATATATATATATATATATATATATATATATATATATACATACATATATATATATATATATATATATATATATATATATATATATATATATATATATATATATATATATATATATATATATATATATATATATATATATATATATATATATATATATATATATATATATATATATATATATATATATATACACACACACACACACACGCGATGCTGGAGTTCAACAGTGTACATAAATTCACCACTGCTATAATGTGCAATGTAAAATGTCACAACTCCAACCAATAACCAAGGTTCCCCACCTCTCAATGTCACAGCTAGAGACAGAAAATTACATTTTAGGTACTTCAGCAAAGCACTCAGTGTGCTATGCAAACTGAGTGTTCTGCCTTGTAAAATATGAACAGGATACCACAGCTCCAGTCTGAAGTACTACTTTCCAGAATTGCTAAAAAAAATACTGTATGCTGCTGTTACTTCGATTACTACCAAGTGCAATGCAAAATGTCACATCTACAAATGGGGCCTCTCCTGTGTCACAGCTCCAGTCAGAGAAGTAGACCGTTTGAATATTTCAAAACAATGCTCGTTACCAAAGGCCCAGCCTTATGGCTGGCTACAACAGCTAGGGAGGAGCTGGGGCACAAAATAAATATGGCGCCCTGGACACCAAACTGGCTTGCTGCATTTTTGGCCTCATAGCTCATCATACTCTCTTTATGAGCATACTATCTTAGAAGGTAACATCACACAGACCTCGAAAAGATAAAAGGAAGAAATAAATGACTGACCACATAACGTGGGATGATGCACATGGACAAAGGCAGTTACATTACCAATATTACAGTGATCAATAACATTAGAAGTGTAATGAGAAACCATGGCTATTTTTGGCATGAGCTGTGGGGACAAGGCAGTCTGTGTATGTCTGTGAAAGCAAAGGCAGTTACCTAAATCAATATCAAAATGATCAGTGATATGACTTAAGGGGAAATGAAGGACGAAATTAAAATACATTACTGTGGCCAATATTTGTTTTACTTGGATGAAGTCAAACTTTTGAAGAGTACCCAACCAATTTGGTTTACATCTGTCACTGCTATATCACCTCAGTCTAAGATCAATCCGACCCTGCAGTAGACAAACAAAGTAGCTCTCTATTCTGTGAAGTACATAAAAGCAACTCAGACCAAGTTTCAACAGTAACAACTTTTTCTGCAGGGGACTGTAACCCCCGACATCAGAAACTATGCTTCCACATCTCTTCTACTTGAAACTCAACCAAGAAAATACTGTTTTGTTAGCATGGAGTCAACAGATACTGAAATCTCAGATGTATGGCTACACAACAGACTTCGGTCTTTACATTCGGATGACTGCAATTTGAGTTCTTGAAATAGTGAAAGATACTTATACAAAAAAAAGTTTATGTACTCACCATAACGATATAAGTTTGTTGTCTACTTCTGTCTGGCTCAATCTGTAGGTTGTCTGAACCAAGACCAGCCATTTACCAAAGACTTCAGCCCGGTGGGCTCTGCCTCCTCTACCTATAACCCCCTGCTCCACCAAAACTACCTCTGACAAAGAGTTTGCCCCACACTTATAAAATTCAAACTCTAGCCCCCAAAATGGAGAAAGACAGACTAGGAACCTCAAGAACAGAAGTTACAATTTCCCTGGCTCAGTCCTCTCATGAACAAGAAGCTCATCATTAAGGCGGGGGGGGGGGGTGAAAGTACAGTTTTGTACCTACCATAAATGTAGATGTTAGAGTGCTAATACAGCTGCAGTCATAACAGATGGGTTATCCTGCCGTCAGGCGGGTCCTCGGTCGGCCGAATTCCAAAGTCTAGGTCCGGCATTGGATGTCGTTGCTTCTTCCCTGACGTCAGTGCGGCAGGGGTATAAAAGAATCAGCCGACGCCATTTTCTTCAGTTTTTCTTGCCCCAGATGTCAGGTGCCCCCAGAAGTAAGGCAAAACATAAACTTATGTAATAATGCAATGTAATATAATCAAAAAACAGTAGTTTGCAAGCAAATACACCATAAAAGAATACCCCAATCAGGTTGTATGAGGAGGTGTTTGTCATTAGGCCTGTCCCAAGAGGGGATGGAGGGAGGGAAACCTGGACTGCAGCTGTATTAGCACTCGAACATCTACATTTATGGTAGGTACAAAACTGTACTATGTTCATCGTGCATACAGCTGCAGTCATAACAGATGGGTAGAATCCCAAAGCTAAAAAGGGGTGGCAGGCACTAAGTGGAACAAGGAGGAGCAAGGATGCCCTGCAAGACTGCTGTGGCAAAGCCCGCTCTATAATTAGAGTATAGTGGAAGGTGATAGCACTTGGAGAAAGTGTGCACAGAACTCCAAGTGGCTGCTTCCAAAATATCCTTGGTAGTAACCCCCCTGAGGAAAGCTGCAGAGGTAGCTGTGGCCCTTGTGGAGTGAGATCTGATGCTTGTAGGTACAGCTTTACCATGAAATGAGTAACAAAAGCGTATGCAGTGGGCTATCCATTTTGAGATTGTCTGTTTGGAAATAGCCTTTCCTTGAGCACCTGTAGCATAGGACACAAAGAGTTGCTCTGATTTTCTGAATGGCTTTGTCCTGTCCAAATAATAACGAAGTTGTCTGTGAATGTCCAAGGAATGTAGTAGTCTTTCCCCTTTGTTTTGTGGGTTAGGATATAGTCTGATTCAAGGCTACACTGGATACTACCTTTGGCATAAAGGAAGGGTTGGTTCGTAAGGAAACTCTGTCCTGATGGAAAATGATGAAAGGTTGCACAGCCATGAGGGCTTGTAGTTCCGAAACCCTGCGTGCTGAGGTGATAGCCAGAAGGAAGGCTGTTTTCCATGACAAATATTGCAGTTCTGTTGAAGCAGCTGGCTCAAATGGAGGTAGGGTCAGTTTTTCTAAAATGAAGTTGAGGTCCCAAGCAGGTACTGGTGGCTTCCTTGGGGGTTTTATATTCTTAGCCCCTCTGAGGAACTGTCTTAAGAGAGGATGAGAGAATAAAGGAGGATCAGTGTTGTATTGTGCAGAAATGGCTGAAGCATGGATCTTGGAGGAGAAGGAAAGTCCACTGTTTAACATCTCAGCTAGGTACTGTAATATTTGAGGTAAATTTAGTACCCAAGGATTCTGGCCCTTTTCTGATTCCAGGCACAAAACCGCTTCCATTTGGCGGAGTAGGCTTTTCTAGTAGAAGGCCTTCTGGCCTCCAAGATGACATCCTGCACCTCCTTGGAGAGGAGGGTCTGTTGGGAAATCAAGGAATCCTCCATGCGGCTAGATTGAGGGTTTTCAGCTGACTGTGAAGAGTTTTGAAGTTGTGCTGGGACAACACAAGAGGCACTAGAGGCAGGATCCATGGTGGGGAATGCGTCAGGCTCCTCAGGAGTGGATACCAGTGTTGTCTTGGCCAGTCTGGAGCAAGGAGAATCAGGGCTTTTAACAGAACTTTGGGCAGCAGAGGAAGAGGTGGAAAGGCATAAACTGTCAATGTTGTCCAACTGAAAGAAAGTGCGTCCACTTTCCAGGCCTGTGGATGATAGGTCCTTGAGCAACATTTTTTCAATTGGTAATTTCTGTGGGTAGCAAAGAGATCTATGTCTGGCCTTCCCCATGCCTGAATTATCTTTGCGAAAACTTGAGGATGCGACTTCCATTCGTGTGGATCTGTCATATTTCTGCTTAGGTTGTCTGCCAGCGTGTTTTCCTTCCCTGGCAGGAATTGTGCTTGAAGTTGGATTTGCAATTCCAGAGCAGTGTTCCAAAGAGACATGGCTAGTCTGCACAGGGGGTATGAATAAGTTCCTCCCTGTTTGTTTATGTACCACATCACTGTGGTGTTGTCTGTCCTTATCAATAGCTGGCCTGGATGCAGTAGGTCTTTGAAGGCCATAATAGCATTTTGCACTGCTAGCATTTCCTTTTGATTGATGTGTAGGTGCTTTTCTCTTTGGGACCATTTGCCCTGAATGCACTGATCTGTCATGTGCGCCCCCCAGGCGTAGTCCGAGGCGTCTGTTGTGATGATTTGATTTGCTTGAGGCATGCAGAAGGGGAGACCTATGTTTCTTTGGTATGCTTGAGCCCACCACAGAAATTCCTTTTGAAGACATGGAATGAGTGGTATAGAATTGTTTCCAAACTGTGGCTGTGTTGAGACCATAAGTTTTTTAGGTACCACTGAAGTTTCCTCATATGCAGCTTTGCACATGGGATCAGCAGTATGCAAGATGCCATGAATCCCAGAGCCTGCAGGACTTTCCTTGCAGTCAGCCTGGTGAAGGTTGCCATTTTTCTGAAGTATTAAGATAGTTGCCCTTGCTTCTCTGGCGTGAGATAGGCCATCTGAGTGTTTGTATTCAAGCTGGCACCCAGGAAAATTATTGCTTGAGAGGGTATTAGTTTTGATTTCTTTTTGTTGACTGTTTATCCCAGAAAGTTCAACAACTTTATTACAAAAGCCAGGTGTTTCAGAAGTATGTGCTTGCTGTCCGCTTGGATCAGGCAGTCGTCCAGATATGGGTATATTTGTATCCCTTGAAGTCTGCAGAAGGCAATTATTGATGCCAGGCATTTCGTGAACACTCTGGGCGCAGTAGATAAGCCAAAGGGCAATGCAGAGAATTGATAATGGGTTGAACCTGCAAGAAATCTAAGGTATCTTCTGCAATCTTGTCTGATAGGGACATGCAGGTATGCCTCCTTGAGGTCCAATGTTACCAGCCAAGACTCCTTGCCCAGCATGGGAAGAAGCTGCTGTAATGTGAGCATCTTGAATTTTGGTACGAGTAAATATGCGTTTAGGATGGATAGGTCCAAAATAGGTCTCCAATCTTTGTCCTTCCTTGGTACCAGGAATAGTCTGGAATAAAAACCTTGACCCTGTTCTTGTGCAGGTACCTCTTGAATAGCTTTCATGTCCATGAGAGCTGAAATTTGTTTTTGTGCCTCTGCCCTTTAATTTAGTGGCAGGTTTGGCATGCCTCTCATTTTTGGAAGGGTGTGAAAGTGGAATCTGTAGCCTCTGTCTATAATGTCCAGGATCCATTTGTCTTTTGTGACAATATGCCGATTTTTTGAAAATAATGCCAGTTTTCCGCCTAAAGGTGCTGCCATTAAAGCTTTGCTTGGCATGCAGAGGG
Source organism: Protopterus annectens (assembly GCF_019279795.1). Taxonomy (NCBI): domain Eukaryota; kingdom Metazoa; phylum Chordata; order Ceratodontiformes; family Protopteridae; genus Protopterus; species Protopterus annectens. The sequence goes on along the minus strand of NC_056736.1, from coordinate 636,330,242 downwards.
GAAAGTCATTGTGTCTGCTGTCTGAATGGCTGTGATCTATCCTCTCCACCTCTTGGTGTAGGTGCTTGCCATTGTCTGGCTCTAAATGATCCTTGAGATTGACCTCTACCCCTCGGGCGCCTGTATCTACGTCTTTGAGGTCTATCCGTGGCTGGAAAGGACCAATTTTTTGAAGGCCAGTTTCTGCTGAAACGTGGAGGTTGTACCTGTAGGAAATCTTTCACTGTTTGCATTGATCTTGCCTTTTCCTCCATTTCCTTTAATACCTCCTCAGCTTTAACACCAAACAATACATCTTTTTGAAGAGGTGCATCTAGTAATTTAGCTTTGACATGATCTGGTAAGGTTTGCTCTTTGAGCCAAGCATGTCTACGTATGACAGACCCTGTAACAGCAGCTCTACATGAGGCCTCTAAAGCATCAAAACCACATTGCAAGGTATGTTTACCCACTTGCTCTGCACTATGCAACAAATGCTGCAACTCCTTCAAGTCTGGTTGTTCAGGTTGTGTCATTTTGCTTTTCAACTGAGATAACAAAAACTGTTGATACTTTAACATATGGAACTGACAGTTTAATGCCCTCATGGTTAAAGTGGCCGAGGTGTATACCTTTCTCCCCCACCTTTCTAAAGCTCTGGAATCTCTCTCTGAAGGTAATGGGTTTTTGGCAGTAGAGGCCTTAATTCCCTTGGAACCCTGTGAAATAGTTTCTGGGTCAGCAGCATGGCTTTTGTATAGGAATTGGTGTGAATCAGGAACCCGGTAATACCGGTCAGGTTTAACAGGAGCTGGAGGTAAAGAATCTGGGTTAAGGCTGGCTTCTGTGTACACATCATCTAGTATGTCCAAGACAGGAGGGATAGCCAGAGGCCTGTGCTGAGGAAGAAAATCTCTGAGCCTTTTCTTGGAATCCGAGTAATCTTGGCCTTCCCAGTGGAAGTGTTCCCTCAAGGTATGTAAGGTTTCCCAAAAAGAATAGTCCTCAGGGGGGGAGACAGAGGGAATGGACTCCTCAGCATCAGAATCTTCAAAAGGGGAATATGAATATTCCTGGTCCTCAGAATGTTCTGTGGTAATAGAGGCCTGGTCTGAGGAAGGGTAGTCTTCCTCCAATCTGGGCCTTTTGTCCGAGGGGGGTTGAGAACCCCTGATAAGAGTAATCAAATCCTCAGCCATTTTGAGCATCTGTTTTTTAGGCATGGGGCCTTGAGGGGCTCTGTGGAGCTTGTCTTTTAGTTTTCATGGCTGCTTTAGATTTTGTGAAAGCCTTAATGGAAAAAGAGGAAGGCCTGAAGACACCTTGAGAGGTGGCAGGCCTGTCTAAACTCTGAGTTTCCCCAAGAGTGGCGTCGGTATCTGTAGTCGGGGTGGGGGCCGAGGAGCCTGCGACCTCGGGCACAGAAGACACCGCTAAAGAAGCGTCATCGGTAGTCAGGGGCTGCGTAGGTGCCTCGCTGAGAACCGGAGCACCTGTAGCCGGCTTTAGCGTGGTGTCGGTAGAAATTGCGGACCTCGTAAGTCGGTCCTTATCTTTGCGTCTTCTACTCAAAACTGGAGTCGGAGTATCCGACGACATAATGTAATTAAATTTTTTACCAAAATAGTGTTGGGCGAACTCCGCCCGACGCTTAATAGTGCGTTTGTTGAATCTAGCACAAAAACGACAGGCCGAGACGTCGTGGTCTGGGCCTAAGCAAGGAATGCAGAAGGAATGGAAATCCTTATGCGGTATTTGCTTCCCACATGAAATGCAATTATTAACTTTGTCTGACATCGGTCTGAGGCAAGAAAAGTTTCCCCAACGGGGTACTTAGCTTTCAAGAAGACTTCGGCTGAAAAATATTCGTAATCTCAGGAGCTGGCCGACCGGCACTTGCGAACTGCTTCTGGCACCGCGCGGCAAGAAAGACGGAAGAAAATGGCGTTGGCTGGTTCTTTTATACCCCTGCCGCACTGACGTCAGGGAAGAAGCGACTACATCCGACACCGGACCTAGACTTTGGAATTCGGCCGACCGAGGACCCGCCTGACGGCAGGCCATCTGTTATGACTGCAGCTGTATGCACGATGAACATCAAGATGGAAGTGGACAACACGGATCTAACTTTTGTATTTGATTTTGCCTTTTCCATCTGGGTTCAACCTGTGGGGCAGAGTCCCCAGCCATGCAACACCTGAAGGATACTGTGCAGTACAGTGGAACCAAAAGAAGCTCTAGACCTCAAATGGACATCCAATTTGGAGTGGAATACGAACGTATGATGACCCACCCAAGTAGCATCCACATAGATGTCATCTAAAGCAGCTCTGGAAAACAAAGCTGTAGAAATAGCCATAGTTCTAGCAGAATGACCTTTGGGTTTGAGATACAAAGGTTGCTCCTTCAAACTATACCCAAAGGAAATACAAATGATAGACTTTTGGACAGTCTGACCTTAGGTACAGGCATACTCAGTAGAGCCTTTGAAATGGAAACAAACTGATTAGATTTTCTAAATTACTTTATTCTGTCCAAATAAACCTCAATTGCCTATGGACAATCAAGACAATACAGTAGATATTTGCCTCTGTTGGAGAAATTGGGGAAAACATAAGCAGATGCATGCAGTGATTAAATTCTTTTATGGCATCTTAGAAAGAAAAAGGCAGATCTGTTCTGAGGGACACTATCCTTATGAAAGACGGAATATGGAGGGACTGAAGAGACTGCCTGCAATTCTGACATGCGTCTGACAGTATAGTAATGGTCACCAACAAAACAGCCTTCCAAAACCGCTTCAAACTGATAGTGGCAGAGAGCTCAAAAGGTAGAGCTGCCATGATCGGGAGCATGAAAAGCAAGTGCCAAGGTGGGACAGGCTGACAGGATGCTGAAGCAAAATAGTTCTTTGAGATAAGCCTTTGATCTCAAGTGCAGCCAATGATACATTATCCCTACCAATGTGAAAAATGGAAATCTCTGCCAGAATAACTGGACCCAGAGTTAAACAAATCTACGAGGAAGTCAAGTATGGCCTCCAAGACAGCTGAAAAACGATCCAAGCCCAAAAGGCGAAGCTCTTCCACTAGCATATCCCTTAAAAGCTGACATCTTTTGGGAAGCTAAAATATGTATGACTGACAGTTTGGGATTCCTGGCCATTAAGGGAATTGGAGAAACCATGCTGTTAAACTGAGCACCTGAAGGGTAGGCTTGAGAACAAGAAAATCTGGAGGCTTTCCATAGGAAAGCATGGAACCTGCAAGAAACTGAAGACTCTCTACTCTGGACACTGGAACCTTTGCAATCTGGGAGACTGTGTCCAAGTGACAACCTATAAACTCTAGGATTTGAAAAAGTACAGTTTTGTACCTACCATAAATGTAGATGTTTGAGTGCTAATACAGCTGCAGTCATAAAGTACAGTTTTGTACCTACCATAAATGTAGATGTTCGAGTGCTAATACAGCTGCAGTCATAACAGATGGGTTCTCCTGCCGTCAGGCAGGTCCTCGGTCGGCCGAATTCCAAAGTCTAGGTCCGGCGTCGGTTGTCGTCGCTTCTTCCCTGACGTCAGTGCGACAGGGGTATAAAGGAACCAGCCGACGCCATTTTCTTCAGTTTTTCTTGCCCCAGATGTCAGGTGCCCCCAGAAGGAAGGCAATACATACATTTGTGTGATAATGCAGTGCAATATAATCAAAATACAGTAGTTGCAAGCAAATAAATCATAAATGAAAACCCCAATCAGGTTGTATGAGGATGTGTTAGCCTATAGGCCTGTCCCAAGAGGGGAAGGAGGGAGGACCTGGACTGCAGCTGTATTAGCACTCTAACATCTACATTTATGGTAGGTACAAAACTGTACTATGTTCATCGTGCATACAGCTGCAGTCATAACAGATGGGTAGAATCCCAAAGCTAAGAAAGGGGTGGTAGGCACTAGGTGGAACTAGGAGGAGCCAAAATGCCCTGCAAGACTGCAGTGGCAAAGCCTGCTCTAGATTTGGAGTATAACGGTAGGTTGTAGTGCTTGGAGAAGGTATGCACAGAACTCCAAGTGGCTGCTTCCAAAATATCCTTGGTAGGAACTCCTCTGAGGAAGGCTGCAGAGGTGGCTGTGGCCCTGGTGGAATGAGTTCCAATGCCTGTAGGAACAGTTTTGTCATGAAAGGAATAGCAAAAGCGTATGCAGTGGGCTATCCATTTTGAGATTGTCTGTTTGGAAATTGGCTTCCCTTGAGCTCCTACCGCATAGGCCACAAAGAGCTGTTCTGATTTTCTGAAAGGCTTTGTTCTGTCCAAATAATAACGCAGTTGTCTGTGGATGTCCAAGGAATGTAGTAATCTCTCCCTTTGTTTTGAGGATTAGGATAAAAGTAGGTAAATGTATGGCCTGATTTAAAGCTACCCTGGATACCACTTTTATGCATAAAGGACGGGTTGGTTCGAAGGAAACTCTGTCCTGATGGAAGATGATAAAGGCTGGACAGCCATGAGAGCCTGTAGTTCTGAAACTCTACGAGCTGAGGTGATAGCCAGAAGGAAAGCTGTTTTCCAGGACAAATATTGCAAATCTGATGAGGCAGCTGGCTCAAAGGAGGCAAGGTCATTTTTCCAGAATGAAATTAAGATCCCAAGCAGGTATTGGTTGTTTCCTTGGAGGCCTTAAATTCTTAGCCCCTCTGAGGAACTGTCTTAAGAGAGGGTGAGAGAATAAAGGTGGATCAGTGTTGTATTCTGCAGAAATGGCTGAGGCATGGATTTTGATGGAGGAGAAAGAAAGTCCACTGCTTAGCAGTTCAGCCAAATATTGTAGTATTTGAGGTAAATTCAGTTTTCCAGGATCCTGGCCTTTTTTCTCATTCCAGACACAAAAGCGTTTCCATTTTACGGAGTAAGCTTTTCTAGTTGATGGCCTTCTGGCCTCCAAAATGACATCCTGCACCTCCTTGGAGAGTAGGGCCTGTTGTGATGCTAAGGAATCTTCCATGCGGCTAGATTGAGTGTTTTTAGCTGGCTGTGGAGAGTTTTGAAACTGTGCTGAGTCAGAAGAAGAGGCATTAGAGGCAGGGTCCATGGTGGGGAATGCGTCAGGCTCCTCAGGAGTGGGTACCAGTGTTGCCTTGGCCAGTCCGGAGCAATGAGAATCATCTTTGGTCTGTCTGCTTTGGTCTTTAATAGAACTTTGGGCAGCAGAGGAAGAGGAGGGAAGGCATAAACTGTCATTGATGTCCAACTGAAAGAAAGAGCGTCCACTCTCCAGGCCTTTGGATGGAAGATCCTTGAGCAGAATTTTGTCAATTGATGATTCTTGTGGGAGGCAAAGAGATCTATATCTGGCCTTCCCCATTCTTGGATTATTTCTGTAGAAACTTTTGGATGCAATTTCCATTCGTGTGGATCTGTCATATTCCTGCTTAGGTTGTCTGCCAGCGTGTTTTCCTTCCCTGGCAAGTACTGTGCTTGTAGTTCCATTTGTAAGTCCATGGCCATGTTCCAAAGTGACATGGCCAGTCTGCATAGGGGCAAGAATGTGTTCCTCCCTGTTTGTTTATGTACCACATAACTGTGGTGTTGTCCGTTCTTATCAATAGTTGACCTGGTTGTAGAAGGTCCTTGAAAGCTATAATAGCATTTATTACTGCTAGCATTTCTTTTGATTGATGTGAAGGTGCTTTTCTTTTGGGACCATTTGCCCTGAATGCACCGATCTGTCATGTGCCCAGGCGTAGTCCGAGGCGTCTGTTGTGATGACTTATTTGCTTGAGGCTTGCTGAATGGAAGACCTGTGTTTGTTTGACATGCTTGAGCCCACCACAGAAATTCCTTTTGCAGACATGGAATTAGTGGTATTATTGTTTCCAAACTGTGGCTGTGTTGAGACCATATGTTTTTCAGGTACCATTGTAGTTTCCTCATATGCAGCTTTGCACATGGGATTAGTAAGATGCAAGATGCCATGAATCCCAGAGCCTGCATGATTTTCCTTGCAGTCAGCCTGGTGCAATTTGCTAGTGTTCTGAAGTATTGAATTAGTTGCCCCTGCTTCTCTGGCGTGAGATAGGCCATCTGGGTGTGTGTGTCCAAACTGGCACCCAGGAAAATTATCTTCCGAGAGGGTATTAGCCTTGATTTCTTTTTGTTGACTGTGTATCCCAGAGATTTCAATAACATTATTACATAAGCCAGATGTTTCAGATGAATGTGCTTGCTGTCCGCTTGGATCAGGCAGTCGTCCAAATAGGAGTATATTTGTATCCCTTGAAGTCTGCAGTAGGCAATTACTGATGCCAGGCATTTCGTGAATACTCTGGGCGCAGTAGATAAGCCAAAGGGCAATGCAAAGAATTGATAATGGGTTGAACCTGCAAGAAATCGGAGGTACCTTCTGCAATTTTGTCTGATTGGGACATGCAGGTATGCCTCCTTGAGGTCCAATGTTACCAGCCAAGACTCCTAGCCCAGCATGGGAAGAAGTTGCTGTACAGTGAGCATCTTGAATTTTGGTACGAGTAGAAATGTGTTTAGGATGGATAGATCCAAAATAGGTCTCCAATTTTTTCCCTTCCTTGGCACCAGAAATAGCCTGGAATAAAAACTTTGACCTTGTTCGTGCGTAGGTACCTCTTGAATAGCTTTCATGTTTATGAGATCTGTAATTTGCCTTTGTGCCTCTGCCCTTTCATTGTGTGGCAGGTTTGGCATGCCTCTCATTTTTAGAAGGGTGTGAAAATGGAATTTGTAGCCTCTGTTTATAATGTCCAGGATCCATTTGTCCTTTGTGACAATATGCCAATTTTTTGAAAATAATGCCAGCTTTCCTCCTAAGGGGGCTGCCATTTGAGACCTGGTTGGCATGCAAAGGGGAAAGTCATTGGGTTTGCTTTCTGAAAGATTGCGAGTTGTCCTCACCACCTCTTTGTGTAGGAGCTTGCCATTGTCTGCCTCTATACGATCCTTGGGATTGTCCTCTGCCCCTCGGGCGCCTGTATCTGCCTCTTTGGGGTCTGTCTGTGGCAGGAAAGGACCAGTTTTTGGAAGGCCAATTTCTGCTAAAACGTGGGGGTTGAACCTGTAGAAATTCTTTCACAGTTTGCATTGATTTAGCCTTTTCCTCCATTTTCCTTAATACCTCCTCAGCATTAGCACAAAATAGTACATCCTTTTGAAGAGGGGCGTCTAGTAATTTAGCTTTGACATGATCAGGCAAGGCTTGTTCCTTGAGCCAGGCATGCCTATGAATGACTGATCCTGTAACAGCAGCTCTACATGAGGCCTCTAGAGCATCAAAACCACATTGTAAGGTATGCTTACCCACTTGTTCTGCACTATGCATCAAATCCTGCAACTCCTTCAAGTCTGGTTGTTCAGGTTGTGACATTTTACTCTTCAATTGTGATAACAAAAACTGTTGGTATTTTAGCATATGAAACTGACAGTTTAAGGCCCTCATGGATAAGGTAGCCGAGGTATATACCTTTTTTCCCCACCTTTCTAAAGATCTGGAATCTCTCTCGGAAGGCAATGGATTTTTGGCAATGGAGGCCTTAACTCCCTTGGGGCCCTGTGAGATGGTTTCTGGGTCAGTAGCATGGCTTTTGTAAAGAAATTGGTGTGAGTCAGGAAGCCTGTAGTACCCGTCAGGCTTAACTGGAGCTGGAGGTAGAGAGTCCGGGTTAAGGCAGGCCTCCGAGTAAACATCATCTAGGATGTCCAAGACAGGAGGTATAGCCAGAGGCCTATGCTGAGGTAACAAGAGAAATTCCCTGAGCCTTTTCTTGGAATCTGAATAATCCTGGCCTTCTCAGTGGAAGTGTTCCCTTAAGGTATGCAAAGTTTCCCCAAATGAGTAATCCTCAGGGGGGGATACAGAAGGGATGGACTCCTCCGCATCAGAGTCTTCAAAAGGGGAGTAAGAATGTTCCTCATCATCAGAGTGCTCTGAAATAATGGAGCCCTGATCAGAGGAGGGGGAATCTTCCTCCACTCCGGGCCTTTTGTCCGGTGGGGGCTGAGAACCTCTGATTAGAGTAATTAAATCCTCAGCCATTTTAAGCATCTGTTTCTTAGGCATGGGGCCTGGAGATGGGCCCTGTGTAGCTGGTCTCTTAGAGTGCATGGTTGCTTTAGACTTTGTGAAAGCCTTGATGGAGAAAGAAGAGGAAGGTCTGAAGACACCTTGAGTGGAGGTGGACCTGTCCACATTCTGAGTTTCAACGCCAAGAGTGGCTTCGGTATCTGTAGTCGGGGTGTGGGCCGAGGAGCCTGCGACCTCGGGTACAAAAGACACCGTCAAACAAGTGTCGTCGGTAATCAGGGCTGCGAGGGCCTCACTGAGAACCGGACCACGTGTAGTCGGCTTTGGCGTGGTGTCGGTAGAGGCCGCGGACCTCGTGTGTCGGTCCTTGTCTTTGCGTTTTTTAGACAAAACCGGAGTCGGAGTATCCGACGACATAGTATAGTTAAATGCTTTCCCAAAATAATGCTGGGCGAACTCTGCCCGATGCTTAATAGCGCGTTTGTTGAATGTAGTACAAAAGCGACAGACCGAGACGTCGTGGTCTGGGCCTAAACAAGGTATACAGAGGGAATGGAAATCCTTATGCGGTATTTGCTTCCCTAACTTTGTCTGACATCGGTCTGAGGCAAGAAAAGTTTCCCCAACGGGGTACTTAGCTTTTAAGAAGACTTCGGTTTCCAAATTTCGTAATCTCAGGAGCTGGCCGACCGGCACTTGCGAACTGCTTCTGCTTCGGGCACCGCGCGGCAAGAAAGATGGAAGAAAATGGCGTCGGCTGGTTCCTTTATACCCCTGTCGCACTGACGTCAGGGAAGAAGCGACGACAACCGACGCCGGACCTAGACTTTGGAATTCGGCCGACCGAGGACCCGCCTGACGGCAGGAGAACCCATCTGTTATGACTGCAGCTGTATGCATGATGAACATCAGGATGGAGACTGGACTTTGATAGTTGACTGTGATCCCCAAGGAACTGGGCAGGTGAAGTAAAATGCCCCTGGCCCTACCCAAGGTTGCTCTCGTGGGGGCAATTAGGAACACATCATCCAGACAAGTAAAGACCTGGAACTCCTGCAACCTAAGCCAGGCTGCTACTACTGCCACACATCTTGTGAACACCCAGGGGGCAGTGGTGAGACTGAATAGGAGCACTCTGAACTGGTAATAATCAGCCCACTGCTGGAAGCCCAGAAATCTCCCTGACCGCCTCACAATCTTTATAGTATGCCAAGTGTCCTTGTGGTTGATCAAGCACATCCAGCTGTCCTTCCTCAAGAGGCAGAATGAACTGCACACTGACAATCCGGAATTTGATCTGCATTCACAAACTGATTTAACTTGCTCAAATGCAAGACTGGCCAGAGGTCTTTGTTTTTCTTTGGAATAAAAAAGAACCTTGAGTAGACCCTGGACACTCGGTCTGGTGGAGCCTCTTGCATGATTTGCTAGCAGCTTCTGAATTTCACTGGCTGCCGCTCTTCTCTGACAGGTTGGGCATGTCTGGAAGCAGTCTGGGATTCACATTTGGAACTTATAAAAATGGAAGTGAACAGTCTCTGGATATGACTTAATACCTATATGTCAGATGCGATTGTTTCCCAAGCTTGTGGGTGTAGAGCCAACAGACCCCCAACTGCCTCCAGACCAGGACAATCAAGCAACCCGTCATTATTGTTGAAAGGGCTTCCCGAAGAAACCTCAATGGAAGGCCTGATTGTATGGACTGCCCCAGCAGCAAGTACAACATCCATTGTGGTTACCCACCCCCACCATGTGTGGGAACCCTCAGGAGTTTCTTGAAAGGGCTTCTGTCATTTCTTGAAAGACAGACATTTTCCCCCTTTCTGGTTCCAATAAAAAGTCCGTTGAGGGGCAGCAAAATGATAGCAGACTTGCTCACCCCTAGTCTTTCCAACTTGCTCACCCCTAGTCTAAGTGTCCTTAACTTTTGGCCCAAAAAGTGATTAGCCATTGAATGGAGCGTTGATAAAGAACAACTTGATGCAGTCCACAAAGTCACACAACCTCATCTAAGCATAGAGATGCACAGCAATGACAGCACCATCCACTAGGGATATGCCATCAGCTGCAGTGGACGGAAAACACAGAAACATTAGCAATATACTGCAGGGTGGACAGATGAGTCTCTACAGTCTCTTCTGGAAGCCCAGAGTCTGCTGCATCTTAGCCATTCTTGGCATTTCTGACAATGCCCTGCTGAAGTCTGGTCAACTGAGCTAGAGAGTTTAATGCCCTCAAGGCGAATGTGGCCAAGACATAGGAATACTTCCCTAAGTGGTCCTCCAATGTCACAGCTCCAGTCAGAGAATTACAGTTTAGGTACTTCAACAAGGCACTTAAAGGTTGCTATGTTAACTGTGCATGTTCTGCCTTGTAAAATATGAACAAGATGTCACAGCTCCAGTCTGCAGTGCTACTTTCCAGAATTACTTAAAAATTCTGTATGTTGCCGTTAATTCTCTATTGCTACAAAGTGCTATGCAAAATGTCACATCTACATACAGATGGGACCCCTCCTGTGTCACAGCTCAAGTCAGAGAAGTATATATAGTTTGAATATTTTTATAGCAATGCTTGTTACCATACGCCCAGCCTCATTGTTTGGTACAACAGCCACAGATGAGCTGGGGCACAAAATAGATATTGTTCCCTGGACACCAGATTGGCTTGCTGTAGGGTACACTTGCAACACGTTTTGCCACTAGAATGTGAGTGTACATATTATGTAATGATCCGAAAAACAGCTGAAGAAGGGCAGAAACAGGTTTGCTTCTGAAAAACTGGATTGCTAAAGCCAGAATTAAGTAAGCCAGTAAAACATGGCCTTGGCTTATTTAGACACACTGGAATTATTTTCTGCTACAATACCACTGGTTTAAAAAACAGCTGACCCTGTCTTTACTCACCCTACTCTATGAGAAAATTGGACAGCCATCCTAGACTATAGCACATCAGCTAAATGGTCTGCAAGTTTAATATACAACAGCACTGCTGGATTAAACTGTCCCTAGCTTTACCTGGCCAGATGTACTACAATGAGGCAATCCCACATTTCCATGCAGGACTAAAAAGCAGACAGTATTTTCTATTGGTCACAAGCTGCATCTGAACATGCACAAAAATTCACTCTCTGCTCTCTCTCATCCTTTGTAATACACAGCTCACAGTTTCAGATCTAATGTATTGGTATTAAGAATGTGCATCATATGTGGTCTGACAGATTTAATGACATAGCAGTTTACTAGCCATATGCAACTGGTCTCCATCTCATTCTTTCAGCCATCCACACATACCACACTACATGGTGCAAGACATATAAAAGGTTGTTTTGTCATTCGAGAAATGGTTCCACTTCAGCTGCTGGTAATCACTCCTTTTGAGGTAATTTGTAAACTGAAGTTGTGGGTCAGTTTGTTCCCGATTGAAAGCAGGGTTTTAAAGACTAAAGAGGTAGTGGGTGCCACATTCCTGCTTGTTGCAAGAAAAAAACCCTGAAAGTTTCTAAAGTGCAAGTTTCAAGTGGGAGAAAAAGATAATATAGTAGTGATAAAACAAGGCTTCAAAATTATTGTAAGCCAAGAAGGAATCTGACATTTATTAACTGTAAAAGTTGAGTATTTACCATAACTTGGCATCTGTGTTGTACATTTTCATTCTTCCTCATTATTGGGTCTCGGATCTAACTTGGCTGCATTTATACAGACTAGGAGCCAAGTCTCTAGCTCCTCCCTCTACCCATAATGCTCTACCCAGCCTCCTCAGAGTTTGCTGCCTAAATGTCTACAACTGCATAGTAATGACAGAAAAAGAAAAGCCACAGGCTCAAACTAGGAACATCAACTTCCCAAACAAAAATCCACAGGTCATGTCAAACTTGTAAAGCACCACAAAGGTACGAGTTTTTGACCAGGTGACTGCAGCACAAATTGATGCTCTGGAGTAAAAAGCAGATGACTTAGACACAGACCTAGCTGAATGGGCTTTAGGAGGACAAGGTAAATGCAGCCTATTCTTAGAACAGATCAGAGAAATATAGTCTGTTATCCATTTAGCTAGAGTAACTTTAGAGACTGGCTGGGTGAAAACGACACACACAGTTGATCATTCTTTCTACAATGTTTTGTCCTGTGAAGATAAAAATGTAGTTGCCTATGAACATCGAGCAGATGCAACATACGTTCCCCTGGTTTGAAAAATTTGGGAAGAAAATTGGCAATTGTGTTAGAATGGTTAAGTTAGTCTCTTTCGCTACTTTGGGCATAAAGTAAGGATTAGTATGAAGGGATACTCTGGGTTTATGAAAAATAATGTAAGGTGGTTTAGACGACAGGACCTGAATTTCAGAGAGACTTCGCTGACGTAATGGCTACTAGAAAGACAGTTTTCCAGGAAAGGAACTTCATTTCACAATCACTAGCTGGCTCAAAGGGTTTTTGAGTCAGAACTTGTAGTAGAATGACTGAGATCCCATGGCAAGGAAGGATCTTTTACTGGGGGTGAGAGCAGAAAGATTCTGTCCATTAAAACCTTACAAAGTTTCAATGTAGCAGGGGAGCCAAAAAAAGATTCCCAGAATGAAAGTTCGATATGGCTGCCAGCTGAAGTTTAATAGTAGAAAAACTGTTTTTTGAAAAGAAATGTTAGGAAAAAGAATGGCTGAAAATTGGAGCTGAAAACGGGTCAATATTCTCTTTGGATGCCCAAAACACAAATCTTTGCCATTTGCTTCTACAAACCTTTAGTGGAAGGTTTTTGGGAAGCTAGCATGATGTCTTGAACAGTGGAAGCAAGCCTGGCCCGCTGTACAATTACTGGAACTGGAAAAACCAAGCTGTCAGTTTCAGTGTGTGTAGACTGGGGTGATGACCCCACTGGACAGGTGAAAAAGGTCTGTTTGGGTTCCAGTATCCATGGAGGATATTTCGGGTGAGACCAGAGAAAGGGGAACCAAATCTGATGAGGTCATTAGGGGGCAATGAGATTACTGAAGTCTTGGACAGTTTTACTTTCTCTACAAATTTTAGGATCTAAAGTAAAATAGAGGGGGATAAGTGTACAAGAGACCAGCGGGCCAACTGTGAACTCCATCATCCCTCAGTTGAGTCCCCCAGAGGAAGGATCAGAGTGAAGTAACTGCTGCACTTGTTCTGAGAAGATTCAAACAGATCACAGTAGGGTTGGCCTTGATGGCTGAAAATCAAGTTCACTACTGACTGACTGAGGGACCACTCGTAAGGGGACAGACTGAACCTGCTGAGAGTTTGTCTACAAGAACACTGGACTTCCCCAGTATGTGAGTTGCAAGTAGAAAGAGGCCCGACGATATCGCCCATTCCCAAACCCTCACTGCCTCTCTGCACAAGGGATACGAACCAGACCCTCCTTGGTTGTTGATGTACCAGACTACTGACATGTTGTCAGTGTGAAGTGCAATAGTTCTTAGAGAGAATTTTCTGAAAGGCTTGCAACGAGAGGACGACTGCCCTCATATCCAGAACACTGATGTGCAATCTGGTCTCCATGAGAGTCCACGTTCCTTGGACCATCTTTCCCTGGAAATGCTCCCCGCACCCCACCTGGGAAGCATCCATGGTCACCATGGCTGTGGTGGAAGGGAGAAGGAATGGCCAGTCAATCATCTGGTGGTCCGAAAGAAGCCACCATAGAAGATGCTTTCTGCAAATGAGAGTCAACTTGATAGGAACAGATAGTGGCTGGTAAAGAAAAGACCAGTGAACAGCCAAGGTCCACTGAAGCACTCACATAAAACAACTTTGCTAATGGGACAAGGGTGATGGCAGCCGCCACTGACCCAAGTGCTTGAAGTACTAATCTTGCTGGTGGAGATGTATGCAGTGAGGGGGTAATGCTGTTATTTGATTTGACATGTCCAAAAGAGCCCCAATGAATTCCAAACTCTATACCGGAGATAGGTTTGATTTTATCAGGTTTATGGTGATGCGCAGATTACTGGATATCCGTAATGTAATCTGTGGCTTGAATAAGTTGCTGCCTGGTTGAGGCGGTCAGAAACCAGCCATCCAAATATGGAAACACTCGGAATCTGTTTAGTCTCAGGTTAGCTGCGACTACTGCCATGCATTACGTAAAACACCCTGGGGACTGTGGCGAGTCCAAAGGGCAGAGCCATGAATTTGTAATGACTGGCTCCCAGCCTGAAGCACAGATGTCTATTTTGATGTAATAGTATGCATCATGCAAGTCCACCAAGCACAAGCAATAGTCCTTTTACAGCAGTGGCAAGATGGACTGAACTGTAACCATTAGGAACTTTGCTTTCTTTACAAACAAGTTCAGGTTGCTTAGATCCAGAATGGGTCTCAGGACACTGGTATTCTTTGGCACTAAAAACAGGCAGGAGTAAGTTCTGAATCCTTTTTGTTCCGTCAGGACCTCTTGGATAACTTTTTTGCAGCAATTTTTGAATTTCTGGTACTGCATACGCCCTCTGATTGGGTGGAACATTGGGAAGTTTCTTTTGTGGTCTTTGGCTGAAAGAAAAAGGCGCACATAACCACCTATGGATATAATCCTTAGGACCCAAGTGTTTTTTTTTTTTTTTATATATAGAATGATCCAGGCATCTGGGTGCAGGGGGAAAAATCCCCGAATGCCTTCAAAGCTAAGCAGTCAGGCAGCGCTTCAGGAGAGCTGATAGGACTCGTTAGAGAAAGGCACTCAAGCCCAGATTCTGCAGTCCTCCACTGCCCCTAGGACGGCATCTCCCATTAAGACTTCCTCCTCTACTTCTGGAAGAAGAATACCTGCGTTGATCCTGGAAAGGCCCTTGGGATTTCCAGAACAAAGTCTTCTTACCACTTCGCTGATTTCTGGAAAAGGTACGCGGCGTGGTAGAAAACCTGATGTCTTGAAGGGTTACATGAAGTCACAAAGCTTCACCCAGGCATGCCTCCTAATAGCAATACCTGGGCCAGCAGCCCGTGAGGTACACTCTGTAGAATGGGAGAGGCACAACATGGAGGAATTAGACAAGGAAGAATAAGTAGCCAGTCAGGGAGATGCTTTTGTTTTGGTTCTTAGCTTGTAACTATAACTTCCTTGAAGTTCTTAGTCAGCATGGTATCTGCTAGAGAGTCAGAAAGTTCGTTGACAAGATCTTTCTGCAACCAAGTTAAGTGTGCTAGGTTGTTTAACACCCTCAGCGAGAAGGTGGCTAAGGCATAAACCTGTCCATCACTCTGGACTTCTTGTTCAGTGGATGGACAGTGGAGCCCTGCTCAGCTAGCTCTTTTTTGGTACCTACTGCCACAACCAGTGCGATCGGTCTTTGGGGAGAAACAAAAACGTATCTGGTCATTCAGGGATCAGTTTGATGGTGTCCGGCTTCTTCCAGGCCCGGTGGGACACTAAACCCATAAGTTTGTCTGTTGGGGGGGGGTTACCCAGGACATAGATTGGCCTGTCAGGAAAGCTTCCAAAAATAGACTCTTCAGAAGGAGTTTGGGCTGGCCAGTCCTCTCTCTGCCTCAGGATGTCTAAAATGTCTCCAAAGGAGACATCCTCCAGTGGTGATCTTGGGGATCCTTCTCCCTCAAAGAAAGTCAGTGTCCTCAGTAAGGGACTTCAAGGGGGAGTCTATGTACCCCCTCTTGCATGTCTTCTTATGGGGAAACTCCTCTGTGGGAAGTTCAGGGGAGGTCTTGGAAGACGAAGGGACTCCTAGGGGAAAGTTTGGAGGCTTCTTGGGATGGGCTGACCCTGAACAGGTATAAGCTCAATTCTCTGATCCAATGAGGGATGATGGGGAGGATTATAGCTCAGAGATCAGATCTCCATGAATTGAAGGGACCCTTTCTACAACCTGGAAAGCCAATGAACCTGGAGAATACTTCCCCAACTCCCTCGAAGCCAAAACAAGCAAGGAAGAGAGGGTAGGGACCCTTGATCCATGGTGCCAGGCAGAATCGGACTGGAGCAGTCAAGTGCCGAGGGACAACAATGGCTCAGACAAGGTCGGGGCCATACCCCATCCCCCCAGATCTGACTGGGATATCTTGGATCCAAGACCCCAGTGCGATCCAACGACATCGGAGCACAGGCAGTCAGGGCAACTGTTGGAGTTGAGAAGGAAGGCTCCTCTGATCAGACACTGAGTCACTTGGGTGACTATGATCTTGAGGCTCTATTACAGAGGTTCGAATCTGAGGAGACTGTACTGTGATAGCAGCACTGACAGACCCCAAAGGGGATACAGTAGTTAAATCCTCCATCTGAATCAGAGTCTTGAGGATCTTCTTTATCATCCTGTCCACATCAATTTCTGATAGGCTCCTAGAAGCCAGAGGAAGCCACTGACGCTGGCCAAGAATGCCTCATTGGGGTCTGCAAAATATTTGAAGGTAAAGTCAAACACTGATCTGACAAAGCTCTGGGGTTTGACTCCTTGTTCTCAAATCCAAAGTCTTAGGATCCAAGACAGAAGTGGAAGGTCTAGGAGAAATTGTTGACGAAGTGGTGCCAGTCGGATCAGAAGAGTGTCTTGGTCAAAGGTCCGACCCAGTCGGATCCTAATGTTTCGATAACTTGGAGGTTGACTCCAAAGATACCCTTGAGTGCTTGTGAGGGTGTTTCTTGGAGTGTGGAGACCCAATTACAGTATTTTATGGGGTTTGGCCCCTGGAAAAACAGAAGCAGTAGCAGGTAGAAGCCCTTTGAGGATCAATTTGTTCTTGCAGTCAGCTTGTAAAATCTGCGAGGGATTTAATCCCAGAGTCATTACAGACCGTAAGAACAAATTGATCTTCAAAGGCTTCTACCTGCAGATGTTCTGCCCGCAGACAATATACGCATCTATTGTGCACATCAGAATGGGAGATTTTGTGCCCACATCCTAAACAAAAGTTAAATCCAGTCTGTCTGACATTATATCTAAACTAGTAATATGTACACACACACACACACACACACACACACACACACACACACACACAATAAAACCCCACTATAATCACACACATATATATATATATATATATATATATATATATATATATATATATATTTTTTTTTTTTTTTTTTTTTTTTTGAGAAGAATCAAAATATAAAAGAAATGATTAGAGAAGTCCCAGCCCAAAGAAAGCACAGGGGAGGAAAAAAAACAGAAATGTCACCCCTAACGCCTGCAAAAATGAATGGGAGGGGAAGATAATGAGAAAAGAACCAGGAATAAGAGAAACTTGATTTAGCTGAAAAAGAAGTTAAAGGAATCCCACGCCAACTCTCTTGCATTCGAGACCAAGGAAAACCATGTCCGTCACTGCTGGAGGCAAATGAGCTGTGAGGAGGGCTAGGTAGAAAGTAGAGGGAAGAGTTCGAGACTTGGATCCTAGTCTGTATAAATGCAGCAGTCTCAGTTCAGAGGGTCAGATCCGTAACCCAGTAGTGAAGAAGAACGAAAAAGACATCAAATCCGTCTGTTTTTCAAGAGGGTATCAGATTTCAAACTCTACACAGACAGGGCAAAGATTAATTGCATTAAATGCTCATCGTATTGATCACTGCCGCAGTAGCCTTAGCTATATGGATTATATCTTGCCAAGGACATAACAGCTAGCCAGCATCCAAAGCTTAAGGGCACCCTCCACTCACCCAAAGTATCAAGCAGCTCAAGCTGAACTGTTAAGTTTGGGTATAAAGCCCTTCAGAGCTTTACTGTTGCTCAACAGTATGCTCCTGTGAGGCTTTTGGGGATCAACAGTTGACTTGTGCTTTCCTTTTCTGTGCAGATAACTGAAAAAGCTTTCATTTCTGAATTTTGTTGACGTTTTACTACTCTCCTTTTTCAGGCAAGTTACTTTAAAGCTAAGAAGTGTTGTTCTAATGGACTGCCTCAAGACTATGATATGCTTTTAAAGCAAAGCATTTGTTTCTCTGCCAGTTTAAAAGTAATGCAAACTAACTGAAAAACTTATTTTATGTGAAGAAATTGTTTACAATATTATGTTAGATCCACAAAGAAAAAGTGAAGTGCTTTTTACTGTGCTTTTCTGTGTGTGTGTCTGTGTGTGTGTGTGTGTGTGTGGGGGGGGGACTTTTGTGGACTGGTAGTTTTACTGGCAATTGCTAATTGTCTTTGCCACCCCAGCAGGCTAGCAATTTGCCTCAGATGCAGGTGGGCGACTCTGCTGTGGACATTTGTTATACCTCAGAGTACTCATCTTTTACCCCTAACCCTGCTGATGGAATGCCTACAACCATTATGGCCTAGGGGTTAGCCACGTCCTCTGTGGCTGGTGCGTCTCTTCAGGGGACAAGAGAGCTACTGTTGCCCGCCCTGGGAGAAGGAACAATGAAGGTTTTCCTGTTGCGTCAGAATGCATTATCCATCCCTGGGGAAGCAGCTGCTGCCATTAGTAACACATGGCCTCATTTTTCCTGTCAAAAAAATAGAAAACCACGCATCCATCTACTCCTTCTCAAAATTTCTTTTGATTGGAGTAGTTTGCTGGGCCTGGCTTAGGGTTTAACTCGGACTATTGCTCGTTCTTGTATACTAGTTTCTCGTAAAAGGAGGAGGGATTCCTCTTTTCCCCAAAGAGATTCTGAATCTGAACAGGAAGGTGCAGGGATGGAAACAGGCATTCTTCTTCCAACTTCTGATTCGGAGGAGAGCTCAGTGTCAGATTTTCCCTATGAACCCCCCCCCAAGACTACCGCTAGAATGTGCCAGTGTTTTCAGTGGGAGGACTCAGACAATACGAGAAGTCGTTACAAAAGGATTTTTCAGAACCCACACCCATTCCTCCTGTTCTGTCAGCTTTAGAGAATGTGTTACTCCCTGCAATTTTGCTGACTGTTAACCAGCTGCCTCTAAAAAGGAAGATTGAGTAACAGGATGTATGAAGTTCCTCAGTCTTAAATTTTACATACTATTCCCACACCTGATGCAGCAGTTACAGCTTTAGCTGATCCCACTGCTGCTAAACACTTAGCTATGGGGAAAAAAGTGTATACTTCTGCAACTTTGATTTTCAAATTTTTAAACTGTCGGGCTCAAATGTTGAGTTTGTTCTGACAAAATGTGAAAGTTTGAGGAATGTTTTATTTGTACTTTCTTCTGGTAAGGAAAAATCTGCTTTAAATAACTTTTTTTTTCTATTGCACAAGTCACTACTCAGTTTTCAGTGTGTGTATGACCCTGTTGAGACTTCACTTCCAGGGTTCTGGCCACTGGTGTTTTAAGACACCTGCATCACTGTTTTCTTAGAACCTACCAGAGCAGGTTAAAAATGAGAATTTAAATTCTCCCTTGGATAGAGATTTAGTGTTTGGCCCTTCTGCTGCATAAGTGATCAAAAGTGTGACGAAAGGGGCAAGCTAATCCAGGGAATCCAAGCTTCCTTAGCCCTTTTCCAAACTGTCCAAGGGATTTTCTATTTTCTCATTCAATTTTAGCAAAAACAGTCTCAACAAATTAAGGTAAAGAAATGTTTGGAACCTCCCTGCCATTTCTTCTTAAAGAGAAGTTTGAACCTCTCCAAACGAAGGACTGTCCGGCGGGTTTGAATCAAGAGACCTTGTGACGTCCCTCCCAACACGGCCCCTTTTTTGTCTAGAAAGTCTGAATTTCCACTTTTCTCTTTGGCAACAGATTGTTTCAGACAAATGGGCTCTGCAAATCTTTCAAGGTTACAGATGGTAGGTAATGGGAGGGAAACCCTTTTCTGGTGGTGTCCTTCCTTTTCCCCAGATCAGATTCTTGTTTCCAACTGTTCTTCATGTCCCTCTTCATCCAGACTTCAGATGCTTTAATATTCTGCGAGTCTGGATTACATTATCAGTTTTCTGCCTTACCCTTTGTGAACACTCTTGGTGCATTGGATAGTCCAAAGTGTCTAGCTCCAGTTACAGCTCACTGCAAGCTACAGGGTTATCCACTTTTTCCACAGTTGGACGACTTGCTTATATTGCAGTCTTTTTCAAAGTGTCAAGAATCTCTCGTGTGTGTGGTAAATCTCTTACACAAGCTGAATTCCAAGAGAACATTCAAATGTCTTTCTTGACTCCCTCACACAGGACTGTGTTCCTTGGATGTCAATTGGACATCTCAGGTCAAACTAGACACCTCAGGTCAAAGAGCTTTTCTTCCAGAGGAAAAAAGAAATTGATCTAAATGAAGATCAATTTAAGGTTTTCCACTCAGACTTCACTCTTGGGGAATATCTCATGAGTTTGGGTCTCATGGCATCTAGGATTCTCATGATAGCCCCTGGCAAGACTCCACATGAGAAGATGAAGTAGTATCAGAAATCTCTTTGGTCCCAGCTTCAACACCTGTAAAATCTCAGTGCTGAGGTTTGTCAGAAGAGACCTTTTGGTGGAAACAGATATCCTTGAATACAGGTCTCCCCTTCTCCCTCCCTGCTCCAAAGCAGTAGGTTATCACATATGCTTTGGACTTTGCTCGGGGAGCAGTGTTAGGAGGGACAAAAGTGCAGGGGCCCTTGGACACAAAGGCCAGACGCAAGCACAAATATCAAGGAGATGCTTGCTCTGATCAAACCACTCAACTCTCTGAACCATCTTTGGCCCATGGGACCTCAAAGTGATTTCAGACACCACCACAGTTATGTGGTGTATCAACAAGCAAGGGCAAACCAGGTTGTACTACCTTTGCGGACTAGCCATGTTAGCTTGGGATATAGCTTCAAAGCACAAACTCACTCTGCAGGCACCCTACATTCCATCAGAGCAAAACTGTGGAGTAGACAAAATGAGCAGGACAAGGGCAGACCCTCACGAACAGTAAG
Organism: Protopterus annectens; assembly: GCF_019279795.1. NCBI lineage: Eukaryota > Metazoa > Chordata > Ceratodontiformes > Protopteridae > Protopterus > Protopterus annectens. Next base: position 636,309,425 of record NC_056736.1, on the reverse strand, counting down.
TAGATCGGGGGGGGTCTTCCAACATTTAATCCATCTGTGGAGAGTTCATGTAGACCTGTTTGCCTCCTCTTTGAGCAATGAACTGGAAAGATTTTGTTCCAGGACTCTTAAGCAAAGACGACTGGAAAACATGCATTTTCCTTTCTTTTGACAAGAACGTTCCTGTATGCTTTTCCAAAGTTTACCTTAATATCCAGGGTACTTATGAAGATTCAGAAAGAATCACCCAAGATCATTGTGGTGGCTCCCTTCAAGCCTAGGTAACAGTGGTTCTATCTTCCTTCAGAAATGGCCAGGGGCAATTACCACAAGCTTCCTCACAGACTGAATCTGCTCACAAAAACAGGGGTGTTCAACAGACTCTAGCATCAATCATCTTCAACTGACTGCCTGGATGACAGGTGCCTAAAATGAATCAAGACCCTATTTACTGAGGATGTGCAGCAGGTACTAATGCAGGCAAGAATGCCTGCTACTAGAAATGCATATATTAGCAAATGGAAAAGGTTTTCTAGTTGGTGCCAACAAGATATGCAACACCCACTCAGAAGTAGCTCTTCTCTAGTTTTACAATATTTGAGAGAGTTACTATCCTATGGCCTTTCTTATTTAAAACTGCCCATTTCAGTATCTGCCCATGGATCCTCCTCCTCTTTCAAAGCAGTGCCATTTCAAAATGTTCTTAAAAGAAGTTTTGCATAACAGGCCTCCAAATAAACAGGTGGCCCCTCCTTGGGACATTAAGTTTGACTTACTTACTCCATTTTAACCAGCTAATCTGGCTGACTTGAGGTTCTTAACATGGAAAACATTTTACTGATTGCTATGACCTCTACAAGGATATCAGAATTGCAAGCTCTTATGGTGAGTCACCCCCATCTCATTTTCTGTAGAGACAGGGTTTCTTTGAGAACTATGCCTAAAGTGGCAACCAAGCTGACTTCAAGCCAAAACTTTCCATCTCTCCATTTTCTTTACTGAATCTAAAAATAAGTGGTCCCCTGCCATAAACAAACTGTACAACAGAAGGAAGAAACTGGTGCAAAAGAGAGTAAAATCTCATGAGTGGAGGAGCTCCCTGGTCACCCTCAGTAAGAAACGGAGATCCCTTATAAGATCCTCCAAAGCTAGCTACGAAAATAAAATTGCCACTAATTCCAAGGACAACCACAAAGCATTCTATAGCTATGTCAAGAATCTCAATGGCAACACCCAGATCTGCTCTGAGTTACAGCACAAAGGCATGAAAATTACAAAACCAACTGATATTGCCAACATTCTGGCAGATAGGTTCAGTGCTAACTTTACCCCCCCCCCTCACCCCCTAAAGGGCCCATATCTATACAGGAAGAATGCAGAGTCCCTGTAATCACAACTACACAGGTGAAAGCTGCAGTCTCTAAAGCCAAAAACACAGCATCCATGGGACCGGACAACATCCCAGGCTGCGTTATACACGAACATCAGAATGAAGTGGCTCCCTACTTAAGCACCATGTTCAATAATAGCCTCGCATCAGGCTTTGTGCCCACTGAATGGCACACAGCAACAGTTATCCCACTCCACAAAGGGGGAGCCACCACTGATCCCGGGAACTATAGACCTATTAGCCTGACGAGCCTGGTCTGCAAAGCCATGGAACTCATAAACAAAGACATTGGTAACCTCCAAACTCTGGATCCCACCCAGTTCAGGTTTGTGAAAGGCAGATCATGCCTCCTGAACCTGATCGACTTCTTTGAGGCAGTCACCAAAGCCGTAGATGAGGGTAAAGTGGTTCACAAAGCCTATCTTGACCTCGCCAAGGCTTTCAACACCATCCCCCATTCTGGAATTATAGCTAAACTCAATAAACTAGGCATAAATCCCTACGTCACAAGATGGGTTGCCAACTGGCTCACTGACAGAACCCACACTGTAAAAGTTGCAGACTCCAAATCTGACCTCAAACCAGTGACAAGTGGAGTACCACAGGGTTCCGTCCTGGGACCGCTCCTGTTTGGTATCTACTTCTCTGAAGTACAGGCTAACACAGAAGGCCTCTGGCTAATGAAGTTCGCAGATGACTGCAAACTAGGAGCCATAGTCAAGTCCCCAAATGATGTGAACATCCTACAGAAGGGCCTCTCTGAGACAGATGCCTGGTGTCAGAGCCATGGCCTCAAGCTCAACGCCAAAAAGTGCAGTGTCATCCCCTTTGGTAAAAACTCTGTACCCATGAACTACCACATAGGCAGCAATCTACTTAACACCGAATGCGTGATAAGAGACCTTGGGACCCAGGTGGACAGTAGTCTCTCCTTTGATAGTCACATCGCCACAGTAGTCAGAAGTCCTTCTACGTGGCACACCTCATCATAAAAGGGTTCTCATCCAGGAAAAAAAGAGGTCATTGCTCCCCTCTACTCATCACTCATTAGACCCAATTATAGAGTACAATGCCCCTTTTGGAATGTACCTCACAAGACATCTGCAGCAGCTGGAAAGGCCACAGAAGTACCTCACAAAGAGGATTACTGGACTCAAACAAATGCCCTACACTGACCGCCTCAAAAAACTCCAGCTTTACTCCGTAGCATATCGCCAACTTAGAGGTGATCTCTGCCTAACATATAAAGCTATGTCAAACCCAGAGCTGTTGGACATGCTACACCTAAAGAAATCCCAATCCCTCAGAGCTACACGCTCTAGAGACCTAAACCTTATCACCACAATAAACAGGACATGCTGGAGGGAAAGATTCCTATCCCAGAGACTTCTCATACTCTGGAACATGCTACCCCCATCTATGTCATGCAAAGTTCTTCATTAGCACTCTTCAAGAAAAATCTTGATGAGTGGATGGGAAATAGGAAATACACCCCGGGGATCACTTCTGTGTGTCTGCTCGTCAGTGGCACAGGAAAATAACTTGCTTGGGTGGCGTAAGCCAGGGAACCTTGTTGGCTAGGCTTGCGTAGGCCCTTGGGCCGATAGCCTAGTACCTACCTATGAACCTATAAGGGGAGACAGAATATATACCTTGGATATCCACAGACAATTCTGGTACCATCTTGACAGAAACAAATCTTTCAGATCTTCAGATTTTATTTTTTCTTGTGAAGGTAAGAAGGGCAGACCTGTGTCAAAACGAATGATTTCCAAATGGTTATCCAAGGCTCTTACTTTTTGTTATACTAACCATACAAATCTATTCCTTTCAGGATCAAGGCCCAGGGCCTTGGCTTAATCTATGGCTATTTGGAAAAGGATGGATTCTAGAAATATTCAAGAAGCTGCTACTTGATTCTTTGGACATTCTTCTAAAAAGCACTATAAGCCCGATTCCTTCTCTAGGTGTAGCTCAAGGTTTGCTAGGACCATTCTCCAGGAGTTTCTGTTTTCCTTCCACTTCCCAAAGCTATGGTAATCTACCCATACAGCCTAAAGCTACAGAAGCAGGGATCAATATCATGAACATAGTACAGCCGTGAAAGCTGAACTGGCAGTAACTGTTCAGTCCCCTCCACCCCCTTGTTTTTTGATGTATTTATGCCAGGGTGTGGACATTTATTTTTTTGTCGTTCCTAACATAGTCCTTCCAGGGTTCAGCTTCCCTCAATCTACTGGCAAGAAAGTTCTGAGGGGCTTTGTACACAAACTTATGCTAATCTTGCTCAGCTAAAGCGGACTGTTTGGGTACATGGAAGATAGCCGTCCAGCTCCCAACACTTCAGGGCGCTGTATCCTTGGCAGGATATAACTCACATAACCAAGGCTACTGCAGCAGTGATCATTCAAACATCTACTGTTATGACAATTTAAACTTGCACAACTGTACTTTCCACTTCTAAAAATACAATCAACCACTTACAGCCCAGTTTCTTTGTGGGGAAGAAATTCTTTGTAGGGAAGAAATGAATAGTTAGGAACAATTTCTAATAAATTTTATTACACTAGAGTAAAATCTGACCGCCTGTGAATACCAATTCAATGATGCATGCATTTGCTCATTTCAGTGACTTGGGAAGACGACTCTGGAAAGACAGACCTACGGACTGGTCATGATTTGTCTTAGTACTAACTTTAATCTTCTCTGAAGCAAGAAAATGCCATGAGCAAGATCCAGGCGACTCCTAGTCTGGTGAGACCTCCTGGTTCATTTTTTTTTTTTTTAAAGAGGCTGGTAATGTCTCTTGTATGCACCCCTCTTGATGGCATGGGATGTCTTGAAGGGAACAAAAGACTGAGGCTGGGGGGTTGAGAAAATAATGTAATGGTGCTGCCTCTTAATACTATAGCCCTCACCCACTAGCAGTGCTTGATGGGTGTCCACGTAAGGAAATGTAGGGGCACCTGACTTCCAAAGGAAGACGCTGAGCAGGTCCTGATGGTTCAGCAACTGTATCTTGGAAGGACAACTGTGGAATACTTGGTTGTGCTGGACACCTCTGCCATGAGAACATCCATTCTGGAAGCTTCCACAATGACACTGGCTTCTATCTGAATGAAATTTAAAGAGTCTTTATGCAAAGTTTCCGAGTACTATTCGGAGATTGAAGGGATAAAAACAATGAAGTGAAGAATTTGATGCAAACAGCTGTATCTCGTCATGTTACATACTATTCTCCAGCTTTCGTTTCCTCTTGGAACCAAACAACTCTGTTCATTTAAAGGGAGTCTTGGTGAAGAACAAAAGTTCTTACCAAAGTCTCACTGGTGGAGCCAAGCATGCTTATAAACAGAAATGCCTGCCCCAGTTCTTCATTCCACTAACTGCAGTATGTAGTGTGACCAGAGTTGTCAGTGGATCACCTACAAGCTAAAACAAAAAAAATCCCATCTGGGTCTGCAAGGCAGGGCCATTCCATCTGATATGAGCCCTTTACTCCAAAAGGTACTGCACACAAAAAAAGGACATTATGATCTGCCTAGCAGACCTATCCTCAGCAGCAAGACCTGTCCCATTTCTACACCACTAAACTCCCTTAACATCAAGCTGAGGAGCAAAAAATACTCTTGTTCTTTCAAATTTAAATCCGTAGCAAGCAGCTTGCTACAAAAACTTAATACCATGCACAAATCACTGCAGTGTTTCAGTCCTAATCACAAAAGCAGTTTTGTAATTCATTTTTGTGCCAAATACCAGTACTGCACTACTGATTGATCGTCAACTCTTGATAATGCCCACAACACCTTACACCTGGGAGGGCTTTCCCCTTCACCCCACCCTATGTCCCTGCCTGTGACTAACTTCTCATGGAGACTGCAATGCTGCAACCTTTATGGTGTGTAGAGCTCGGCCACTAATTTGCACTGAAACCTGACCATATGTAAAGTACAGTTTAACTCCCTAGTCAAAAAGATATTGGTTGCACAGATGCACTTTCATCATTATAAACTATATGGTCAGTGGCCAATCGACTCTTGCCTCCATGCTCTCCTGAAGGTCTCTACCAACACTAGGAGTCAGCCAACAGAGTCTTCACCCAAGAACCAAGGTCCATGGGAGGCAAGAAGTTCTTATGTGGTCTCCTATGAACAGAAGCTTCAAATGTCAGGTTTTTGTCATGCCCTCTCCATGACATCTACGGGGAAGGGGGGGATTAATCCAAGATAAAGGTGGGGTAGACCAGAAAGCCTTCTGTGGCAACAGGAGCTTGTGAAAGGATACTGGGTGATCTCAGTCAATTTCCATATCCACTGGAGATTCTATATGCTTAATCTTGCATTTTCTACTTCTTGATTTACTCAACTGTCACAAGATGATGTGGCAACTAAACAGGAAAGCTGTTTTTCCCCTTAAAGTAGTTTTTTTGCTTCTCCGAGACAAAGGCAATCTGTGGGTGCCAGACGACAACGCTGAAACCAGTACAGGATATGGGAGCTGGCCAGCTAAAGTACAGTTTTGTACCTACCATAAATGTAGATGTCCGAGTGTTCACCCTGCTGCAGTCATCACACTTGGGTTATCCTGCCGTCAGGCAGTCCCGCAGTCGGCCTGAATTCCAAAGTCTTGGTCTGGCGTCAGTTGCTGTCGCTTCTTCCCTGACGTCAGTGCGCCAGGGGTATACAAGAGGCATCCAACACCATTTTCTTCAGTTTTTCTTGCCCCTATGTCAGGTGCCCCAATAGGTAGGCAAAATATATAGCTAGATAAAAATAAAACAATACCTTTAGGCACAAGCAAATACACTACAGAGGTTGTACAGGATAGAGTGGTATAGATAAGTTCAGCTAGTTCAGAGGGGATGGAGGGAGGGTAACCTGGACTGCAGCCGGGTGAACACTCGAACATCTACATTTATGGTAGGTACAAAACTGTACTAGGTTCATCGTGTTACCCTGCTGCAGTCATCACACTTGGGTTGAATCCCAAAGCTAAGGATGGGAGGTGGAGTTAAACAGGGTTAGAAGAAGCTAGTAGGCCCTGCAAAACTGCAGTGGCAAAACCAGCTCTAGTCTTAGAATATAGAGATAAGTGATAGTGTTTGGTGAAGGTGTGCACTGAACTCCAAGTTGCAGCTTCCAGAATATCCTTGGTTGGCACTTCCCTGAGAAAGGCTGCTGATGTAGCTGTAGCCCTGGTGGAGTGGGACCTAATGTTAGCAGGTACCGGTTTCCCATGATGCGTGTAGCAGAAACGTATGCAATGCCCTATCCATTTAGAAATGGTCTGTTTTGAGATAGCTTTTCCTTGTGATCCTGTAGCATAAGATACAAAGAGCTGGTCAGTTTTTCTGAAAGCCTTAGTTTTATCCAAGTAGTAACGCAATTGCCTGTGAATGTCCAAAGAGTGCAGGAGTCTTTCTCCTTTGTTCTGGGGATTTGGGAAAAAGGTGGTCAAATGAATGGTTTGGTTTAGGGCCACACTGGATACCACCTTTGGCATAAAGGAAGGGTTAGTTCGTAGAGAGACTGTCTTGATGAAAAATTAGGAAAGGCTCCACTGCCATTAATGCCTGTAGCTCTGAGACTCTTCTAGCGGAGGTTATTGCTAGTAGCAGGGCAGTTTTCCATGAAAGAAATTTTAAATCAGCTGAAAAAGCTGGTTCAAAGGGCGGCAGTGTAAGCTTTTCCAGAACAAAGTTGAGATCCCAAGTAGGTGTTGGTGCTCTCCTTGGCAGTCTTATGTTCTTAGCCCCTCTGAGGTACTGTCTTAGGAGTGGATGTGAGAATAAAGGAGGACCCGTGTTGTAATGAGCTGAAATTGCTAAGGCGTGGATCTTAATAGATGAAAAGGAAAGTCCTTTGTGCAATATCTCAGTTACATATTGTAGAATCTGAGGAATGTTTGGATCAAGAGGATTTTGGCCTTTAACCTGGTTCCAGGCGCAAAAACTTTTCCATTTGTCTGAATAGGTTTTCCTGGTGCTGGGCCTCCTGGCCTCCAGAATGACATCCATAACAGCTTTGGATAGAGGTGTTGGCTGGTTGTTTAGGTAATTTGCCATGCAGCCAGGTTTAAAGTCTTGAGCTGGCTGTGTAGAATCTGATTGTCTCGCTGGGTGAGCAGGTGAGAAATTTGTGGTAAAATCCATGGTGGGCCGTGGGCCATGTTCCATAGAACTGGATACCAATGCTGGCGTGGCCAGTCTGGTGCAATGAGTATCATTTGTGGCCTCTTTAATCTGACTTTCAGCAGTACCTTTGCTAGAAGAGGCAGTGGAGGAAAGGCATACACCGTTAATGTTTTCCAACTGAATGAGAGGGCGTCCACTTTCCAAGCTTGTGGATGGAATGTCCTTGTGCAAAATTTTTGAAGTTGGTAGTTTTGGGGGCTTGCAAACAGATCTATGTCTGGGCGTCCCCATTTTTGAGCTATCATTGCAAATACTTGTGGATCTCGTTTCCACTCGTGTGGATCCATGTTTCTGCTTAGGTCGTCTGCCAATGTGTTTTTCTTTCCTGGCAGGAATTGTGCTTGTAATTGAACCTGGTAAGACAGTGCAGTGTTCCACAAGTTCATTGCTTGCCCACATAGAGGGTAGGAATGTGTGCCCCCTTACTTGTTTAATGTACCACATTACTGTGGTATTGTCCGTCTTTATTATTAGTTGTCCTGGGTGTAAGAGGTCCTTGAAAGCTGTTAGGGCATTCTGTACTGCTAGCATTTCTTTTTGATTGATATGCAGATGCCTCTGATCTGTAGTCCATTTGCCCTGAATGCACTGTCCTGCCATGTGTGCTCCCCAGGCATAGTCCGATGCATCTGTTGTCATAGTTTGCCTGGCTGTGGGTAAGGTGAAAGGCTGACCCTTGTTGGAGGTGACATGCCTGTGCCCACCATAGGAACTCCTGTTGAAGGCAGGGAATGAGTGGTATCATTGTTTCCAAGCTGTGGCTGTGCTGAGTCCATACGCTTTTCAGGTACCATTGTAATTTCCTCATATGCAGTTTTGCAAATGGTATTAGTAGTATGCAAGATGCCATGAATCCCAAGGCCTGCCTGAATTTTTCTTGCAGGGAGTTGGGTCTTTGTTGCCATTATTTTGAAATATTGAGTCAGCTGTTGCTTGTCTGGCATGAGATAAGCCATCTGGGCCGCTGTATTCAAGCTGGCACCCAGGAATATTATGTTTTGTGAGGGCACTAGTTTTGATTTCTTTTCGTTTACTGTATACCCTAGGCAACTTAGAAGGTGTTTGACAAATGCCAGATGCTTTAAAAGAATGTCATTGCTTTCTGCTTGAATAAGGCAGTCGTCCAGGTATGGGTATATTTGAATTCCTCTGTCTGCAGTATGCAATTACTGGTGCCAGGCATTTTGTGAAGACCCTGGGTGCAGTAGATAAGCCAAAGGGCAGTGCAGAGAATTAATAATGCGTTGAACCTGCAATGAAGCAGAGGTATCTTCTGCAATTTTGTCTGATAGGGACATGCAGGTATGCCTCCTTGAGGTCCAACGTTACTAACCAAGCATTCTTGCCCAGCATGGGAAGAAGCTGCTGTAGTGTTAGCATCTTGAATTTTGGTACTTGTAGATAGGTGTTCAGAATTGAAAGATCCAGAATGGGTCTCCATGCTTTGTCCTTTCTTGGGACTAGAAAGAGTCTTGAGTAAAATCCTTGTCCTTGCTCCTGTGTAGGTGCCTGTTGAATGTCTCTCATGTCCATGAGAGCTGTAATTTGTTTTTGTGCCTCTGCCCATTGATTTGGTGGCAGGTTTGGCATTCCTTTTATCCTTGGTAAGGTATGAAAATGGAATCTGTATCCTTGAGAGACAATGCTTAGGACCCATTTGTCTTTTGTGATGATGTGCCAGCTGTCTGCAAAAAAATGCTAATTTTCCTCCCAAGGGAGCTGCCAGGAGAGATTTGCTTGGTAGTTTGAGGATTGAGTCATTGTGTTTGTCTTCTGCTAGCTTGGGGCCTGTCATCTCCTCCTTTCTGGGTAGCAGTACCCCATTGGCGAGGTTTGTAAGGGCCTTGTGACTGACCTCTGCCCCTTGGGTGTCTGTATTTGCCCCTCTGTGATCTGTCAGAAGCTGGAAAGGACCAGTTTTTTGTTGGCCAATTTCTGCTGAAACCAGGGGGTTGTACCTGCAAAAAATCCTTGACCGTCTGCATAGACTTTGCCTTATCCTCCATTTTCTTTAAAACCTCTTCAGCCTTGACACCAAATACACCCTGCTGTAAAGGTGCATCCAATAATTTTGCTTTAACATGATCAGGAAGGGTTTGTTCTTTTAACCAAGCATGTCTACGTATGACAGAGCCAGTAACAGCTGCTCTACAGGAAGCTTCCAACGAATCAAATCCCCATTGTAAAGTATGTTTGCCCACCTGTTCAGCTGCATGCAACAGTTCCTGCATTTCCTTGAATTCAGACTGTTCAGTATGTGTGCTCATTTTTTGTTTTAATTGAGACATTAGGAATTGCTGATATTTCAGCATGTGAAACTGACAATTTAATGCTCTCATAGCCAGAGTTGCTGAGGTGTATAATTTCTTTCCCCATCCATCTAGGGCTCTGGAATCCCTTTCAGAGGGCACATGATTTTTAGCCATAGAAGCTTTAGCTCCCTTAGGACCCTGAGAAATTGTTTCTGGGTCAGCCACAGGGCTTTTATAAAGGAATTTGTGTGAGTCAGGTACTCTGTAGTATCTGTCTGGTTTGGCTGGAGCAGGAGGTAGAGAGTCTGGGTTTAAACTAGACTCCAAGTAAACATCATCCACAATATCTAAAACTGGAGGGATAGCAAGAGGTCTGTGCTGGGGTAGTAAAAGGAACTCTCGGAGCCTTTTCTTAGAATCAGAGTAGTCCTGGCCTTCCCAGTGGAAATGTTCCCTCATGGTATGTAAAGTTTCCCCAAAGGAGTAGTCTTCAGGAGGAGATGCTGAGGGAATAGAGTCTTCAGCATCAGTTTTCATAAGGTGGAAAAGTGTAATCCTGTTCCTCAGAAGAATCTGAGGAAATTGAAACCTGGTCAGAGGAAGCATAATCCTCCTCTTGTCTTGGTCTTTTATCAGGAGGGGGATGGAAACCCCTGATTAGGGTAATCAAATCTTCAGCCATCTTAAGCATCTGTTTCTTAGGCATGGGGCCTTGAACTGTAGACTGATGCACAGTCTTCTTAGGTTTTAAAGGAGTTTTAAGCTTAGCATAAGATTTAATGGTGAGTGTAGTCGGTCTGAAGACACCTTCTGCAACTTTAGGTGCTTCCACTGCACCGGGGTCTACTTCTGCTCCGGTGTCTGAAGATGGCTGCGTCGGCCTAGTAGACTCTGCTTGAGAATCCACAGCTGTCTGGGGTTCCAGTTCTGCGGCAGTCAGGGGCTGCGTAGGCGCCTCACTGAAAACCGGCGACAGGCCCAGCAGAGGCCTCGGAGTCTGGCTTGTTCCTAGGCTGCCTGTCCTTATCCTTGCGTTTTTTATGTATGCCGGTCATCGGCTGCTCCGACGGCATGATATAATTAAATTTCCTACCAAAGTAATGTTGTGTGAAGTCAAAACGGCATTTGATAGTTCGTTTATTAAACCTAGCACAAAACTGACAACCTGTGACGTCGTGGTCTGGGCCTAGGCAAGGAATACAATAGGAATGGAAATCCTTATGAGGTATTTGCTTCCCACAAGAAATGCAATTGTTAACTTTTTCTGACATCGGACTGAGGCAAGAAAAGGTTCCCCAAAGGGGTACTTAGCTTTATTGAAGACTTCAGACTGAAATTTGAATCGAAAATCTCAGGTGTCGGCCGACCGGCACTTGCGAACTGCTTCTGCTTCGGGCACCGCGCGGCAAGAAAGACTGAAGAAAATGGCATCAGATGCCTCTTGTATACCCCTGGCGCACTGACGTCAGGGAAGAAGCGACAGCAACCAACGTCGGACCAAGACTTTGGAATTCAGGCCGACTGCGGGACTGCCTGACGGCAGGATAACCCAAGTGTGATGACTGCAGCAGGGTAACACGATGAACATCAATGGTATTGCACTGAAGTCTTTTGTCTCACTGACAAGAGAGCCAAACCCCACTGTTGAGATCTTGCAGTACCAATGTCAAAGGCATTAAAGCTGACACAAAGCCTCTGACTTCCAGCCTCAGCATCAGAGACATTCCTGTCCTAACATACAGTAAAACAGCTTTGAACTTAACAAATAAAATACCAGACACAGACACCCAAAAAGATGACTTCAATGGTGATGTCTCTACATTGGTAAATCACTGCCCAAGAAAATGTCTGGCACCAAATAAGTTTATGCCAATGTTCCAGACCATGACAGAGATATCCAAGCTGAAGTGATCAGAGAGAATGATGCTAACTGATCAACCAGCTGGAGATTATTCCATCTCAAATCGTTAATACCAAAAGGTGCTAGTGAGGAGCCATCAAGGTGGGAGGGAGGAAAGTACAGTTGTGTACACTTACCATAAATGCAGATGTTTGAGTGTATTCACTGCTGCAGTCATCACATTTGGGTTTTCCCTGCCAGGGTAACCCTCGGCCGGCCAGAATACCAGAGACTTAGTATTTCTGTGTCGGTTGCTGATGCTTGAGGACTGATGTCAGGTCATTAGTATAAAGTAAGGCAGCTGACACCATTACTTCAGTTTTTCTTGCCCTAATCTGTCAGGAGTCCCCAAAGTAGGAGGACAGGCTCTGGTGGAAGAACCCCACCAGTGGAAAAAAATACCAATATGTCCCTTGTAAGGAAAGGAGAACAACAAGGAAGAAAGGTAACAAAAGAAGAAAGAGAAAAAAAACGGGGATGGGGGGAGGGAAACCAGGACTGCAACAGTGAATACACTCAAACATCTACATTTATGGTAAGTGTACACAACTGTGCTATGTTCTTCGTGTTTCACTGCTGCAGTCATCATATTTGGGTAGATTCCCCAAAGATGAGGAAATGGGTGGAGGCAGTCAAGGAAGCTAAGGGCTGGCTAGGATGCCCTGCAAGCAAGACTGCAGAGGCAAACCCTGCCCTGGATTTGGAGAAGAGAGGCAGGTGATAATGCTTGGTAAAAGTGTGAACAGATGTCCAGGTGGCATGTCCCTGGTGGGGTCTCCTCTAAGGAAAGTTGCAGAGGTGGAGGCTTCTCTGGTGGAGTGTATCCTGACCCCTTTGGGGGGAGGCTTACCATGCTGTCTGTAGCAGAAATGGATGCAGTGTGCTATCCATTTGGAAATGATTTGCTTGGAGATGGCTTTGCCATCTGCCCCTGTAGCAAAGCTAACCAGCAATTGATAAGACATTTTGAATGATTTAGTCCTGTCCAGATAGTATCTGAGCTGTCTGTGCACATGTAGAGTGAAGAATCCTTTCTCCCTTATTCTGGGGATTAGGAAAGAAGGTGGGCAAATGAATGGATTGGTTGAGAGCCACACTGGACACCACCTTAGGCAAGAAGGATGGGTTAGTTCTGAGGGATACCTGATCTGCATGGAAGATGATGAAGGGTTCCACAGCCATGAGTGCTTGCAGCTCAGACACTCTTCTGGCTGAAGTGATGGCCAGAAGGAATGCCATCTTCCAGGAGAGAAATTTTAGCTCTGCAGAAGTAGCTAGTTCGAAAGGAGGCAGGGTGAGCTTTTCCAAGACAAAGTTAAGGTCCCAAGCTGGTGTTGGTGCCCTTCTGGGGGGTCTCAAGTTGCTAGTCCCTCTGAGGAACTGTTTGTTCAAAGGGTGTGAGAAAAGGGGCTGCTCAGTGGGAAAATGAGCAGAAATAGAGGCATGAACTTTTATAGAGGAGAAAGAGACCACTGTGTAGTAGGTCAGCCAAGTAATCCAGGATGAGAGGGATGGAGGGCTGTGCTGTATTGGCCCCCTAAGCCTGGATCCAGGTGCAGAACCTTTTCCATTTATCTGCATAAGACTTTCTGGTGCTAGGGTGTCTAGCCTCACTGATAACATCCAGAACCTGTTTACTGAGGATGGCAGATTTATTCCCTAACCCTAAACCAGCCAAGCTACCAAACTGAGTGTCTGCAATTGGGGCTGCATGAATTCCCCTTCCCTCTAGTTAGGAGGTTTAGAATCTGAGGAAGATGCCATGGAGGCAGCGGGGACGGGCTGCGCAGCAAGGAGTAGCAGTGTTGTCGGGGCCAGTCTGGAGCTACAAGAATGGTCCTTAGTTTTTCCTCCCTTATTTTGAGCAGTACCCTGGGGATGTGAGTTGGGGGAGGAAAGGCATAGACAGAGAGGTTGACCCAGGGGAAGGGAAGGGCATCCACTTTCCAAGCCATGCAGTGATGCTCACTGGTGCAGAATTTGCTGAACTGATGGTTGGTGTGGGAGGCAAAGAGGTCGACCTTCAGGGTTCCCCATTTCTGAGTTATTAGGGTGAAGGTACTTCTGTTGAGCTGCCACTCGTGTGGGTCCAGAAGGTTTCTGCTTAATTAACCTACCAAGGAGTTGAGAGAGCCTGGTAGGTATTGTGCCAACATGTGTAGCTGCCAACATGTGTAGCTGCACAGAAGTGGCTGTGAGCCAAAGGGTTCTGGCCAGCCTGCATAGAGGGTAGGAGGGTGTCCCCCCCTGCTTGTTGATATACCACATCACAGTGGTGGTGTCCGTTTTGATCAGGAGAACCCCTGGAGAGAGAAGGGGTTTGAAAGCTATCAAGGCATGCTTCACAGCCATCATCTCTTTTTAACTGATGTGCAGGGGGATTTGCCGTGGGCTCCATTGGCCCTGTATGCACCTGCCATCCAGGTGTGTACCCCCAAGCTTAGTCTGATGCGTTTATGGTGAGGGTCTGGGCAACGGGGTGTGGGGAGAAGGGCAGTCCCTCATTGTGGGAGCATGCTGTTGCCCACCAAAGAAATTCCTTTCTGAGACAAGAATTATAGGTAGAAGAGTTTCCAGGTCTTGAGAGTTTTGACACCAAAGGCTCTTTAGGTACAACTGACATTTCCTCATATGCAGTCTAGCACATGGAATGGGGAGTATGCAAGATGCCATGAACCTCAGAGCTTGCAGGATTTTCCTTGCAGAAAGCTGGGGCCTGTGGCCAGGTGGCCAGTTGAGAGAAGCAGGGTGTCAAGAACATTTGTTTCTCTGGTGTAAGGTATGCAATCTGGGATGCTGTGTCCAGACTTGTTCCCAGGAAGATTATCCTTAGGGTGGGCACCTGTTTTGATTTCTTTTCACTGATTGTGTACCCTAGGGAGGTTATTAGGGTCTTTACAAAGGCCAGGTGCTTGAGCAGTTTTTCCTGGCTGTCTGCCTGAATAAGGTAGTCGTCTAAGTAGGGATAAATATGAATATTTCTTTGTCTGCAAAAGGCAATGTCTGGAGCCAGGCATTTTGTGAAAACTCAGAGCTGTAGATAAGCCAAAGGGAAGCACAGAGGACTGAAAGTGTTGAGATCCTGCCCTGAAGCGGAGATATTTCCTGCATGACTCCCCGATAGGAATTGGGAGGTAGGCCTCTTTTAGATCTAGGGTGGCTAGCAAAGCATCCTTGGAGAGCATGGATAGCAAGCTGCTGGAGGCTGAGCATTTTGAAATTTTGGATCACCAGGAAGGTGTTTAGAATGGACAGACAGTGGATGGGGCGCCAGGGGCCCTCTTTTCTGGGCACCAGAAAAAGTCTGGAGTCCAAGTCTTGGCCTATCTGTTCTGCAGGAATGTGCTCTACTGCCCTCAAAGAGAGCAGGGAATGGATTTTCTTTTGAGCCTCTGCCCACTGGTTTGGTGGTAGATCTGGGAACCCTTTTGGGGTTGTAAGGGTGTGGAAGGAGAATTTGCATCTCTGAGACACAATGTTCAGAACTCATGGACCTTATTAATGCTGGCCCAGATGCTTGAGTGAAAGGAGAGTTTTCCTCCTAGGGGTAAGTGAAGGTGGGCAGAGGGGAGGTCAGGAGGAGGTGAGTCATTGTGAGTTCTTACCATAAGGGGATGGCTTAGAACTCCCTGGTTTTGAAGTGGAGGTAGTCCACTGTTTAGACCTTTGCATTCCCTGGGGAGTCTGTTTCCACGGGGCCTAGGCTGGGCCGGTTTACTCAGAGCAGGAAAGGACCAGTGCTTGGAGGGAAAATGCCTGCTCGACCTGTAAGAAATCTTTAACTGTTTTCATAGATTTTGCTTTTTCTTCCAACTTTAAGACCTCTTCTGCTTTAGTGCCAAATAAGTGATCTTTGTGCAAGGGGGCATCCAACAATCTCGCTCTTGAGAAATGACCTCAGGGTCAGCTGTTGGATTTTTAAAAAGATATTTGTGTGAGTCAGGGAACTCTGCAGTACCTGTTTGGTTTTCTGGGAGCAGGAGGTAGGGCATCAGGAGTCAAGCTGGATTCAAGGAAATCATCATCCAGCACATCCAGGACTGGGGGGGATGGCCAAGGGTCTGAGTTGTGGAAGATCTATTTTTAGACCGAGGGTAGTCCTGACTCTCCCATTGGAAATGCTCCCTTAAAAGTATGCAAGTTTTCCCCAAAGGAAAAATCCTCTGGGGGAGAGGCTGAAGGAATGGAATCCTCTGTATCAGAATCCTCATAAGTGGAGAGAAGTTGCATGTCTTCATAGTCAGATGCATCAGATTCATCGGACTCTTGTTCAAACAAAAGTACTGGGGACAGATCTCTTTTCCTTTTTGAGGGGGAAGCTGGCATGATAAGGTCTTCTGCCATTTTAAGCATTTGAGACAGAGGCAAGGTAACAGGCGACTTTTAGAGAGGGTAGTTGATTTCTTGGGTGTGGTTCAAACCCTGGACCTAAAGAACTCTGTTGTTTTCGAAAGAACAGTAGGTCGCGAAAGAGGACGTTGGTTTGTGTCGAGATTCGGTAGTGCAAAGGACTTCCTCAGAAGCCGGTGCCTGCTCAGCAGCTCCGGACCCATCCAAAGTAGAGACGGTCGCAGGATCCTTAGACGAAGAGTTTTGTGGCATACCAGACTTCGAAAGGGTCTTGGTAGTGACCTGCGAAACAACTGAAGCAGGCATCAGGGGCTGCGAAAGCGCCTCACTGAATACCGGAGAACTGATGACTAGCTTAAATGAAGTGTTGTCAGTAGGTTTGGACCTGTGCAGTCTGTCTTTATCTTTACGTTTTTTCGGAAGATCTGCTGTCGGAATTTGAGGATTGTAAATGAAAATATCTGGCTATAATAAGGGCCCAACGATGGATAGTTCTGGTGTTGAACAAAGCACAGAAGCGACAATGGTGAATGTCGTGGTCTGGGCCTAGACAAGTGATGTAGTAAGAGTGGAAGTCTCAGTGTGGTATTTGCTTTCCACAGGCGAGGCATTTATTAACTTTTTCTCGGTTAGTCCAAGAAAAAAGGATCCCCAACGGGGTACTTAGCTTTAGAAGACTTCAACTTCAATTCGGAAATGAAAACTCAGGTAGCGGGCGAACTGCTTCTGCTTCGGGCTCCACGGCAAGAAAGACTGATGTAATGCCATCGGCTGCCTTACTTTATATTACCGATGACCTGATGTCAGTCCTCAAGTGACAGCAACAGACACAGAAATACTAACTCTCTGGTATTCGGGCTGGCCAAGGGCTACCCTGGCAGGGATAACCCAAATGTGATGACTGCAATAGTGAAACACGAAGAACATCAGAACATTCTTGCACTTGTACAGCATTCTGATTGTTAAATTCCTGGTCCACTTCTCTTCAGTTTCTGTTCAGTTGTGTGGGTTGATAAAGTACAGTTGTGAACACTTACCATAAATATAGATGCTAGAGTGTGTGTATTCACTGTTGCAGTCATTACATTTGGGTTATCTGCTTGCAGATAGCCCTCAGTCAGCCTGATTAACAAAAGTCTTGGGTTCTACGTCAGTTGTTGTCCCTTCTTCCATGATGTCAGGGGTAAAAGACATGCAGATGACGCCATTACATCAGTTTTCTTGCCCGAGATGTCAAGTGCCCTCCTAATAGGGAGCAGTTAAATATGAAAATACAATGATATACCACCAACAAAAAAAGCAAATACACCAAAAAGGCTTTTAAGCATAGTACGGGAAAGTAGAGGTATAGCCAAAAGAAGTTAGGGGGCTGGAGGGAGGGTAACCAAGACTGCAACAGGGAATACACTAGAACATCTACATTTATGGTAAGTGTACACAACTGTACTATGTTCTTCATGTTTTACTGTTGCAGTCATTACCCATTTGGGTAGATTCCCAAAGCTATGGTTGGGAGGAGGAATTTAGATAGCACTAGGACCAGCTACAAGACTGCAGTGGCAAAGCCAGCTCTGTATTTAGAGAAAATTGGCAAATGCTAATGCTTGGTGAAAGTATGCACAGAACTCCAGGTAGCAGCTTCTAGGATGTCTCTGGTAGGGACACCTCTGAGAATGGCTGTAGAGGTAGATGCAGCCCTGGTGGAGTGAGATCTGATCCCCTGGGGGATAGGTTTTCCATGGTGCTTATAGCAGAAATGAATGCAATGGCCTATCCATTTAGAAATGGTTTGTTTTGAAATAGCCTTCTCCTCTGCTCCTCTAGCAAATGCCACCAGCAGTTGTTCAGATTTCCTTTGAGGTTTAGTCCTGTACAAGTAGAATCTAAGTTGTCTGTGCACATCAAAGGAATGCAGTATCCGTTCCCCTTTGTTCTGTGGATTGGGAAAGAAAGTTGGCAAATGAATAGACTGATTAAGAGCCACACTGGATACCACCTTGGGCATGAAGGATGGACTGGTTCTGAAGGACACCCTATCCGTATGAAAGATGATGAAAGGCTCCACTGCTATAAGGGCCTGTAATTCAGATGCCCTTCTAGCTGAAGTGATTGCTAAAAGGAAAGCTGTTTTCCAAGAAAGAAATTTTAAGTCTGCAGTAGCAGCTGGCTCAAAAGGAGGTAGAGTGAGTTTCACCAAAACAAAGTTAAGGTCTCAGGCTGGGGTTGGAGCTCTCCTGGGTGGTCTCAAATTGTTGGCCCCTCTGAGGAACTGCTTGAGCAGTGGATAAGAGAAGAGGGGAGGGTCTGTGTTATAATGAGCTGAAATGGCTGAGGCGTGGATTTTAATGGAGGAAAAAGACAGGCTTTTGTGAAGCATCTCAGTTAAGTATTGTAAAATCTGAGGTAAATTGGGCACTGCTGTGCTCATCTGTTGAGACTGGTTCCAAGTACAGAATCTTTTCCATTTTTCAGCATAAGATTTTTCTAGTACTAGGTCTCCTTGCCTCTAAAATGATATCCATCCCAGGTTTACTGAGAGATGGTGCAGGAGAGATTATGTAATTAGCCAGGCTACAAGGTTCAATGTTAGAAGTGGAGGGTGTAGAATCTGGTTCTCCTACCGAGACAACAGGGAAGGAGTCTGAGGGCAGGTGCCATGGGGATAATCATGACACACTGCGCAGGAGGGGGTACCAGTGTTGGTGTGGCCAGTCTGGAGCAATCAAAATCATCCTTGGTTTGTCCCGTTTGATTTTTAGTAGTACTTTGGAGAGCAGAGGCAAAGGGGGGAAGGCATAGACTGATGGGTTTTTCCAGCTGAAGGACAGAGCATCCACTTTCCAGGCTTGCTTGTGGGGAGTCTTTGTGCAAAATTTGTCCAATTCGTAGTTCTGGGGAGAGGCAAACAGGTCTATATCCGGGCTCCCCCCATTTGCTTGTCAACATGTTGAAAATCCTTGGTTCCAGTTTCCACTCGTGTGGGTCCATGAGGTTTCTGCTTAGTCCGTCTGCCAGTGTATTTAATTTTCCTGGCAGGAATTGAGCTTGTAGGTGGACTTGGTAGCTCAAGGCTGCGTTCCACAATGCCATGGCTAGTCTGCAGAGGGGGTAAGAATGTGTACCCCCCCTGCTGGTTTATGTACCACATAACAGTGGTGTTGTCAGTCTTAACCATAAGTTGTCCTGGAAGAATGTAGTCCTTGAAGACGGTCAGAGCATTCTGTACAGCTAACATTTCTTTTTGAAAGATATGCAGGTGCATTTGACTTGGGTTCCGTTTGCCCTGAATGCACTTCCCTGCCAGGTGAGCCCATCATGCATAGTCTGATGAGTGTTAGGGTTTGGGTGGCAGGGGGTGGTGTGAAAGGTAGTCCCTTGTGTTGGTGGTAGGCCTCTGCCCACCAAAGGAATTCTAGGCGTAGGCAAGGTATGATAGGAACCATTGCTTCTATATCCTGAGAATGTTGACACCATAGGCTTTTTAGATGCCACTGTAGTTTCCTCATGTGCAGTCTTGCATATGGAATTAGAAGAATGCAGGAGGCCATGAACCCCAAGGCTTTCAGTATTTGTCTTGCAGATAGCAGGGTTTTTGTGGCCACTTGTTTGAAGTAGGATGTTAAATGAATTTTTTTTCTCTGGCGTGATGTAAGCCATCTGGGAAGTTGTATTCAAGCTTGCTCCCAGGAATATAATTTGCTAACAGGGTACCAGGTGTGATTCCTTTTCATTTATAGTGTACCCCAGACAAGTTAGAACGCTTTGTACAAAGGCCAGATTCAAAAGTATGTCCTGCCTTTCTGCCTGAATTAGACAATCGTTCGGGTATGGGTATATTTGAATATTTCTTTGCCTGCAAAATGTAATAACTGGAGCTAGGCACTTTGTGAATACCCTGGGCGCAGTAGATAAGCCAAAAGGCAATGCAGAGAACCGATAGTGCGTGTAGTCTGCTTTGAAGCATAGGTAGTCTGCTTTGAAGCATAGGTATCTTCTGCAATATTCCCTGATTGGGATGGGCAGGTATGCTTCTTTTAAACCTAGTGTTGCCAACCAGGCATCTTTGCCTAGCATAGGAAGTAACTGGTGAAGAGTCAGCATCTTGAATTTTGGAATCTCCAAAAAGGTGTTCAGAGTAGACAGGTCCATGACAGGACGCCATGAATTGTCTTTTCTGGGTACCAGGAAAAGTCTAGAGTAGAAACCTTGTCCCTTTTCCGGTACCAGTTGAATAGCCCTCATGCTTGAGAGAGAAAGTACTTGTTTTTGGGCCTCTGCCCACTGATTTTTGGGTAGGTCCGGCCTCCCGCTTGGTGTTGGCAATGCGTGGAAGTGAAATCTGTATCCCTGGGACACTGCAAGAGGCCTCTAAATGAATCAAAACCACATTGCAAAGTATGTTTTCCAACTTGTTCAGCAGAATGCATTAAATCCTGTAATTCTTTATCTTCTACAGAGTGAGGAATCATCATTTTCTGTTTAAGCAATCCAATAACATGCTGCTGATACTTTAACATGTGAAACTGGCAGTTTAAAGCCCTAATGGCCAAGGTTGCAGAAGTGTAGACCTTCTTACCCCATCTATCCAGCACCCTGGAGTCTTTATCAGAAGAGGTAGGATTTTTAGCAGTAGAAGCCTTAATGTCCTTGGGCCCCTGTGAAATAGTCTCTGGATCCGAACTTGTGTGACTCAGGGACCCTGTAGTGTCTGTCAGGTTTTCTGGGTGC
The DNA here is from genome assembly GCF_019279795.1 of Protopterus annectens. Classification (NCBI taxonomy): domain Eukaryota; kingdom Metazoa; phylum Chordata; order Ceratodontiformes; family Protopteridae; genus Protopterus; species Protopterus annectens. The sequence continues at coordinate 636,288,633 of NC_056736.1, read as the reverse complement.
AGGAGGCAAGGAATCAGGGGCCAAACTAGATTCCGAAAAAACATCAACAATGTCTAGTACAGGAGGAATAGCTGAAGGCCTATGCTGAGGTAGGAGTAAGAAATCTCTAAGCCTCTTTTCTGAATCAGAAAAATCCTGGCTTTCCCAGTGAAAATGCTCCCTTAGAGTATGCAAGGTTTCCTCAAAAGAAAAATCCTCTGGAGGAGAAGCAGAGGGAATGGAGTCCTCTGCATCAGAATCCTCATACGTAGATAACGGCAAATCCAGATCATCAGAAGAATCAGAAAAAAACAGAATCCTGATCAGAAGATTCATAAACAACTTCAGTCCTAGGTCTCCAGAAAGGGGGGGTTGGCTACCCCTGATTAGAGTTACTAAATCTTCAGCCATTATCATCATTTGTTTTTTAGGCACAGAGGCCTGAGCATGTGGCCTGGGCGTCGTTTTTTAGGCATGGTTCAAGATTTAGGCCTAAGTGAAGAAGGAGGCATCGGTTTAATATGCAAGTCCGTAGGCCTGAATACGCCCTCAGAAGCCAGTGCCTGTACAGCGGCTCCGGACCCATCCAAGGTAGAGACATCCGCGGGTTCCATAGTGAAGCATCTCGCGACATTCTGGACTCCGAATGAGTCTCAGTAGAGGCCTGCGAACCAGAAGTAGCAGGTATCAGGGCTGCGAAAGCACCTCACTGAGTACCGGCGAACTGGCGACTGGCTTTGGAGAAGTGTCTTCAGCAGTTTTGGACCTCGGCAGCCTGTCTCTGTCTTTATCTTTGCGTTTTTTCGGAATCCCGATAGTTGGATGGCCAAATGACATTTCTGGATAATTAAACAGGGAATCGAAACATTTAGAGGCGAAAATATACCGACGATGGATAGTGTGCTGATTAAATAAAGCACGAAATTGACAGCAAGGTATGTCGTGGTCAGGGCCTAAGCAAGGAATACAGTACGAATTAAAATCTTTATGTGGATGTTCGAGTGTATTCACTGTTGCAGTCCTGGTTACCCTCCCTCCAGCCCCCTTTCTTTTTTTGGCTATACCTCTACTCTCACTTATTGTGCTCTAAAAGCTTTTTGGTGCATTTGCTTTTTTGTTGGACGTATATCCTTGTATTTATTGACATCGGTAAGGAGCAAGAAAAAGTTTCCCCAACGGGGTACTTAGCTTTAGTTGAAGACTTCGGTTCTGAAACTCGAATAAGGAAAATTTCAGGAGTCGGCCAACCGGCACTTGCGAACTGCTTCTGCTTCGTGTACCGCACGGCAAGAAAGACTGATGTAATGGCGTCGGCTGCATGTTTTACACCCGACGACCTGACATCATGGAAAAAGGGACAGCAACCGACGCAGGACCCAAGACTTTGTTAATCAGGCCGACTGAGTGCTACCTGCAAGCAGATAACCCAAATGTAATGACTGCAACAGTGAAACATGAAGAATGTCCTCTGTGGTTCACTAAGTTTGCCAAAGGCTGCAAAGTAGAAAGCACTGCCCTCTCTCCAGACAAATTTTCCCAAAAAGGTTGGACACAACCTTATTTAGTGACCTTTAATACTGAAAAATGTACCACAGTAACTTTTGGAAAGAAGGGGTCTCTGCTACTCCCTGTTTTGAAAGAAATCATATACAGGGTTGCCAGATGTCCCTATTTGAGCAGGACTATCCCGAGATCAACAGCCCAATCCAGAGTTCTGCACTGCCTGCTAAAATCCCGCAAGAGCCTCACTTTGTGATTTTTGATTGGCCCATATGCCGCTGTATGAGCCAATCATAAATTGCAAAGTGGAGCCACTTCTGTTCAATGCGAAACAGTGAGTTGTTTTGCATTGAATAGAACAGGCTCTGCTGTATGATTTTTTTGACTGGCTCGTATGCAGGTATATGAGCCAATCACAAAGTGGATCTGCCTGCTGTTCCGCATGAAAGACCCTTTTTTTGGTCTTCACTTAGCATGAAGGACCTTTTCTTTTGGTCCCTTAGTCCCTAGATGTCCCTTTCGAAATCTAGCAACCCAGATCATATATAACCTGCAGAATCTGCACTGTCACACTCAGGAATACCACCTTTAACCAATGGGCTGCCATGGTAGTAAGTAAGGCCTTTGGTTTGACCCACGTGATAATCAAAGTGACTTAACTGCTTCAAGGAGGTCACTGTTCAACTGTCATCTGTACTGCCCTATCATATGACTAATGTGCTTCATTTTGCTGCCTCCTGATGTAACACCTACTTTGGCTAGAGAGGGTTCAAATGTTCCTTACTAAAGAGATATGAAGGCTCAGCAGCCTGGACTACTCAAATTTCAAAAGCAGTCACTCTTCTCAGTAAAATACTACTTCCTGAGGGCAGATCTGTGCATATTTTCGGGGCCATTAAAGATCCTTTCCACGACTATCTGAAATGTACTTATGGAAACATAGCGGTCGTTAGGCATTCACGAAACCCACAAACGTGAGGGACCCAGACTGAATTACTGCTTGAAGGGCCCTCAGGAAAACAAGAGCAGCAAATCAGTCATGGGAAGGTAATACATGGGTGCCTTTCTGTAACTCCAGTTAATCAGCCTAATTCTAGCAGTTGCTTCTATTTTATTTTTTTGTCAGCATGGAACAAAGCAGAAGATATTCAATCTTTCAGGTCCATTTCTTGCAGAAAAACATACCTCATTGGTTGCAGTGTTTCCCTGCCCCCCCCCCCATTCAAATGGGAACGGAGTGGGTGTATTATAAAGCTGCAATCCCTCAGGTCCCCAAGAACCAGACTGGTTGGAGCATTTTGTATTTTTTTTTTTTTTTTTGTGTGTTACACACTTGAAAACTGGCACGAGGTGGGGGCCACACTTCTCTCAACTCACTGATTTTTAATTATTTTTGCTCTTTCATTCATAAAAGTTTGGATTTTCCAGTAAATCACTTGGTTACTTTCACTCACTAATGCTGGACATCAGAGTTTCAAGCTTCTTATTGTTCCGAAAATAAGTGATGTTGTAAAAGTGCCATTCTATTAACTTTTTAAAGGGAATTAGAGAAATACTTTTTAAAAAAAAACTTGAGTTTGGGCAATTCCCCCCTATAGTTCTTGTGGTTTCCTATACATTTACTAACTAAAACACCTGTCACATTTTTAAATGAAAAGCATTTTTTTTTCTCAGAGCCAGTATATTAACTTAAAAGGTGTCAGCCTCCAAAAAAAATTTAAAAATCTATACATCGCAGAACATTTAAAAATCTATACATTGCAGGTTTGCTTTTTAAAGAACCCATTAAAATTACTTTTTCTCAGAGCTGAGCAGGAAAACAACACTACAATCAATTTGTGGAACAAGTGGGGGAAAAAATGAATTATCTGTTCAGCATTAAAGCTAAAATCATCCAGGAGGACACCATCCTGGGTTCAATCAAGCACTGCAGCACCTGTGATACTGCAGTTAATATAGCAATAACCGGTGAAGTGGGTGTGGTATATTGAAGATAGTTGGTGTGGTTTAATCACGAGAGTGAAGCCTGACTGATTAAACAAAGCCAACTATAGGTAAATCTTCATTATACAATGACCCCCTATTAAAATTCCAAAACGTGCATGCTGATTGGTCAGCGTGCACGTTGTAAATCAGAGTTATATTAATGGAAAAAGGTCCGGTCGCCCGCACTTTTTCCATTAGTATAACTTTTTTTTACAGCAACGGAGAACACAAGATCTCCGTTGCTTTTTACAACCTGTCTTGCTATGTTAAACAAGTTTAACATAAGACAACAGCTTTAAAAAAAGCAACGGAGCATCTCTGTTGCTTTTTTTTTTTAAAGCTGTCTCGCTATGTTAAACCCATTTAACATAGCGAGACCGCTCTAAAAAGCAAAAGAGATCCTGCTTTCTCCGTTGCTTTTGCCCACAGCTCTGATGTACTGCGTAAGTATACGCATGCGCAGTACATCAGAACTGCCGCAGAATACCAGACAGCTGTGGAAGGGGAGCAAGGAGGCATTATACAATAACATTATTTAAGAAAAGTAATTATTTTTTTTCTTAAATAATGTCATTGTATAACAACAATAACCCACTTCTGGGTGTAATGCTGATTTACCCGGTTGTCTTTGTTTCCACTGGCCGCCGTGACCAAACCACACCAACCGTGGGTAAATCCAGCATTACCCACACCCAGGCATAAGTTATTGCTATAATATACCACATCACGGACTCCGTTACTGCCATTACATAATGAAATTATTTAAGAAATAAACTACTCACTTTTCTTAAATAATGTCTTTGTATAACAGCACTGTGGTGCTCTTCCACTTTTTCCTTGGTATCCTGGGGCGTTGCTGATGTACTGTGCATGGGACTTGCATTCCCATGCTTTCACAGAACACCAGTGCTGTGTAAAGGAAGCAACAGAGAAGAGGAATAACTCCACTGTTGCTTTTTTTTTTATTAAAACACAGGGAGGCTTTTAACATACAGGAGAGATGGGACAGAGAAAATAAAAGAATAATCCAGTACATTTTTTAAATTTTGCATAACATACTCTATTATGCTTTTTCTATGTGCTCTCTCTCTCTCTCTGGTTTAGTTCTCCAGTTTTGTTAGTTTATTTAAAAAAAAGAAAAGTAAATTTTTTTATTGCATATATATTAATGGAAGAAAGTCAGGGCAACCAGACTTTTTTCAATGGTATATGCTCGGATTTACAACGGGCATGCTGGTTCGGTTAAACCAATCAGCGTGCTACTTTTTGAATACTAATGGGCAGTCATTGTATAATATACAATTTATTCTTACTGCACCGACTGCAGCTGAATGGACAACACTATCCAATCATTTTTTGTAACGGTTATTCAAACATACCTACTAAACATACGGATTTATAACCGAAGCTGTGTTTTTGCACAGAACTGTCTGAACATAACAAAATGCCATTCCAGTGAGACAGAGTTTAATCCTGAAAACAGCATTGAAAGCTAGGAACAAAATCCAAGCTACAAACTAATTTGCTCTTCCTGTCCTAACTTACAGTTTTGGAGTGACTGGCCCCAAAAGGTGTTGGACAGATTATACAGGAAAACGAGGAGGATGCTTTATGCTCAAATAAAAAAAAAAAATTCAATGCATTCCAAAGGAAGTATGGACCTACTTGAAATTGATTGCATGTACAGACCTACAATTTTGGGACTGCATACATATCTGCTGACGTCACAAGACCAAAATATAGTGAAAGTTTTGAAACATGAGGAAAATAAATCTAAAATAAAATTCTTAGTCTAGCAGAAGCATATTGGCATCAAGTGGGAATGGAAATCAAACCAGAAGTACATAAAAATCACGCAGCACCTGAATGTGCCAAAAACAAAAGAAAGAATATAAGGTGAAGGATCAGATAAGGCAGCAAGAAATGAGGAAAATGTATAAATATAGTTGCAAGTATAGAAACCTCCTAGAAGAACCTCATGTTGATCAAGATCAAACGCAGGAATGGTTAAGGAGAGGCAAATTCAAACCAAAAGATGAAAGGTTAATATTGGCAGCCCAAGATAGTGGGCTACGTACACGTTGGTTTACAAAGTTCATTTAACATGTGGGAGAAAGACAAATTTAGGTTTTGTAAAACAGAACTGGAAACAGTCGCACACCTTACCTTGTTGTTGGTTGTGATATACTAAACAGGAAGACTGAGGCACAATAATGTGGCAAGACTGCTGCATTGGGGATTGTGCAAACATTACAATACTGAAGTACCTGAAAAATACTGGAAACATGAGCCACAAAGCATCAGAGAAAATTATTTAAGTCTGCATCACATGAGATCACCCATTACCAGCAGTTCAAAGGATAGACGAGGAAAAAGTACAGTTGTGTACACTTACTGTAAATGTAGATGTTAGAGTGTACTCACTGTTGCAGTCATTACATTTGGGTAATCTGCTGGCAGGTTGTCCTCAGTCGGCCTGAATGCCAAAGTCTTGGGTCCTGCGTCGGTTGCCGTCTCCTCTTCCATGACGTCAGGTCGTCAGGGGTATAAAACAAGCAGCCGACACCATTTTCTTTAGTTTTTCTTGCCCCAGATATCAGGTGCCCCCAAAAAGGTAGCCAAAAAAAAAAAAAAAAAAATATATATATATATATATATATATATATATATATATGCAACAGTGAATATACTCGAACATCTACATTTATGGTAAGTGTACACAACTGTACTATGTTCTTCGTGTTTCACTGTTGCAGTCATTACATTTGGGTAGAATCCCAAAGCTATGGATGGGAGGCTGGAGCTAAACAGCATTAGGAGCAGCTATAAGGCCCTGCACAACTGCAGTGGCAAAGCCTCTCCTGGACTTAAGAGTAGAGAGGCAAATGATAATGCTTTGTAAAAGTGTGAACAGAACTCCAAGTAGCAGCCTCTAGAATGTCTTTGGTTGGTACTCCTCTGAGAAAGGCTGCTGATGTTGCTGCAGCTCTGGTGGAATGAGACCTAATGCCCTTGGGCACAGGTTTGCCATGGTGTAAGTAGCAGAAACGAATGCAGTAGCTTATCCACTTTGAAATAATCTGCTTTGAAATAGCCTTTCCTTCTGATCCTGCAGCATATGTCACTAGTAACTGCTCAGTTTTTCTTAGAGCTTTAGTCCTGCTTAAGTAGAATCTTAGCTGTCTGTGTACGTCCAATGAATGCAGAATCCTCTCTCCCTTGTTCTGCAGATTTGGATAAAAGGTTGGCAGATGAATAGTTTGGTTAAGAGCCACACTGGAAACCACCTTAGGCATAAATGAAGGATTGGTCCTCAGGGACACCCTGTCTGGGTAAAAATGATAAAAGGCTCCACAGCCATGAGGGCCTGTAGCTCAGAGACTCTTCTTGCTGAAGTAATTGCCAGGAGCAGAGCGGTTTTCCATAAGAACTTTAGGTCTGCAGTAGCAGCTGGTTCAAATGGAGGCAGGGTGAGCTTTTCCAACACATAATTGAGGTCCTGTGCAGGAACTAGTGATCTTCTGGCAGGCCTTAAACTTTTGGCCCCTCTAAGATACTGCTTTAGTAAAGGATGAGAAAAGATTGATGGCTCTGTATTGTAATGAAACGAGATGGCGGAGGCATGGATTTTTATTGAAGGAAAAAGATAGGCCTTTGTCAAGCATCTCAGTCAAGTATTGTAAAATCTGAGGAATATTTGGCTCTACTGTATTAGTTCCTTGTGCTCTGTTCCAAGCACAGAATCTCTTCCATTTACCAGCATAAGATTTTCTAATACTAGGCCTTCTGGCTTTCAAAATGAAATCCATCACAGCTTTACTGAGAGGTGTTTGAATAATTACATGATCAGCCATGCTGCCAGGTTCAGTGTTTGGAGCGGATTGTGCAGGATTTGATTGTTTTGCTGGGACAGTAAATGAGGTATACGAGGTAAGTACCAAGTTGGGAATTGAGACATGTTCCTTAGGATTGGGTACCAGTATTGGCAGGGCCAGTCCGGGGCAATTAGTATCATCATTGGTTTCTCCTGTCTGACTTTTAGTAGTACCTTGGGAAGAGGAGGCAGGGGAGGAAAGGCGTAAACTGAGGTTTTTCCAACTGAAGTATAGGGCATCCACTTTCCATGCTTGTCCGTGATAAGTCCTTGTGCAGAATCTTTTCAGTTGATAATTTCAAGGAGAGGCAAATAGGTCTATGTCCGGTCTCCCCCGTTTCTTTATTATCATGCTGAAGACTTGTGGATCTAGTTTCCACTCGTGAGGGTCCATAAGGCTTCTGCTTAAATCGTCTGCCAGAGTATTTTGCTTTCCTGGCAGGAATTGAGCTTGAAGATGTACTTGGCAAGTCAAGGCTGTGTCCCACAGTGCCATGGCTAGTCTGTAAAGGGGGTATGAGTGCGTGCCCCCCTGCTTGTTTATATACCACATCACCGTGGTGTTGTCCGTCTTTATCAGCAGTTGTCCTGGATGAAGTAAGTACTTGAAGGCTGTCAGGGCATTTTGAACAGCTAACATCTCTTTTTGATTGATATGCAGATGCATTTGTTTGGGGACCATATGCCTTGAATGCATCTTCCCGCCAGGTGGGCACCCCATGCATAATCTGATGCATCTGTTAAGGTTGGGCTGGCAGGCGGCAGAGTGAAAGACCATCCCATGTTCTGGTGACATGCCTTTGCCCACCATAGAAATTCCTGTTGTAGGCAGGGAATGAGAGGAATCATTGCTTCCAGACTGTGACAATGTTGACTCCATAAACTTTTTAGGTAGCATTGTAGTTTCCTCATAAGCAGTCTTGCATATGGAATCAGTAGGATGCAGGATGCCATGAACCCCAAAGCCTGCAGAGCCTGCAGAGTTTGTCTTGCAGATAACTGGGTTTTTGTTGCCATCAGTTTGAAGTGAGTAGTCAGTTGCCTTTGCTTGCCTGGCATGAGGAAAGTCATCTGGGCAGTTGTATTCAAACTTGCACCCAGGAATGTTATCTTTTAAGAGGGTACCAGTTGTGATTTCTTTTCATTTGTGTACCCTAGGCATGTTAGAAGCCTTTTCACAAACGCCAAGTGCTGAAGAAGAATGTCCTTGTGCTCTGCTTGAATGAGACAGTCGTCCAAGTAAGGATAAATTTGTACACTTTTTGTCTGCAAAATGCAATTACTGGTGCCAGGCACTTTGTAAAGACGCTGGGCGCAGTAGATAAGCCAAAGGGCAGCGCAGAGAATTGGTAATGCATAGAGCCAGCCTTGAAATGGAGGTATCTTCTGCACGTTTCCCTTACTGGGATATGCAGGTATGTCTCTTTTAGATCTAATGTCACCAGTCAAGCATTCTTGCCCAGCATGGGCAGAAGCTGCTGTAAAGTTAGCATTTTGAATTTTGGAATGTCCAGGTATGTTTCAAAATTGTTAAGTCCAGCAATGGGCGCCAGGCCTTGCCTTTTCTGGGTACCAAGAACAGTCTTGAATAAAAACCTTGTCCTTTTTCCTGTTCTGGTACTGGCTGAATAGCCCCCATATCCATGAGGGATGTTACCTGTTTCTGTGCCTCTGCCCATTGATTTTTTGGCAGATCCGGCCAACCGTGTGCCATTGGCAGAGTAGGGAAGTGGAATCTGTATCCCTGAGATACTATGTTTAGCACCCACTTGTCCTGGGTTATTAACTGCCAATTTTGAGCAAAAGTGCTAATTTTCCCCCCAAGGGTGCTGCCAAAAGGTAAGTGCTTGGTGAAGGCAGAGGGAAGTCACTGAGACTGTTTTCTGTATGGTTGCGCTTTATCTCCTCCAGATTTGAAGTTAGAAGCCTCCCATTGCTTTGACCTGTAAGAATCTTGTGCCTGGTATCTAGAACCTTTAGGGCATCTGGATTTGCCCCTTTGAGCTCTGTTGGACCCAGGAAATGACCAATTTTTTGTAAGCCAGTGTCTACTGAATCTTGGTGGCTGCACTTTTAAGAAGTCTTTTACAGTTTGCATAGACTTAACTTTGTCTTCCATTTTCTTTAAAACCTCTTCTGCCTTAATACCAAACAGAGCATCATGCTGTAAAGGTGCATCCAGTAATTTAGCTTTAACATGATCAGGTAAATTTTGCTCTTTCAGCCAGGCATGCCTCCTAATCACAGATCCAGTAACTGCGGCCCTGCAGGAGGCCTCCAAGGAATCAAAATCACATTGCAAAGTATGCTTTCCAACTTGTTCTGCTGCATGCAATAATTCCTGCAATTCTTTATTTTCTGCACATTCAGAAATCATCATTTTCTGTTTCAGCCATCCCATAACATGTTGTTGATACTTGAGCATATTAAACTGTTAGTTTAAGGCCCTAATTGCCAAGGTTGAAGATGTATAAACCTTCTTTCCCCATCTATCCAGTGCCCTTGAATCTCTGTCAGAGGGGGTAGGATTTTTTTCTGTTGAGGCCTTAAACCACCTTTGGACCCTGTGAAATAGTTTCAGGGTCTGCAGCAGGGTTTCTAAATAAAAATTTGTGTGAATCAGGGACCCTGTATTATCTGTCAGGCTTGCTGGGAGCCGGAGGTAAGGAGTCTGGAGTCAAGCTTGACTCTGAAAACACATCATCCACAATGTCTAAAACAGTAGGTATGGCTAAAGGCCTATGCCGAGGGAGAAGGAAATCCCTGAGCCTCTTTTTTTGATTCTGAGAAATCTTGACTCTCCCAGTGAAAATGCTCCCTCAAAGTATGCAAGGTTTCTCCAAATGAATAATCCTCAGGAGGTGATGCAGATTGGATAGATTCCTCTGCATCAGAATCCTCATAGGGAGGTATAGATAAATTCCTGATCAAGAGAGGAATCATAAGAAATAGAAACCTGATCTGAAGATTCATAATCAGTGTCCTGCCTAGGCCTCTTATCAGGAGGGGGTTGGGAACCCCTGATCAAGGTAATTAGGTCTTCAGCCATTTTGATCATCTGTTTTTTGGGCATAGAGGCCTGTGCACGTGGCTCATGTGTCCGTTTTTTAGCTTTAGAAGTTGCTTTTGTCTTTGATTTTGAAGCTGGCGTCTGTTTTATATAACAATGTTGAGGCCTGAATATACCCTCAGAAGCTGGTGCCTGCTCAGCGGTTCCGGACCAATCAGAGGGAGACATCCGTGGGTACAATACTTTGAGAATCTCGTGGCGTGCCGGACTCCACATGGGCCTCAGTAGGGGCCTGCGACTCGAAAGTAGCAGGAATCAGGGGCTGAGAAAGCGCCTCACTGAGTACCGGCGACTGGCTTAGGAGAAGCTTCGTCGTCTGTTTTGGACCTTGACTGTCCCTTTTTCTTTGCGTTTTTTTGTGAACTCTGGTAGTCGGATTGCTAACCGATAACATTTCAGGGTAGTTAAATCTTGAACCAAAATATTTGGAAGCAAAAATATACAGACGCTTAATAGTGCGTTGGTTAAATTTAGCACAAAACCGACAGCAAGACACGTTGTGATCAGGGCCTAGGCAAGGAATACAGTACAAATGAAATCCTTATGAGGTATTTGCTTCCCACAAGTAATGCAATTATCAACTTTTACTGACATTGGTAAGGAGAAAGAAAAAGTTTCCCTAATGGGGTACTTGGCTTTAGTTTGAAGACTTTGATTCTGAAACTCGAAAATGAAAATTTCAGGAGTCGGCCGACCGGCATGTGGCTGTGTGATAGTTTCTATGAGAGTACACATGGCTGTTTGTGAAGGCAGGTGACTGTGAATGGCTGTGGCTGGTTGAGAGAGAGTGGTCCTCTATGGAACTAGATGCCTTTTAATGTAAAAACAGTGCTACTAAACACCAGTGACAGAGTGCGAGAGAGTGCGTGAGCGACAGAGAGAGAGATGGACAGTGAGTCAGCGAGTGAGCATGAGTGTGACACAGAGCATGTGTGCATGTTTTCTAAGGGACTGGCTAGTTCAATGTAGTACAGAGACTTGTATCAGCCATGGTTTCTATATGCCACAGTTGTGTGCCTGTACAAGTGTCCCTATTGATGCTACTGGCTACCTTGAGGTGGTGCACAGGCTTCTCAGTGTAGTGGCATTGCAGCTAAATGAGCTAAAAAATGTGTGCGCATGATACTGGTCCTCTGTGACCTGGCTACATAGTGGAACATAGGCATGGATAGCCTTGGGCATAAGTGACCTAGGTGGCCTCTTGGGTACAACTTGGTCAGGAGTGTTTTTCAGTGAAGAGACATCAACACTTAGGCTGTCTGAAGTAGCAGCACCCTATGCCTACAATTAAGTGCCACACAATTTCTGGGCTATTTGGTCCTGTCCCCGATTTATACAATGAATCAGAGCCTATGCTCTGTGATTAGCTGCCTAGGTCTAATTGGGTGGGACTAAATAGAAAGCCAAGAAACTCTGAATTATATAATCCAGTCTCTGAAGTACAGGCCAACACTAAGGGACTCTGGCAAAGTTCGCAGGTGACTGCAAACTAGGAGCCATTATTGAATCCTCAAATTATGTGGATATTCTACAAAAGGTCCTTACAGAAACAGATGCTTGGTGCCAGAGCCATGGGCTCAAGCTCAGTGCCAAGAAATGTATAGTTATCCCCTTTGGGGAAAAACATGTACCTGTGAATTACCACATAGGTGGCAGTACACTAAACACCAAAAGTGTGATAAGACACTTAGGGACACAGGTGGACAGTGGTCTCACCTTCAATAACCACATCGCCACAACAGTCAGGAAATCCTTCTATGTGGCACACCTCATCACTAAGGGCTTTTCATCCAGAAAAAAGGAGGTCATTGTCCTACTGTACTCATCCCTCATTAGACCCATTATAGAATACAATGCCCCGTTTGGTATGTGCCTCTCAAGACATCTGCAACAAATGGAAATGCCGCAGAAATACCTCACTAAAAGAATCGGAGGCCTCAAGCAGATGCCCTATGCTGACCATCTAAAAAAAACTCCAGCTACACACTGTCGCATATCGTCTACTCAGAGGTGATCTCTGTTTAACATAAAAGACCATGTCAAACCCATAGCTGTTGGACATGCTACACTTAAAGAAATCCGAATCCCTCAGAGCCACATGCTCCAGGGATCTAAACCTTGTCATCACAATGAACAAAACATGCTGGAGGGATAAGTTCCTGACCCAGAGATTCCCCAGACTCTGGTATAGACTGCTCATACATGTCAAGCACAGCGCCTCTTTGGCCCTCTTCAAAAGGAACCTTGACGATTGGATGGGAGATAGGAAATTCACCTCGGGGATCACGTCAGTTGCCCTGCTAGACAGGGGTCCAGGGAAGTAAATATTGTGGGAAGAAATAGCCAGTGAATTGTTATGGCTAGGCTTGTTTAGGCCCTAGGGTCGATAGCCTAGTACCAACCTATGAACCTATGGAGAGTAATACCTGCAGCAGCAGAAGTTTGTAGCCAGTGGTGCTGTGAGGGTCTGCTGAGGGTCTTAAAGGATGTGGGTGGGATGAATGTATGCAGCATAGTGCGTTTGTTGCAGGCAAGATTTTTTGTTGCAGGCAAGATTTTTTTAATCCTAGGTAAGCAAGCAACCATATGTTCAGGTTCTGAGTAAAGCCTGTGGTTTCTGGAAAATCACTGAAGGTTGCAGTCACTAAATGACAGACATTTGGGTTTTAGACCTGGCATCCTTTAGAAAATGTATACAGTAGCGGTATATAACAAAGTTGTTACCTTTGGAAAATAATGCATAAAATACATACCAGAATAGTCAGACCTTAAGAGTTTTAAAGTCTGGTGACCCCACATTCTAGACTGCATAAGTGGATTTTGATGTGTACTTGCTGGTAAAATAGGGGCAGTTCAGGTCAGAGGCTAAGACCAGCCTTACGTGGTAGCATGCAGAGAAGACTGTTATTGCTCAAGTGGAAGCTGGGGAGAGTGTGACCATTACTTCCTTAATTTTCTTCACAACTGAACTTCAGGTGTGCACAGAAAACTGTCAAGCTTTTGCCAAGACTGAGAACAGTGCGGTCTTTATTTTTAACTTCTCAAAAATATGCACAAAAGTTTACAATAGTTTGTGAAGGGAAAACATTTTGTTTAGGAAAAAAAGTTGAAATACACAATCGTGATTATTTTTTCACTTCCTTACAAGCAAACAGAATCGTATAGAAGTCTTTCAAACATAGAAATAAGGAGACATTATGTTTAAGTATGCAGGTTGAAATATGTTACTATGTTCTATTTGCTCTTTTAGTTTCATCTGAAATGCATGACTCTGGTAATTTCTGCCTTCACTTTCATCCCAGTCTAACACTAGAGTGATACACAGAAGGTGATTTTTTTGTAGGGTATAGGGCAGGCAAGCGCAATTCACAAATATCTACTTGCCTTCTCAGTTTAGTGTGAACTACTATTTTGCCAGTCTGGAACATCAAGCCTTAGACTTAACTTATTTCTTCCTCGAGAGGAAAGAAAAAGACTGAATTTCTTTTCTTCAATAAAGTGTGAAGAAAAGATGCAGAAAAAAGTAAATTCAAAGAATACAACTGAATTTTACTCAGCACATCACTGGATGAAAATATTATTTTAAAGAGAGAGCTCTAAAATATATCCCGTGGCTTAATTCAGTTATTTTCTTTACTGTTACTGTAAATTAATCTCAACACACCTTATCTGGTGGGCGAGTATGCAGGAAAAAGCAGTACAAGACATAATGTGAAGCGTCATAAGGTTGACGTGGGAAAGCCATGATGGGGGAAATCATGGGAAAACACTAGAAGATGCATCAGAGAGCAGTACATAATAATGAGGCACCATGGAGTCATTTTCTTACAACAGCATTTCATTTAAGGCTAGTCTTGCACATTGGGTTGTTATAATATCATTTCAGCTCAATGCCAGACATTTAGATTGAGCCAACATGAGGTGTTAAAACAGGATTGCTGTAAGAACGTTGCAACTATAGTTTTGCCTGTGGATGCTTCTAAAGCTTTCCAGTCTGAGCTAAACTGGTTGCTTAGGAGGGGTAGCAGCAAAGTACAGTTGCGTACACATACCATAAATGTAGATGTTAGAGTGCATTCACTGTTGCAGTCATTACATTTGTGTTATCTGCTTGCAGTAGCCCTCAGTTGGCCTGATTAACAAAGTCTTCGGTCCTGTGTCGATTGCTGTCCCTTCTTCCATGACGTCAGGTCGTCAGGGGTATAAAACATGGAGCAGACACCATTACATCAGTTTTTCTTGCCCCAGATGTCAGGTGCCCCCCAATGGGAATTAATTAAATCTATAAATACAAGGATATACCTCCAACAAAAAAGCAAATACACCAAAAAGCTTTTAGAGCACAGTAAGTGAGAGTAGAGGTATAGCCAAAAAAAGAAAGGGGGCTGGAGGGAGGGTAACCAGGACTGCAACAGTGAATACACTCGAACATCCACATTTACGGTAAGTGTACACAACTGTACTATGTTCTTTGTGTTTTACTGTTGCAGTCATTACAGTTGGGTAGATTCCCAAAGCTAAGGTTGGGAGGAGGAATTTATATAGAATTAGGCCCAGCTATAAGGCCCTGCACGGCTGTAGTGGCAAAACCCGTTCTGGATTTAGAGAAAATTGGCAAATGATAATGCTTGGTGAAAGTATGTACAGAACTCCAGGTAGCAGCTTCTAGGATGTCCCTAGTAGGGACGCCCCTGAGAAAGGCTATAGAGGTAGATGCAGCCCTGGTTGAATGGGGTCTGATGCACTGTGGGATAGGTTTTCCATGGTGCTTATAGCAGAAATGAATGCAGTGGTCTATCCATTTTGAAATGGTTTGTTTTGAAATAGCTTTCCCCTCTGTCCCTGCAGCAAATGCCACCAGCAGTTCAGATTTCATTTGAGGTTTAGTCCTATCCAAGTAGAATCTAAGCTGTGCACATCTAAAAAGTGCAGTATCCATTCCACTTTGTTCTGTGGGTTAGGAAAGAAGGTAGGCAAATGAATGGACTGATTAAGAGCCACACTGGATAACACCTTGGGCATGAAGGAGGGATTGGTTCTGATGGACACCCTGTCCGCATGAAAGATGATGAAAGGTTCCACTGCCATAAGGGCCTGTAATTCAGATACCCTTCTTGCAGATGTGATTGCTAAAATGAGCGCTGTTTTCCAGGAAAGAAATGTTAAATCTGCAGTAGCAGCTGGCTCGAAAGGAGGAAGAGTGAGTTTCTCAAAAACAAAGTTAAGATCCCAAGATGGAGTTAGAGCTCTTCTGGGTGGCCTTAAATTTTTGGCCCCTCTAAGGAACTGCTTGAGCAGCGGGTGAGAGAAGAGGGGAGGATCTGTGCTATAATGAGCTGAAATAGCTGAGACATGAATTTTGGAGGAAAAAGACAAGCCCTTATGAAGCATCTCGGTCAAGTATTGTAGAATCAGAGGTAAATTGGGCACTGCTGCGTTCATTCCCTGAGACTGGTTTCAGGCACAGATTCTTTTCCATTTTGCAGCACAAGATTTTCTAGTACGAAACCTCCTTGCCTCTAAAAGGATATCCATCACTGATTTACTGAGGGATGGTAAAGGAGAGATTAGGTAATTAGCCAGGCTGCTAGGTTCAGGGTTTGCAGCTGAGGGTGCAGAATCTGGTTCTCCTGCTGAGACAACAGGGAAGGAGTCTGAGGTAGGTCCCATGGAGCCAAGCGTGACACACTGCGCAAGAGTGAGTACCAGTGTTGGCGAGGCCAGTCTGGTGCAATTAAAATAGTCCTTGGCTTGTCCTGTTTGATCTTCAGTAGTACCTTGGAGCGCAGAGGAAGAGGAGGAAAGGCATAAACTGATAGGTTTTTCCAGCAGAAGGATAGAGCATCCACTTTTCAAGCTAGCTTGTGGGGAATCCTTGTGCAAAATTTGTCCAGTTGATGGTTCTGGGGGGAGGCAAACAGATCTGTACCTGGGCTCCCCCATTTGCTTGGCAACATGTTGAAAATCCTTGGTTCCAGTTTCCAGTCGTGGGTTCATGAGATTTCTGCTTAGTCCATCTGCCAGTGTATTTAGTTTTCCTGGCAGAAATTGAGCTTGTAGAATCACTTGGAACCTCAAGGTTGTGTTCCACAATGCCATGGCTAGTCTGCAGAGGGGGTAAGAATGTGTACCCCCCTGTTTTGTTTATGTACCACATGACAGTGGTGTTATCAGTCTTTACCATTAGTTGTCCTGGAAGAATGTGGTCCTTGAAGGCTGTCGGAGCATTCTGTACAGCTAACATTTCCTTTTGATTTATGTGCAGGTGCATTTGACTTGGGTTCCATTTGCCCTGAATGCACATCCCTGCCAGGTGAGCCCCCCAAGCATAGTCTGATGAGTCTGTTGTTAAGATTTGGGCGGCAGGGGGTAATGTGAATGTCAGTCCCCTGTTTTGGTGGCAGGCCTCTGCCCACCAAAGGAACTCTAGGCGTAGGCAAGGTATGATAGGAATCCTTGCTTCTAGATCCTGTGAATGTTGATACCATTGTAGTTTCCTCATATGCAGCCTTGCATATGGAATTAGAAGAATGCAGTAGGCCATGAACCCCAAGGCTTGCAGTATTTGCCTTGCAGATAGCTGGGTTTTTGTGGCCACTTGTTTGAAGTAAGTTGTCAAATGAATCCATTTCTCTGGCGTGAGGTAAGCCAACTGGGAAGTTGTATTCAAGCTTGCTCCCAGGAATATAATTTGTTGACAGGGTACCAGGTGGGATTTCTTTTCGTTTATGGTGAACCCCAGAAAAGTCAGTACCCTTTGAACAAAGGCCAGATGATTCAAAAGAATGTCCTTGCTTTCTGCCCAAATTAGACAATCGTCCAGGTATGGGTATATTTGAATATTTCTTTGCCTGCAAAATGCAATGACTGGAGCTAGGCACTTTGTGAATACCCTGAGCGCAGTAGACAAGCCAAAAGCAGTGCAGAGAACTGATAGTGCATGTAGCCTGCTTTGAAGTGTAGGTATCTTCTTGCAAGACTCCCTGATAGGGATGTGCAGGTATGCTTCTTTTAAGTCTAGTGTTGCCAACCATGCATCCTTGGCCTAGCAAAGGAAGCAGCTAGTGAAGATTCAGCATTTTGAATATTTGAATCACCAGAAAGGTGTTTAGAATAGAAAGGTCCAGGATAGGACGCCAAGTATTGCCTTTTTTGGGTACTAGGAAAAGTCTCTAATAGAAACCTTGCCCCCTTTCCTCTTCTGGTACCAAATGAATAGCCCCCATGCTTAAGAGAGAGAGTACTTGATTTTGGGCCTCTGTCCACTGATTTGGGGGTAGATCTGGCCACCCGCTTGATGTTGGTAAGGTATGGAAGTGAAATCTGTATCCTTGGGACACTACATTTAAAACCCATTTGTCCTGGGTAATGAGTTCCCAGTTTTTGGCCTGCAGACCACTCTTTCCGCCTAAAGAAGCATTCAGTTGGGAAGTGCTTGGAAGTTTTAAAAGCAAGTCATTGAGACAGTTTTCCATGGGGGGGGGGGTCTTACTACTCCCTGATTCGGGTGCGGAAACCCCCCACTGCTTAGTCTTGTGTGTTCCCTGGGACTGAAACCTGGGGTTTCTGCTGTGTCTGGGTTTGGCTTGAGAAGACCTGGAAGGGGCTGGAAAGGACCAATTCTTAGAGGGCCAGTGCCTACTAAATCTAGGAGGCTGAAATTGTAAGAAATCTTTAACAGTTTGCATAGATTTAAGCTTTATCTTCCATCTTTTTAAGAACTTCCTCAACCTTGTTGCCAAACTGGCGGTCCTGATTTAAGGGAGCATCCAACAATTTAGCTTTAACATGATCAGGCAAAGATAGCTACTTAAGCCAATCATGCCTTCTGAGCACAGACCCAGTAACAGCAGCCCTGCAAGAGGCCTCTAATGAATCAAATCCACATTGCAAAGCATGTTTTCCAACCCGTTCAGCAGAATGCATTAAATCCTGTAATTCTTTATTTTTCTGCACAGTCAGGAATCAACATCATTTTCTGTTTAAGCAATCCAATAACATGTTGCTGATACTTTAAATCCCTAATGGCCAAGGTTGCAGAAGTGTAAACCTTCTTACCCCATCTATCCAGTGTCCTGGAGTCTCTATCAGAAGGGGTAGGATTTTTAGCAGTAGAAACCTTAATGCCCTTGGGTCCCTGTGAAATAGTCTCTGGATCTGCAATAGGATTTTTAAAAAGGAACTTGTGAGAATCAAGAACCCTGTAATATGTCAGGTTTTCTGGGAGCAGGACGCAAAGAATCAGGTGCCAAACTAGATTCCGAAAAAGCATCATCAACAATGCCTAGTACAGGAGGAATAGCTAAAGGCCTAAGCTGAGGCAGGAGTAAGAAATCCCTAAGCCTCTTTTTTGAATCAGAAAAATCCTGGCTTTCCCAGTGGAAATGCTCCCTTAGAGTATGTAAGGTTTCACCAAAAGAAAAATCCTCTGGAAGGGAAGCAGAGGGAATAGAGTCCTCTGCATCAGAATCCTCATAAGTAGATAAGGGCAAATCCAGATCATCAGAAGAATCAGAAAAATCAGAATCCTGGTCAGAAGATTCATAAACAACTTTAGTCCTAGATCTCTTAGAAGGGAGAGGTTGGCTTCCCCTGATTAGAGTTAAAGATCTTCGGCCATTCTTATCATTTGTTTTTTAGGCATAGAGGCCTGAGCATGCAGCCTGGGCATCGTTTTTTAGGCATGGTTCGAGATTTTGGCCTAAATGAAGAAGGAGGCCTCAGTTTAATATGCACGTCCATAGGCCTGAATACACCCTCAGAAGCCGGTGCCTGCACAGCGGCTCCGGACCCAACCAAGGTACAGACATCCGCGGGCTCCATACTTGAAGCATCTCGCAGCATACCAGACTCCAAATGGGTCTCAGTATAGACCTGCGAATCAGAAGTAGCAGGTATCAGGGGCTGTGAAAGCGCCTGAGTACCGGCAACTGGCTTAGGAGAAGAGTCGTCGGCAGTTTTGGACCTCGGCAGCCTGTCTGTCTATCTTTGCATTCTTTTGAAATTCCGGTAGTCTGATGGCTAACTGACATTTCTGGATAATTAAACTGAGAACCGAAACATTTAGAGGCAAAAATATACAGACTAATAGTGCGCCGATTAAATAAAGCATAAAACTGACAGCAAGGTATGTCGTGGTCAGGGCCTAAGCAAGGAATACAGTACGAATTAAATCTTTATGAGGTATTTGCTTTCCACAAGTAATGCAATTATTAACTTTTCCTGACATCGGTAAGGAGCAAGAAAAAGTTTCCCCAATGGGGTACTTAGCTTTAGTTGAAGATTTTGGTTCTGAAACTCGAAAATGAAAATTTCAGGAGTCGGCCGACTGGCACTTGCAAACTGCATCTGCTTCGGGCACCACACAGCAAGAAAGACTGATGTAATGGCATCGGCTGCATGTTTTATACTCCTGACGACCTGATGTCATGGAAGAAGGGACAGCAACCGACGCAGGACCCAAGACTTTGTTAATCAGGCCAACTGAGGGCTACTGCAATCAGATAACCCAAATGTAATGACTGCAACAGTGAAACACGAAGAACATGAGAGTGATACCCAAGACTGAAGTATCCAGAGAACCCCCATCTGTCAAGTTCCAACTCACCACCACAAAAACTCGAAAAAGAAAGAAACAAGTCCAACCTCAACTTTGTTGATGAGCCAAGCCACATAAACACAAATCACAAAAACTTTATTTGTGTCCAGCAAGCAGTCTTTCAACAAAACAGACAAGAGATCCTAACCTGGTAAACATATAACATTTATCCCACCTAAACAACATAAAAATATATCAATAGAAACTGGCATGAAAAATAAACTTAGCAAGGTAAATAAAAACAAGGCCACAAAAAAAATTCAATTTTAGAAAAACAAAAAACCACATTTTAGAACAGCAAACTGATTAGTAAACCCCACACACTACCTATCTGATTAGCAAAGAAAAACACACTATCTAGAAAAGCATACCCAAATCAGGTATTAAGAAATTAATAAAATACACATACAAAGACTGACTTGCATAAAATCGCCTTTTAGCCAACTAATAAAATAAAAAGCTCATCAGGTCTCCAACAAGATACATAAATCATATACATAGGTAAAAAATAAAGCACCTACAAGAAAAAAATAAAGAAAACTACATCTAACCATAAACAGTATCTAACTAAAGCACTATAAACATATACAAATCTAATATCTAATTTATTAGTGTTAACATCTAATATTTCTTAGTGTGCATAAAAACAAGTTATTTATAGCTTTAGAAAAAATTTCTATTTATTTCAAAAAACTTAAAATTTCACAGTTTTGAAAAGTTCACAAAACTTGTTTCGAAAAACTTGTCAGTGCTTTTTTTCATGCAAATTTGTCATGTTTATTTTTTATTTAACAGTATGAAACCCAGTAGAAAAAGCACACAAATAGTGACTGAAGTAAACTAGCAATGCATTAAGTGTGCAGGTGCACCAATGATATGCTCAACATGCATCTAATAAATTGAATAATAAATAAAAAAACATTAAATAAAAACAGTTTGAATTTAATTTTTGGTAATTTGGTGATGCAACAGTAATGTAAATCTAATAAGTATAACAAATCCTTAAAAGCAACTTAACATTTAACACAAACACACATACATACATACACATACATATACAATACTTAATACAATAATCCCTAAAGGAAAAAAAAAAAAAATAAATAAATAAATAAATAAATAAACTTTTACAGATTGTGTGGCAGCTTATTGTGAACGATGCACGCCTTCAACAGTAGAATCTCATAGGTAAGTCCTGGTTTTCTGAATGCATTTAATTCATTTGCCAATTCGATGCACAAACCATTGAGGGCACAATCACTGGTTAGAAGGGGAATCAGAAGCCAGAAGAGTAGGAGTAGAGGGATGATTTCCAGAATGTTCCAGACTGAGACTTCAGACTGACCACAATGGACAACAGTACTAATAATAATCTAAAATCAACTGATTGTTGATGAAACACGGGCTTGAAATGGTCAGTCCAGAGGGTCAGTGGATCAGCATCACACCCAGACACTTCTTTGCACTTTGCACTTCCTTTAACCTGAGCATCTAGTGGTTCTGTAATCTGATCTGAAATGAATATGAATCTGTGTATTTAATTATTTAATTTTCTGGAGCATCTGGTCTCTCTTCATTCTGAACTTGATACATTTCATTGGGCAGAAAGCTCTCTGCCCCACCAAGGTTCACTCCATTAAGCTTCAAGCTATGTCCATGGCTTTTCTCCATAACCTTCCACATGACAACATTCCTGCAACAGCTGCATGGTAATCCCTGCATACTTCTGCAAAACCTTTGCTAGACATTATAGCATGAATTCCATTTCTAGAACAAGATCATCCTTTGGAGTGACCATTGCTTCTGTGGTCCACAACAGAACCTCAAGTTATTTTGTTGGAAGTATCAAAAACCACAGCTGGATTGAGCTCTGTATACTCAAAGACAATGGATTCTGAGAAGCATGGAATTTCACTCCGACCTTGGTGAGAGTAGTATACTCACTATCCTCTAATTTGGCTTTTACAAATCAGTCCAACAAGCAAGATTCCATCAGTGAAGTCAACCTTTGATTTTTTGGCAAATTCTGTTCTGCAAAGAGAGATGTGAAACATCCACTGAGCTATGGGTCAAGCACATGGTCTGATTAGCCACAGAATCCAAGGCCATCTGATACTGTAACTTTAAGCTCAAAATCTATCAACTCTTCTAAGTGTATAGGCAGATTCCCCAATTAGCACCTTCAAGAACCTTGTGTGTACTATAGTTTAATACCTTCAAGGAAAAAGTGGAGGACAAAAGTACTCACTTCCCCATTCTGTCCAGTGTTCAAAAATTCTTTGCTGATGACATGAAAAGCTTTGACCTGAGCTTTAGGAACTTTCTTGAGAACTGACAAGACAATTATGAGGACCAAACCAAGGTTCTGGGATCATCAAGGAAGTCCTTGGGAGACAGGAGGATCTTGTTCAGCCTCTTCAGGATGTGTACTACTGTAGTGCATTGCTCCATGTATTGTGTCACCAGATTAACTATTTGGTCAGCTGGAAGAACCATCCAGGAAGAGGACTTAGGGGACCAGAATACAACAGTAAGGATGACCCTAATGAGTGCCACCCCCCCCAAACTTTGTTTATTGGATCATAAAGGAGAAGAACCTGTCTTTTGGCCACTGCCCACATCCAGAGAGGGAAATCTGGAGAGTCTATGGGCTTCCTGTTATATTTAGTCTTATTCCTAACCCTAAAAGGGGAGTTGTTAAGCATAGGGAAGACTGAAGGTCAGACATCCAAAACATCCTGCTGACACTCCTGCGTTTTATGCTCCATCCTTGTATACTCACTAATGAAGGCTATCACCAAGTGTTGGCATACTGAGCTGAAAATCTCCGCCAGGAACACACATCACTCCACTGCTCCTTCTTTGAGGGACTGTGGTTTTGGGCATTTTGTTCTGCCTAACCCTTCTCCCCAGACACTCTGCTCTGTCAAGTTGCGCCTCTAATCAAATGCGAGTTACCCGGGACATAGTCAGCACTTTATCCCTCTATGCTAAAGAGCTAGCTATGCTTGAGCTTACAAACATGATCCTTATCAATAAGTGACATCTAGTTCAACTGGTCTGGAGAAGAACTAAGCAGGAGTCAACCAGAGCTTCCGTATTGTAGCTTATTCTCACAGTCTTTTTTCCCCATATTTTAATGCCCCTGTTGCCTACTGATCATAAGCCCCTTCCCAACCAATGGAATAATTTCATTCCTTCTCCCATTACTGGAATGAGAACAGGCTGAGAGAGGCGATCATTTAGGCAGCTCCTGGGGTGGTTTGTCTTTTTTGCTTGCACGCTATCCTCTGTACATGCTCTAAGAGTTGGGAAGGGATATGCAATAGACTAACTACAGAGGCTGCCTCTTCACATCCACAATGGGTATTCCCCCAAGCAAATCTGCCACCGCCTCTGAGAAGCAAAAACAGTGGTTTCCCCAGCCTCCAGCTGGAAAATTACAAAGACTCTGTATGCGCGAAGTATTTGCAACTTTTTCCACCTACCTCAGGAGAGGTGAGTGGGCCACTACCCTTCACTCCTCCCCTTCCCTGCCAGACTTCTTCAGTGCTAGGGCCGCTAATCAAAACCCAGTTGCCTAGGCTGCATAAGGGCTCCATCATTCTACACTACTGGGCCAGGCTACTCTCTATTTTGAAGTGGAAGGCTTGAAGGCTACACAAAGTTGGTACTCTTCAGAGACACCAGCCCTTCCAAAACATTTCACACACACATGGTGTGCTTAACCTGGGAGGGGGATCTCTGCCCTGTATTTACATTTCTTTAATGACAAAACTGCCAGATTTTCTTCCATGAAGATACAGGCACTGTGGGATTGTTTTACACTTTGACCAACTTTAGCATGCTGTTAAAGTGATTTGGCTATGGGACCTTAGGTGCTCACCAATGTGGGTAACATGGAGAATTCTTAATTTGGGAAAGATTTAGATGGTGGGCTAGGTTCTGCTGGTTTTAATCCAAGAGGCAATGAAGATTACATTTACAATGTTAGACCATGAAATTCATCCCATGAGTTTACTCTGAAAATTTATTTAATTGACAACAGTTTGTGCAAAAAAAAAAAAAAAAAGTGTAGGAAAAAAAAAAAAGATCTCGTTATAACTGAGGGGTTAATAATACTGCTATACCTCACTTGAATCTGATTTCCAGAGTCTCTGTATCATTCCTAGCTGATGGATGTCCAATGACAGATGCCAATCAGTGCCATCTTCAGGTTTTCACAGCAATGAACAAGCAGTCTGATGCCCAAGGACAGCACAAGCTTCCAAGTCAGAATTTGAGTGAAATGGAGGAAAATCATAGGTAGCATAGAGAATGATTGATCTAAGAAAACTAAACTGTACAGAACTCCTCTATCCCCTTGCACCAAGCCAAGGGTAAGACCAGTAATCAGCATTTAGAGGGGATTGGAGGGTGGGATTGTATACTGCAACACTGACCTATTTAAAAATCTACAACTGTATGGTAAGTGGGACACAACTCTACTATGTTCTTCATAGTCAATGTTCAGAACTGATCTGGAGGACTTCCAAAGTTAAAGACTAGGTGGTGAGTAATCTGTATGACCTTAAGAAATAAGATTTTGCAGAACGGCAGTAGCAAAACCTGCTCTAGCCCTGGAAATACTGCCTGGGTTACAGTGTTTTTTAAAGGTGTGCATAAAGTTTCATGTGCCCACCTCTAGGATGACCTGGGTAGGGGGCTCCTTTGAGAAAAGTAGTGGTAGTTGCCCCATGGCTGGTAGAGTGGGCTCTAATATGCCCAAGTAAACCCTTTCCATGGTGTAATCGAACTTAATGCAGTCTGTTTTCCATTTTAAAATGGACTGTTTGGAGACAGGCCCACCCTGCTTACCCTCTGCAAAGACCACCAGTAATTGCACTGCACTTTGTGTAGATAGTACCTGATCTGCCTGTGTACATCCAAGGAATGAAGGACTTGCTCTGCCCTGTTCTATGGATTTGGGAATAAAACTGGCAGGTGGATAGCCTAGTTTAGGTTAAGTTCTGATACCACCTTGGTATAAAGGATGGGTCTGTTCTGAGAGTTAGCCTATCCCCATGAAACAGGGGAAAGTACATGAGGGCATGTAGCTCAAATTATCCTAACTGATCCGATAGCTCTAAGAAAAGTAGTCTCCCAGGTCAGCATCTTTACAGAAGCAGTGGTAGCAGATTCAGAGGGGGTTAGTTTCTCTAACACAATTTAGATCCCAGGCAAAACAGGACTCCTTCTGAGGGGTCTCAAGTGAATTACTCCTTATCGGAAAATCTTCATGTGGGGGTGTGATAAGAAAGTGGAGCACTGTGCAGGCAAACTGATATAGCAGATGCATGTACTTTAATGACAGAGTAGGAAATTCCCTGTCTAAACAGGCCTGACATGTACTGCAAGACTAAGCTAATGTTTGACTGAGAAGTGCTGGTGTTCTTGCTGTGACACCAGGTGGAAAATCTTTTTCCATTTTGCCAGGTATGATTTTCTGGCATTGGATTCTTTGCTTCCCCATAGGAGGCATTCCTTGGTGTCAAAATCCTATCCTCCAGGCTGTAAACTTGAGGATGGCTAGATGAGGATGGACAACAAATCCCTTGGCTTGACTGAGGAGACCTACTTCTTACGGTAGGGTGTGGGTATGAAATCTCCCCTCACCGAGGGAGAACCAGTGCTGCCTCGGCCAGAAGGCAAACACTAGAATCATGCTGGATCTGTCTACCCTGGCATTTGTCAATATCTTGGGCATCAGAGGCAAGGGTGGGGATGCATACAGGAACTAGTCTGTCCATGTGAAAGAGAAAGCATCTATCTTCCAAGTCCCTGTTTGTTCAGCTCTGGAGTAGAACTTTTGTAATTTGTTGTGGTGAGAGGCAAACAGCTGTACTGACAGAACCCCCCCCCACTACAGGGTTAGGTCTAGGAAGACCTCTCTCCATCATCCATTCACTGGGATATAGAAGATCCCTGCTTAGAGAATCCACCAGGATACTGTTCTAACCCAGAATATACTCAGCTACGAGGGTTATCACTATAGCTTGAGCCAACATCCACATCTCTCAAAAGGCTGCACAGAAGGTAAAAACAGTGCTCCCCCTTGCTTGTTTAATGTACCTAACTTTAGCACATGGAATTGGCAATTCAAAACTCTCATTGCCAAGGTGACAGAGGTATAAGCTTTCCCGACCAATGTGTTCAATAGTTTACTTACCTGTCATTAGGCAAGGGATGTCTGATTGGTCCCTTAGGTACATCTTCTGTGGATTCAGTCAGTGAACACTACTGAAGGGCCGGCCTTCGGATTTTTGTAAAGGTGCTAGTGTGATTCAAGTATTCTGTAAAACCTGTGTTGTTTCCTAGGAGCAGAAGTAGAGAATCAGGATGTAAATAAATGTCTTCAAAGACATCAACCAGTGCTGTGCATACAGTAGGAATAGACAGTGGCCTGGGAGAAAGCAGACCTAGCAATTTCCAGTAATGGGTCTGAGCCTAGATGAGCTTGTTTTCCCAACTGAAATATTCCTTTATTCTATGTAGGGTATCCACAAATGAAAGATCCTGGGGGGAGAGAGAGACACACACAGGGGAAGAGGGGAAGAATCTGTGAAAATTTGGTATCCAGAGTAGGCCAATTCCTCCTCATCTTCTCAGTCAGAGAATCTTTATCTTCCTGAAAGGCCACCTCACTGCTTCTTTTGGATGGGGGAGACTGCAGTGGCAGAAGTATAGGATGGCTTTTGGCATTTCATGACAGCTATGAATTCCTGTGCTATTTTTAGGAGGTCTTGGGCTTCAGTATGAGAAGTGGTTGCAGGCAAAGGAGAAGAAAAATAAGTGGTTCACTTCAGTTTGGGTGCCTGTTTAAAAGGGATCCGACAATGACTTTGGTTAAGGTTTCGATACAAAGAGTCTCCCTTGAGACCTACGACATGGATATTAAAAGCCGAGGCCTACCAAGTGATCTCAAATCTGACAGACATATATGCCATGGTAACATCTGCAAGCAGGCCGGAGGCTATGGCAGCCTCCAAAGGGGTCACTGTCAGAGGGTTCAGGCTTACAAGTCACTGGACCTGGGGGCTGCAAAAGTACCCTACCTGGGTGGGTTGACTTACGGACTAGAACCGGAACTTGATCTGGAACTTCAGGAGCCTTGGTCTTTTGTCCTTCAGTTTCTTCAGAATAATGCTCGAGTTTGTGGAGGCCCTGCAGTAAGAGTGGACTGCTACGCCATGGGGAGCCAAACAGCAGACTTCATGTGGGCAGCTGATACACCAGTCCTCCATTTTAAGAGTTTTCACATGGAATTTTTCAGAGTCAGGACAATAAGACATCAGGCTGAGGCCCCAAGCAGAACAGACAAAATGTGGGAAAATCTTTATGTGGGATTTGCTTCCCACACTTCAAGCAATTGTTGACCTTTTTTAACATTAAATTACCAGAAAAAATCTCTAACAGGGTACTAATCTGACTTTAAGAGGAGGTTCTCTAGAAACATGTGCCAACTGATGCACTGCAGGCATTCTGAATATATGTGAAACACATCAGACTACATGGCTGGAAAGAACTAAAAATGGTGTCAATGGATGCCCTTCTTGTATCCTGATATCCAGACATCGGTTGGACATCCATTGGTTAGGGATGATGTAAAGACTCTAGAAATAAGGCCGGTCGCAGGCTTCTGTATGGCAAAAAAAAAGCCAGGAGTGCAGACAGCCTGACAGTTGTGTCTGGACCCATTGAGGAATGTCTTCTGGTAGTACTTTGCAAGTTGTGAGTACAAGGGCACTGTAGTCCTTAAAATATACTAAAAGGAAGGCAAGCACTTCATGGGTACTCAGTGATTTTTTTTTTTTTAAAGCTGCTGTTACATACCAAAATGAAACAAAAAAAATTGATATGGATTTACATTGGAATAGTTAAATACAGCTATACTACATCTCAATTTTTTTATTGACTAGGTCCAGTCCTACTAGGCTAGTGGCGTATTTTCAGGTGAGAACCAAAGGGGTTATTTATACTGCCATGGGAAACTTGGCCAGTGCACTGGTGAACTCCCCTCCCCACTTTTTTGATATGTATAATGGGATCTTTTACATCCAACTGAGCTACCATCAACTCAAGCAGATAGAAGCACGGTTAGTGTCTCATATGGCCGGCCTTAGGCATAGCTGAATCAATTTTCTTTTTGTATTTATTTTGTTGGTGTAGGGGATGGGGGCACCAGATGGTGTGGTGGGGGGCGCCGTGGAGCCCTTTTGCCTAGGGCACCAGTTGACCTAAGGCCGCTCCGACACACTCAAGAGTGCAGTACCTTCCTTATACTGCATTACAGTGTCAGCAATCAGTCTACCCTAGGAAACAGAACTTGCAGCTTTCTGCATCAAAGCAAGTGTGCTACCTGTTACTCTCGTCACCTCAATGACCCTTAACTGCTATTTTCAAGGCCTGAACTGTATTGTGCCCTATCATCATCTTAACTACAGACCAACTTGTACTAGTAATTTAAAATGATCAATCCTTGCTATGATGTGACACAAGTCCTCCTTACATTCCTATGGATTTCACTCTTTACTTAAAGTAAATGTTACTCCCACACAGCCTAAACACCAAAGACAAATAATTAATCAATGTGGCCGAGCAGTCTAAGGCACTTACTTGATCAGGGCTCCAATCTCTCTGGAGGTGTGGGTTTGACTCCTACCATTGCCAAACAAATATCTTTTTAGTTGGGAGCTGACTTAATGGATAAAATGTTTATCTCACAAGCACAAAATATAAGGTTAGAGTCTCACCTTTGGTCACTGTGCTATTGGCTAGCTGTGTAACAGCCTTCTGACTGACTGCCTAGCATTAGCTTATGAACTTATACAAATAATCATCCATGGTAATAACTTTTTTTCTGAACATTGTTAAAAAGTATTACAGCTAGAAATAAGCTTTTTCACTTCACCACTGAAGTCCTACTTCTTGCCACAACCACTTTGAGCAAAATTTTATTACTTTTCTTTAAAGAAAGTGTACAAACAATACAATAAAAATCAAATTGGAAAAACCGCATACTAATAAAAAAAATTACATAAGTGAAAACTGGTACGGCAGTAGCGTTGTTACCTCGCAGCAAGAGGTTCTCCCATTCGATTTTCGGCTTGGCTTGGGAGTGCCTTCTGTGTTGAGTCTGCATGTCCTCCCCGCGGTTGGGTAGCATTCGAAAGACATGCGTGCATAAATGGGTGTGCCTTCATTGAAGGTTGGGCATCGAGCTGGCACCTCGGCGTTTCGTAAAAACTCTACTGCCAATCATTAGCGGACTGGAGTTCCGCTGTGGCGACCTCTTACCGGGAAAAAGCCGAAAGACAAACAACAACACAAGTGAAAATTAATACTGAAACATTCTACTCTAAGACAAAAACAAAACTCTGCATCTCTGACCTCTTCTGCAAGAAGAAAGAAGACACCTAATGTGACTACACGGATATATGTTATAAAAAAACAGTTCTGATCTGCAACTCCCATATAAAATTTAAATGAAAAATAACCTTCCAACCTTACAAGCTTTAAAATGCTGCTGGATGGATGCATGTACTGTATTACCTAGTTTCTCTGGGGCAAATGAAGTCAATTTTCCTTTCTGATATGTATTCTGGATTAATTAGAAGTACTATCTACAAGGAAACACTAATTTAATTAGAGAACGTGTGCTGGTAGAGGTGCATAAAAAAACAACTAAAAGCAGTACCAGTAAAAAAAACAAAAAAAACCCACCACCATTGCATACAGTAACTGGTGAAAAACTGAAAACCAATAGTACTTTATTTGATTTTGTGAACTTGACAGATAAAGCCATCAAAATCATGTTCCATGCACCACAATAAGGTTCACCAAGTACAGATATGTTTTTGTAAGAAGTGCCTGAGACTTCCTCATGGAGGAAAACTGGTTACAGGTGGATTTCAAGACATCATTCCACATACAGGATGCTAATCCAGAAAAGATATCTACAGTCAGCAGCAAATACAAGTCTAACAATTACGATTATGCATCTGCCTGATGACTCAAGGAACCAGCTTCAGAAACTGAAAATTACTCTGAAACTACAGTTGTGCAACGGTATTCATACCACACATGGTAGAATCACTGCTGTAGTATATTCATAACACGACTAAGATATGCCACAGAAGGATGTCCATCTTCTGGACAGGACAAGGTTACCCTGCCATGTCATGGTGTCAGCAGGCAAATTCATTTGTAAACAACACCATTCATGCCATCTTCTGCTCTTTTTGGAGCATCAAGTCATCGAGAAAGTCTCATCTTTCCAATCCAATTCCAACAGGAGGAAGGAACAATACCAAAGTAAAACTTTAACCATACAAACAAAAGCAATGACAGGGATCTAAATAAAGACCTTAAATAAATTATGCCATTAGACAGCAAATTCATAACTTTTGTCCCCTAAAACAGGTTAAAAGTACAGTTTACAATCCCACACCTGCAAATATGCAAAGGGAAAGCACTCAAAAAAGTGCAAGTGATTCATGAATAAAGGAGGGGTTCCTACTGCAGCAATGAACCCATTTCAAAGAGAGTTATGTACTTACCATAACTTGGAATCTGTGCTATCCAGCATCATTCATCACGGATGGGTCTAGGATCAGACATTGCATGCGAGTCAGCAACTAAGATGACCGCTCCCGAGCTCAAGCTCCTCCACTTCCCGAGCTCGCTAGCTACCCACAACCCTCAGATCGAGTTTGCTGGATAGTAAAAGGATACCAAGGAATACATCCCTCACTAACTCACCATTTACCAGCAGGAGGGGGAAGGAGGGTGGGAATGTGATGAATAAGGACATTGGATAGTAAAGATTCCAAGTTATAATAAGTACATAACTATCTGATGCTATCCGTGCCATTATTGTTCACGGATGGGTCAGAGTCCCCAGCTACCAACAACCCTGGGAGGCCTCATGGAAGGATATACCCAGAGCACAGAAGAACCAAAGGAAGCCCTGTTCCTGGACACAAAGTCTAACTTGTAATGAGCAACAAAGGTATGGGATTAGACTAAGTAGCAGCAGCACAAATCTTGTCCAAAGACAGCTTAGCCAAGAAGGCAGAAGACATTGCTACTGATCTAGCAGAGTGGACTTTGACTGGTCCGGAGAGCTCCAGGTGTCTGCTTTCATCAAATGCAAGAAATACAACTGGCAAGCCAACAAGAAAGACACTTTGGAAACTGCTTGCCCTGTCCTAACCTGAGAAAAGGCAACAAATAGCAGATCAGACTTTCAAAATATTTATGTCCGCTTGAGATAAAAACGTAGCTGTCTACGAGCATCCATACAACTGATATTCTCCCTTACTGGAAAAATTAGGAAAGAACAAAGGATGATGAATAGACTGATTAAGACTTGCCTCCAAAGGTAGATTCAGCACGACACATGACTCCTTGAAGGCTTACAGTGGCCGAGGCGCTAGAGTTTGAAGACAATAAACCTGTTTTGGATCCTGGTTGCTGTTTCTGTGTCGTGCTGAATCTACTTTTCCAGTTTTAGTTTGTTGTGTTGCTGTTTGCCTCCAAAGGTACCTTAGGAACAAAGAAATAATTGGTCCTGAGAGAGACCCTATCCTTATGGAATACCATGAAAGGAGGCTTTACACACAGAGCCTGTAATTTGGAGACCTTCCTGGCTGAAGTAATCGCCACCAGAAAAGCCATCTGTTGAAAAAGAGAGGCTAGGAACAGCAAGATGTCTGGAACGGATACTGAAAAGGGATCTAGATTGTGCTGTTTTGCCCAAATAGAAAATCTCCATTTGCTGGAATAAACCTTCTTGGCAGACTGCTTCTGGGAAGCCAAAAAAAATAGATTTAACCAGGGAAGAAAGCCTGGACTGGGGGAGAATCATTGGAATTGCAGGTATCAAGCAGTCAGATGAAGGGTCTGAAGATTGGGAAGAAAAAGCCCCCCAAGGATGGGAAATGAAATCCGGAATGGGATCCAGTATCCAGGGCAATTATTTCAGATGAATCCAAAGGAGGGAGACTCGCACCTGATGAGGCCAGAGGGGGAAATGAGGATGAGGAGAGTCTTCAGGCCACAGGGCTTTCTGTAAGACCTTGGGAATAAGAGGAGTTGGGGGATAGGTATACAGAAGACCAGACAGCCAGTCGTGAACCAGACTGTCCCTGGGGGACTCCCCATTGGAGGAGATCAGGGTGAAGTATTTTCTACATTTGTTATTGATCGGAGAGGCAAAAAAATCACAGCACGGAAGACTCCAGTGTTCAAATATCAGACTTGCCACTGACTGATTCAGCAACCACTTGTGAGGAATCGGGTTAGATCCACTGAGAGTTTGTCAGCCAAGATGCTGGAACTGCCGGGAATATGCACTGCAAGAAAAATGTGCTTGGAAAACAGACATCGCCCATCCCCACACTCTCAAGGCCTCTCTACAGAGAGGTAAGATAGTGTTCTCCCCTGCCTGTTGATGTACCAGACCAGTGTCATTGTTGTGTGTCTGAAATGCAATGGTCCAAAGAGGGAGACTGTCTTGAAAGGCTTGCAACACAAGGACTGCTCTCATCTCCAGGACACTGATGCGCAATATGGTCTCTAAGGGGGACCATGTGCCTTGGACAGTCCTTCCCAGATAATGTCCGCCCAACTCCAAAAGAGAGGTGTCAGTGGTCACCATGGCTTGGAGTTGGGGAAGACAGAAGGGTCCGTCTAGGAGTTCCTGAGCTTGGAGCCACCAAGCAAGGTGATGTCTGCAGACTTGAGAAATCCTGACTGCCATGGACAAGAGATGAAGGTGGGCTGACCACTGCACCACAAGGGTCCATTGTACAACTCACATATACCACCTGCTGAGGGGGAGTAACTGAATCGCTGCCGCCACAGAACCTAGGGCTTGCAAGATTAAGTGGACTGAGGGTCGTTCCAGATCCAGAAGAAGGACCTGATCTTGAATCATCTCGATTTTGCGTGGGGGAAGCACTGCAGTCGACTGGGATGGAAGGGGTGACCCTGATGCAGCACTGACGTCCCCAGATTATATCAGCCCTAAGCTGTCCAAGGCAGAGGCCCCCAGAGGTAGAGAACCATGGCAGAGGAGCCGCCAATTCCAAAGGCAACAGAGCTGAACCCACCAGGGACCCAGACAGTGTGGAAAGGGAAGGGATGCTCGACACTACTAGCCTCTCCCTAGGGATGCTCTGGTACTGGGGGGACTGAACCCAGATGGGTCTGACAAGGACAGAGGAGTTAGGTGGCTGGCGAAGATCCCCTGGGCACATGGGCAGGGGATGGCAACAAACCCAGTTCGATTTGGGTCTTGAGAAACGTCCTCATCATCCTATCCATATCTGAGGGGGCGAGACTCCTAGAAGAACAGGAAGACAGTGAGGAATGGCCGAACCTAGCTGAAGGTCTATAATCTCAGGAGGGAGACCTGCTGGGAAACCTCAGATCTGATCTCCTAGGTCTGGAGTGGGAAATCTTCAACAATGATCAGATCTGACAAAACTGTCAGATCCGAGGGCCCGCTTGGATCTTAAGATGTAGAAGGTACAGCTGCTGGATCCAAGGGATAGGCAGGATCAGAGGGCAGTCTAGTTCGGCCTGGGATCAGAGGGCCTCCGAGGACTCTGATCAGACAGAAGAAGGTGGGGCTCTCAGAACAGAAGAGCCAGGATCCAAAGCTAGGGAGGTTGGTCTCAGATCTGGGGAGCTGCGATCAGAGAGCCCTGGCTTTTTGATGGGACAATCCCACAAGGAGGAAGACTTCCTCTTGGGATCCAAGGGAGGCTTAGATGGAGAGCCCATAAGAGTCTCTCACTGAAGACATGGATTTAGAGGAAGGAGATGGGTCCCTCCAGCCCTTTCAGCAGAAGTTTGAGTTCTAGGAGGGAGAGGCATGGGGTTAAATCCACGCAAATGTCGCACACAACCTCCAAATGGGGCTCCCCTAGGCAGTAAACACACTCCTCGTGCATGTCAGAATGGGGCATTTTCTGACTGCACAAGGAGCACCTTTTAAATCCAGTGGGTTTTTCAGACATCCCACTGTTGCGCACCCCTACAACAAAGGGAGCGGGGGGGGAGGTCTGAGAAGAAAAAAGGATAGAAAGGCTAAGACTGGGGAAGAGAAAAGAGGGGGAAAGTACAGTTGTGTACACTTACCATAAATGTAGATGTTGGAGTATATTCACTGTTGCAGTCATTACATTAGGGTAATATGCTGGCAGGTTGCCCTCAGTCGGCCTGAATTCCAAAGTCTTGTGTCCTGCGTCGGTTGCCGTCTCCTCTTCCATGACGTCAGGTTGTCAGGGGTATAAAAAGTACAGTTTTGTACCTACCATAAATGTAGATGTTCGAGTGTAAACACTGCTGCAGTCATTACACTTGGGTTATCCTTCAGTCAGGCGGTTCCCCAGTTGGCCTGAGTTCCAAAGTCTTGGTCCGGCATTTGTTGCCATCGCCTCCTCCCTGACATCAGTGCGACAGGGGTATATAAGATGCAACAGACGCCATTTTCTTTTCTTGCCCCAGATGTCCGGTGCCCCCAAAATAGGTAGGCAATTCAAATTGCTAATAAAACATACATAAGAAAAGCAAACAACAACTTTCAGTTACCAGCAAATACTCCCCATAGGTAGTAAAGGGTAGAAGACATAGGTACGTACCAGCAAGTAAGAGGGGAAGGAGGGAGGGTAACCTGGACTGCAGCAGTGTTTACACTCGCACATCTACATTTATGGTAGGTACAAAACTGTACTATGTTCATCGTGTTACACTGCTGCAGTCATTACACTTGGGTGGAATCCCAAAGCTGAAATAGGGAGGCTGGTTCTATAAGGCATTAGGGGTGGCTATAAGGCCCTGCAGCACAGCAGTGGTGAAGCCAGCTCTGGATTTGGAGTATAAAGGCAAATCGTAATGCTTGGTGAAGGTATGCATAATGTTGCTGCTTCCAAAATCTCCTTGGTAGGTACTCCTCTGAGGTAGGCAGTTGAAGTGGCTGTTGCCCTGGTGGAGTGAGATCTAATGCTGCTAGGTACAGGTTTCCCATGATGAGTATAGCAGAAACGTATACAATGTCCTATCCATTTTTAGATGGTCTGTTTTGAAATGGCTTTTCCCTTTGGTCCTGCAGCATATGCTACCAATAATTGCTCAGATTTTCTGAAAGCTTTGGTTTTGTCCAAGTAGAAGCATAATTGCCTGTGAATGTCCAAAGAATGTAGTAGTCTCTCCCCTTTGTTCTGTGGTTTTGGATAAAAAGCTGGCAAGTGAATAGTGTGGTTTAGAGCCACACTTGATACCACCTTTGGCATAAACGTAGGGTTAGTTCTTAAAGACACCCTGTCCTGGTGGAAAATGAGGAAAGGTTCCACTGCCATTAGTGCCTGTAATTCTGAAACTCTTTGTGCTGATGTTATTGCCAGTAGCAGAGCAGTTTTCCAAGAGATGTATTTTAATTCTGCTGTGTTAGCTGGCTCAAAGGGAGGTAAAGTTAAATTTTTCCAAAACAAAGTTGAGGTCCCAAGTTGGGGTAGGTGCTCTACGGGGCAGTCTTATGTTTTTAGCCCCTCTGAGGTACTGTTGGAGCAAAGGATTAGAGAAAATTGGTGGATCAATGTTGCAATGAGCAGAAATGGCTGAGGCGTGGATCTTGATGGATGAGGAGAGGCCCTTGTCCAGCATCTCAGTTAAATATTGAAGTATCAGAGGAATGTTTGGGACAAGAGGGTCAAGGCTGTGTGCCTGGTTCCAGGCACAGAATCTCTTCCATTTATTAGAGTAGGCTTTCCTGGTGCTAGGCCTTCTGGCCTCCAGAATGACATCCATAACAGCTTTGGAGAGAGGCATTGCTTGCTTGACTAAGGAATTTTCCATGCAGCTAGGTTTAAGGTCTTTAGCTGGCTGTGAAGTATCTGATTGTTGTGGTGTGTCAGCAAATGTGGGATATGAGGCAAAATCCAGGGTGGCTCTTGTGCTAAGTTCTTTAAGATTGGATACCAGTGCTGGCGTGGCCACTATGGTGCAATCAGGATCATCTTTGGCTCTTCTTGCCTGGCTTTTATGAGTACCTTTGGAAGGAGAGGTAAAGGAGGGAAAGCGTATACTTGCAGGTTTTTCCAGCTGAGTGAGAGGGCATCCACTTTCCATGCTTGTGGATGGTAACTCCTTGTGCAGAATTTCTGTAGCTGGCAGTTCATTGGGGATGCAAACAGATCTATGTCCGGGCCCCACCATTTTTGTGTTATCATTCTGAATATTTGTGGATTCAATTCCCATTCGTGGGGATCCATGATGTTTCTGCTTAGGTCGTCTGCCAGTGTGTTTTTCTCTCCTGGCAGGAATTGTGCTTGCAGATGAACTTGGTAGTCTAGCGCTGTGTTTTACAAGGTCATGGCTTGTCTGCAGATGGGGTAGGAATGTGTGCCCACTTGCTTGTTTATGTACCACATAACTGTGGTGCTGTCTGTCTTTAGTAGTAGTTGTCCTGGATGCAGTAGGTCCTTGAAAGCTAAGTGCATTTTGTACAGCTAGCATCTCTTTTTCACTGATGTGAAGATGCCTTTGCTCTGTGGGCCACTTGCCCTGAATACATTTTCCTGCCATGTGTGCTCCCCAGGCGTAATCCGATGCATCTGTTGTCAGTGTTTGCCTGGCTGTCGGTTGAGTAAAAGGCTGTCCCTTGTTGAGGTGACAAGCATGAGCCCACCATCGAAACTCCTGTTGAAGGCAAGGAATTAGTAGTATAACTATTTCCAAACTTTGACAGTGTTGAGACCATACACTCTTTAGGTACCATTGTAGTTTCCTCATATGCAGTCTGGCATATGGAATTAGTAGTATGCAAGATGCCATGTAGCCCAAGGTCTGCAGAATTTTTCTTGCAGGGAGATGGGTCTTAGTTGCCATCAATTGAAAGTATCGAGTCAGTTGTCCTTGCTTGTCTGGCGTGAGATAAGCCATCTGGGCTGTTGTGTTCAAGCTGGCACCCAGGAATATTATCTGTTGTGAGAGCACTAGTTTTGATTTCTTTTCGTTTACTATGTACCCTAGGCAACTTAACTTTTTTACAAATGCCAGATGCTTTAGAAGAATGTCCTTGCTCTCTGCTTGAATCAGGCAGTCGTCCAGGTATGGATAAATCTGAATTCCTTTTTGCCTGCAAAATACAATTACTGATGCCAGGCACTTTGTGAAGACCCTGGGCGCAGTAAATAAGCCAAAGGGCAGTGCAGAGAATTGTGCATTGAACCACCTAGAAATCTGAGGTATCTTCTGCAGTTTTGAGTGATAGGGACATGCAGGTATGCCTCTTTGAGGTCCAAAGTCACGAGCCAAGCTTTCTTGCCCAGCATGGGAAGACGCTGCTGTAGTGTCAACATTTTGAATTTCGGAACATCTAGGTAAGTGTTTAGAGAAGAAAGATCCAGAATGGGACTCCAGGCTTTGTCCTTCCTGGGAGCCAGAAAGAGAGTTTTGAGTAAAATCCTTGTCCTTGCTCCTGTGGTGGTACCTTTTGAATAGCTCTCATGGCCATGAGTGCTGTAATTTGTTTTTGAGCCTCTGCCCATTAATTTGGTGGCAGATTTGGCATTCCTTTTAACCTTGACAGAGTGTCAAAGTGGAACCTGTAACCTTGAGATACAATGTTGAGAACCCATTTGTCTTTGGTGATGCAATGCCAATTGTGGTAGAAAAGTGCCAGTTTTCCTCCTAAGGGGGGCTGCCAAGAGAAAGCTGCTTGGCAGCTGTAGTGGAACGTCATTGAAGCTGCTTTTTATAAGGTTGTGGCCTGTCTTCCCCTTCTTTCTGGCCTGGTGTACCCCATTGTCGAGGCCTGTAAGGACCTTGTTTGTGCTTGACCTCTACCTCTTGGACGTCTGTATCTGCCCCTTTGAGGTATGTCTGCGACTGGAAAGGACCAATTCTTTGTTGGTCAATTTCTGCTAAAACGAGGAGGCTGAAACTAAGAAATCCTTCACCGTTTGCATAGATTTTGCCTTATCCTCTATCTTTAATACCTTCTCTGCCTTAACTCCAAACACATCCCGCTGCAAGGGTGCATCCAATAATTTTGCCTTAACATGATCTGGTAACTATGTTCTTTTAACCAAGCATGTCTTCTAATGACAGAGCCTGTAACTGCTGCTCTACAGGAGGCCTCTAAAGAATCAAACACACATTGCAAAGTATGTTTTCCCACTTGTTCAGTTGCATGCAATAAATCCTGCATTTCTTTAAAATTAGGAGGATCGGAGTCTGGAAGCATCTTTTGTTTCAACTGAGATCAAAAATTGCTTATATTTTAGCATGTGAAACTGGCAATTTAAGACTCTCATTGCTAAAGTTGCAGATGTATATACCTTCTTTCCCCATCTGTCTAATGCTCTGGAATCTCTGTCAGAGGGAACTGGGTTTTTTGCTGATGAGGCCTTAATCCCTTTAGGTCCCTGAGAAATAGTTTCAGGGTCAGCAACAGGGCTTTTATACAGAAATTTGTGAGAGTCAGGGACTCTAATATCTATCAGGCTTAACTGGGGTTGGAGGTAAGGAGTCAGGGTTTAAGCTGGATTCAGTGTACACATCATCCACAATATCTAACACTGGCGGAATAGCAAGGAGTCTGTGTTGAGGCAATAAAAGGAAGTCTCGGAGCCTTTTCTTAGATTCTGAGTAATCCTGGCCTTCCCAATGGAAATGCTCCCTCATGGTATGTAAGGTCTCCCCAAAGGAGTAGTCCTCAGGCGGAGAGGCTGATGGAATAGATTCCTCAGCATCAGAATCCTCATAAGGGGGTAAAGAATATCCTAGGTCTGAGGATGAATCAGAAGAAATGGACACCTGGTCGGAAGATTCATAGTCTGCATCCTGTCGGGGCCTTTTATCTGGAGGGGGATGCGACCCCCTGATCAGGGTGATTAGGTCTTCGGCCTTCTTGAGCATTTAATTTTTAGGCATGGAAG
Organism: Protopterus annectens; assembly: GCF_019279795.1. Taxonomy (NCBI): domain Eukaryota; kingdom Metazoa; phylum Chordata; order Ceratodontiformes; family Protopteridae; genus Protopterus; species Protopterus annectens. The sequence continues at coordinate 636,249,637 of NC_056736.1, read as the reverse complement.
CCTGTCCTGGAGAATGCTGCATCCGTTTCTTTGTTTTAAGGGGGCCTTAGACTTGGCAGAGGGTCTAATGGTTAACTGGGTAGGTCTGAAAAAACCCTCGGAAGCTGTGGATTGCTCAGCTACTTCGGTTCCTTCTGAAGGGATAGTTTTGGTAGTCTGAAAACCTGGAGCGTCCGAAGGCCCAGCCAGCTCCACATGGGAGTCTGAGGTGGTCTGTGGAAGCGGCCATCAGGGGCTGCGTAGGCGCTTCGCTGAAAACAGGAGAACCAGCGACCGGCCTAGAAGAGGCCTCATCGTCAGTTTTGGGCCTAGGATGCCTGTCCTTGTCTTTGCGCTTTTTATGTATTCCAGTCGTCGGAAGTTCCGACGGCATGGTGTAATTGAATTTTCTGCCAAAATAATCTCGGGCAAAATCAGGCTGTACTATGTTCATCGTGGTTACACTGCTGCAGTCATTACACTTGGGTGGAATCCCAAAGCTGAAATAGGGAGGCTGGTTCTATAAGGCATTAGGGGTGGCTATAAGGCCCTGCAGCACAGCAGTGGTGAAGCCAGCTCTGGATTTGGAGTATAAAGGCAAATCGCAATGCTTGGTGAAGGTATGCATAATGTTGCTGCTTCCAAAATCTCCTTGGTAGGTACTCCTCTGAGGTAGGCAGTTGAAGTGGCTGTTGCCCTGGTGGAGTGAGATCTAATGCTGCTAGGTACAGGTTTCCCATGATGAGTATAGCAGAAACGTATACAATGTCCTATCCATTTTTAGATGGTCTGTTTTGAAATGGCTTTTCCTTTGGTCCTGCAGCATATGCTACCAATAATTGCTCAGATTTTCTGAAAGCTTTGGTTTTGTCCAAGTAGAAGCATAATTGCCTGTGAATGTCCAAAGAATGTAGTAGTCTCTCCCCTTTGTTCTGTGGTTTTGGATAAAAGTTGGCAAGTGAATAGTGTGGTTTAGAGCCACACTTGATACCACCTTTGGCATAAACGTAGGGTTAGTTCTTAAAGACACCCTGTCCTGGTGGAAAATGAGGAAAGGTTCCACTGCCATTAGTGCCTGTAATTCTGAAACTCTTTGTGCTGATGTTATTGCCAGTAGCAGAGCAGTTTTCCAAGAGATGTATTTTAATTCTGCTGTGTTAGCTGGCTCAAAGGGAGGTAAAGTTAAATTTTTCCAAAACAAAGTTGAGGTCCTAAGTTGGGGTAGGTGCTCTACGGGGCAGTCTTATGTTTTTAGCCCCTCTGAGGTACTGTTGGAGCAAAGGATTAGAGAAAATTGGTGGATCAATGTTGCAATGAGCAGAAATGGCTGAGGCGTGGATCTTGATGGAGGAGAAGGAGAGGCCCTTGTCCAGCATCTCAGTTAAATATTGAAGTATCAGAGGAATGTTTGGGACAAGAGGGTCAAGGCTGTGCGCCTGGTTCCAGGCACAGAATCTCTTCCATTTATTAGAGTAGGCTTTCCTGGTGCTAGGCCTTCTGGCCTCCAGAATGACATCCATAACAGCTTTGGAGAGAGGCATTGCTTGCTTGACTAAGGAATTTTCCATGCAGCTAGGTTTAAGGTCTTTAGCTGGCTGTGAAGTATCTGATTGTTGTGCTGTGTCAGCAAATGTGGGATACGAGGCAAAATCCAGGGTGGCTCTTGTGCTAAGTTCTTTAAGATTGGGTACCAGTGCTGGCGTGGCCAGTATGGTGCAATCAGGATCATCTTTGGCTCTTCTTGCCTGGCTTTTATGAGTACCTTTGGAAGGAGAGGTAAAGGAGGGAAAGCGTATACTTGCAGGTTTTTCCAGCTGAGTGAGAGGGCATCCACTTTCCATGCTTGTGGATGGTAACTCCTTGTGCAGAATTTCTGTAGCTGGCAGTTCATTGGGGATGCAAACAGATCTATGTCCGGGCCCCACCATTTTTGTGTTATCATTCTGAATATTTGTGGATGCAATTCCCATTCGTGGGGATCCATGATGTTTCTGCTTAAGTCGTCTGCCAGTGTGTTTTTCTCTCCTGGCAGGAATTGTGCTTGCAGATGAACTTGGTAGTCTAGCGCTGTTTTTTACAAGGTCATGGCTTGTCTGCAGATGGGGTAGGAATGTGTGCCCACTTGCTTGTTTATGTACCACATAACTGTGGTGCTGTCTGTCTTTAGTAGTAGTTGTCCTGGATGCAGTAGGTCCTTGAAAGCTAAGTGCATTTTGTACAGCTAGCATCTCTTTTTGATTGATGTGAAAATGCCTTTGCTCTGTGGGCCACTCGCCCTGAATACATTTTCCTGCCATGTGTGCTCCCCAGGCGTAATCCGATGCATCTGTTGTCAGTGTTTGCCTGGCTGTCGGTTGAGTAAAAGGCTGTCCCTTGTTGAGGTGACAAGCATGAGCCCACCATCGAAACTCCTGTTGAAGGCAAGGAATTAGCAGTATAACTATTTCCAAACTTTGACAGTGTTGAGACCATACACTCTTTAGGTACCATTGTAGTTTCCTCATATGCAGTCTGGCATATGGAATTAGTAGTATGCAAGATGCCATGTAGCCCAAGGCCTGCAGAATTTTTCTTGCAGGGAGATGGGTCTTAGTTGCCATCAATTGAAAGTATCGAGTCAGTTGTCCTTGCTTGTCTGGCGTGAGATAAGCCATCTGGGCCGTTGTGTTCAAGCTGGCACCCAGGAATATTATCCGTTGTGAGAGCACTAGTTTTGATTTCTTTTCGTTTACTGTGTACCTTAAGCAACTTAACTTTTTTACAAATGCCAGATGCTTTAGAAGAATGTCCTTGCTCTCTGCTTGAATCAGGCAGTCGTCCAGGTATGGATAAATCTGAATTCCTTTTTGCCTGCAAAATGCAATTACTGGTGCCAGGCACTTTGTGAAGACCCTGGGCGCAGTAGATAAGCCAAAGGGCAGTGCAGAGAATTGATAGTGCATTGAACCACCTAGAAATCTGAGATATCTTCTGCAGTTTTGAGTGATAGGGACATGCAGGTATGCCTCTGAGGTCCAAAGTCACGAGCCAAGCTTTCTTGCCCAGCATGGGAAGACGCTGCTGTAGTGTCAACATTTTGAATTTCGGAACATCTAGGTAAGTGTTTAGAGAAGAAAGATTCAGAATGGGACTCCAGGCTTTGTCCTTCCTGGGAACCAGAAAAAGAGTCTTGAGTAAAATCCTTGTCCTTGCTCCTGTGGTGGTACCTTTTGAATAGCTCTCATGGCCATGAGTGCTGTAATTTGTTTTTGAGCCTCTGCCCATTAATTTGGTGGCAGATTTGGCATTCCTTTTAACCTTGACAGAGTGTCAAAGTGGAACCTGTAACCTTGAGATACAATGTTGAGAACCTATTTGTCTTTGGTGATGCAATGCCAATTGTGGTAGAAAAGTGCCAGTTTTCCTCCTAAGAGGGCTGCCAAGAGAGAGCTGCTTGGCAGCTGTAGTGGAACGTCATTGAAGCTGCTTTTTATAAGGTTGTGGCCTGTCTTCCCCTTCTTTCTGGCCTGGTGTACCCCATTGTCGAGGCCTGTAAGGACCTTGTTTGTGCTTGACCTCTACCTCTTGGACGTCTGTATCTGCCCCTTTGAAGTATGTCTGCGACTGGAAAGGACCAATTCTTTGTTGGCCAATTTCTGCTAAAACGAGGAGGCTGAAACTAAGAAATCCTTCACCGTTTGCATAGATTTTGCCTTATCCTCTATCTTCTTTAATACCTTCTCTGCCTTAACTCCAAACAACACATCCCGCTGCAAGGGTGCATCCAATAATTTTGCCTTAACATGATCTGGTAACTATGTTCTTTTAACCAAGCATGTCTTCTAATGACAGAGCCTGTAACTGCTGCTCTACAGGAGGCCTCTAAAGAATCAAACACACATTGCAAAGTATGTTTTCCCACTTGTTCAGCTGCATGCAATAAATCCTGCATTTCTTTAAAATTAGGAGGATCGGAGTCTGGAAGCATCTTTTGTTTCAACTGAGATCAAAAATTGCTTATATTTTAGCACGTGAAACTGGCAATTTAAGACTCTCACTGCTAAAGTTGCAGATGTATATACTTTCTTTCCCCATCTGTCTAATGCTCTGGAATCTCTGTCAGAGGGAACTGGGTTTTTTGCTGATGAGGCCTTAATCCCTTTAGGTCCCTGAGAAATAGTTTCAGGGTCAGCAACAGGGCTTTTATACAGAAATTTGTGAGAGTCAGGGACTCTAATATCCATCAGGTTTAACTGGGGTTGGAGGTAAGGAGTCAGGGTTTAAGCTGGATTCAGTGTGCACATCATCCACAATATCTAACACTGGCGGAATAGCAAGGAGTCTGTGTTGAGGCAATAAAAGGAAGTCTCGGAGCCTTTTCTTAGATTCTGAGTAATCCTGGCCTTCCCAATGGAAATGCTCCCTCATGGTATGTAAGGTCTCCCCAAAGGAGTAGTCCTCAGGCGGAGAGGCTGATGGAATAGATTCCTCAGCATCAGAATCCTCATAAGGGGGTAAAGAATATCCTAGGTCTGAGGATGAATCAGAAGAAATGGACACCTGGTCGGAAGATTCATAGTCTGCATCCTGTCGGGGCCTTTTATCTGGAGGGGGATGCGACCCCCTGATCAGGGTGATTAGGTCTTCGGCCTTCTTGAGCATTTAATTTTTAGGCATGGAAGCCTGTCCTGGAGAATGCTGCATCCGTTTCTTTGTTTTTAAGGGGGCCTTAGACTTAGCAGAGGGTCTAATGGTCAACTGGGTAGGTCTGAAAAAACCCTCGGAAGCTGTGGATTGCTCAGCTACTTCGGTTCCTTCTGAAGGGATAGTTTTGGTAGTCTGAAAACCTGGAGCGTCCGAAGGCCCAGCCAGCTCCACATGGGAGTCTGAGGTGGTCTGTGGAAGCGGCCATCAGGGGCTGCGTAGGCGCTTCGCTGAAAACAGGAGAACCGGCAACCGGCCTAGAAGAGGCCTCATCGTCAGTTTTGGGCCTAGGATGCCTGTCCTTGTCTTTGCGCTTTTTATGTATTCCGGTCGTCGGAAGTTCCGACGGCATGGTGTAATTGAATTTTCTGCCAAAATAATCTCGGGCAAAATCAGACGTTTAATAGTGCGCTTGTTAAACCTAGAACAAAACCGACAACCAGTGACGTCGTGGTCTGGGCCTAGGCATGGAATACAATAGGAGTGGAAATCCTTATGAGGTATTTGCTTCCCACAAGAAATACAGTTATTAACTTTTACTGACATCGGTCTGAGGCAAGAAAAAGTTTCCCCAACGGGGTACTTAAATTTGTAGAAGACTTCGGTTCTGGATTCGGAATGAAAATCTCAGGAGTCGGCCGACCGGCACTTGCAAACTGCTTCTGCTTCGGGCACCACGCGGCAAGAAAGACTGAAGAAAATGGCATCTGTTGCATCTTATATACCCCCGTCGCACTGACGTCAGGGAGGAGGCAACAGCAAACGATGCCGGACCAAGACCTTGGAACTCAGGCCGACTGGGGAACCGCGTGATGGCAGAATAATACAAGTGTAATGACTGCAGCAGTGTAACACGAACATCATGCAACCGACACCATTTTCTTTAGTTTTTCTTGCCCCAGATGTCAGGTGCCCCCAAAAAAGGTAGCAAAAAAAACCCATATATATATATATATATATATATATATATATATATATATATATATATATATATATGCACACACAAATATAAACTTTACCTTCATCTACAATCAAATACACCACATATATTGTAGACGATACAGAAGGAAAGAAACTCCAGAATGAAAGGGGATGGCGGGCGGGTAACCTGGACTGCAACAGTGAATACACTCGAACATCTACATTTATGGTAAATGTACACAACTGTACTATGTTCTTCGTGTTTCACTGTTGCAGTCATTACATTTGGGTAGAATCCCACAGCTATGGTTGGGAGGCTGGAGCTAAACAGCATTAGGAGCGGCTATAAGGCCCTGCAGAACTGCAGTGGCAAAGCGTGCTCTGGACTTAGGAGAGACAAATTATAATGCTTTGTAAAAGGTGTGAACAGAATTCCATGTAGCAGCCTTTAGAATGTCTTTGGTTGGTACTCCTCTGAGAAAGGCTGCTGAAGTAGCTGCAGCTCTGGTGGAATTAGACCCAATGCCCTTGGGCACAGGTTTACCATGGTGAAAGTAGCAGAAACGAATGCAGTGGCTTATCCACTTTGAAATGGTCTGCTTTGAAATAGCCTTTCCTTCTGATCCTGCAGCATATGTCACTAGTAATTGCTCAGTTTTTCTTAGAGCTTTAGTCCTGCTCAAGCAGAATATTAGCTATTTGTGTACATCCAAGGAATGCAGAATTCTCTCCCCCTTGTTCTGCGGATTTGGATAAAAAGTTGGCAGATGAATAGTTTGGTTAAGGGCCACAATGGAAACCACCTTAGGCATAAATGTTGGATTTGTCCTCAGAGACACCCTGTCTGGGTAAAATATGATAAAAGGCTCCACAGCCATGAGGGTCTGTAGCTCTGAAACTCTTCTTGCTGTTGTAATTGCTAGTAGCAGAGCTGTTTTCCATGATAAAAACTTTATATTAGCAGTAGCAGCTGGTTCAAATAGAGGCAGGGTGAGTTTTTCCAACACATAACTGAGGTCCCATGCAGGAATTGGTGATCTAGGAGGCCTTAAATTTTTGGCTCCTCTAAGATACTGCTTTAGTAAAGGATGAGAAAGATTGGTGGCTCTGTATTGTTGTTGTGTCTTTTGGCTTATCCCGGTTAGGGGTCGCCACAGCAGAACTCCGGTCAGCTAATGATTAGTAGTTGATTTTTACATGCAGAGTTACCAGCCCCGACGCACAACCTTCAACGAGGGCACGCCCATTCACGCATGCCTCCACACAGAAGACGCTCTAGCTGAGAATCGAACGCAACGTCGTCTTGCTGTGAGGCGACAACGCTACAGAGTAAGGAGCTGAAATGTCAAAGGCATGGATTTTAATTGATGAGAAAGATAGGCCTTTGTCAAGCATCTCAGTCAAGTATTGCAATATCGGAGGAATATTTGGTTCTGCTGCATCAATTCCTTGTGCTTGATGCCAAGCACTGAATCCCTTCCATTTATCAGCATAAGATTTTCTAGTACTAGGTCTGCTGGCTTCCAAAATGACATCCATCACAGTTTTACTGAGAGGTGTTGTTACTACATGATCAGCCATGCTGCCAGGTTCAGTGTCTGGAGTTGATTGTGCAGGATTGGATTGTTTTGCTGGGAAAGTAGAGTTCTTTGAGGTAGTGTCCAAGCTGGGTATTGAGACAAGTTCCTTAGGATTGGGTACCAGTATTGGCGGGGCCAGTCTGGGGCAATTAGCATCAGCTTTGGCTTCTCTTGTCTGACTTTTAGGAGGACCTTGGGAAGAACAGGCAGTGGAGAAAAGGCGTAAACTGAACTGAAGGATACAGCGTCCACTTTCCATGCTTGTCTGTGATAAGTCCTTGTGCAGAATCATTTCAATTGATAATTCTGAGGGGAGGCAAATAGATCTATGTCTGGGCTCCCCCATTTCTTTGTCATCATGCTGAAGACTTGTGGATCTAGTTTCCACTAGTTAGGATCCATAAGGTTTCTGCTTAAATCGTCTGCCAAAGTATTTTGCTTTCCTGGCAGGAAATGAGCTTGAAGATGTATTTGGTAAGTCAAAGCTGTGTCCCATAGTGCCATGGCTAATCGGCAAAGGGGGTATGAGTGCGTGCCCCCCTGCTTGTTTATATACCACATGACCGTGGTGTTGTCCGTCTTTATCAGTAGTTGTCCTGGATGAAGCAAGTCCTTGAAGGCCGTCAGGGCATTTTGAACAGCTAGCATCTCTTTCTGGTCGATATGTAGATGCATTCAGGGCATATGGACCCCAAAACAAATGCATCTTCCCGCCATGTGGGCCCTCCAGGCATAATCTGATGAGTCTGTTATGGTTTGTCTGGCAGGGGGTACAGTGAAGGCCCGTCCCATGTTTTGGTGACTTGCCTTTGCCCACCAAAGAAACTCCTGTTGTAGGGAATGAGAGCAAACATTGTTTCCAGGCTGTGACAATGTTGACTCCATAAACTTTTTAGGTACCACTGAAGTTTCCTCATATGCAGTCTTGCATATGTATCAGTAGGATGCAGGATGCCATGCAGCCCAAAGCCTGCAGAATTTGTCTTGGGAGATAACTGGGCTTTTGTTGCCATCAGTTTGAAGTAAGTAGTCAGTTGCCTTTGCTTGTCTGGCGTGAGGCAAGTCATCTGGGCAGTTGTATCCAAGCTTGCACCCAGGAATGTTATCTTTTGAGAGAGTACCAGTTGTGATTTCTTTTCGTTTATTGCGTACCCTAGGCATGTTAGGAGCCTTTTCACAAACGCCAGGTGTTGAAGAAGAATGTTCTTGTTCTCTGCTTGAATGAGACAGTCGCCCAAGTAAGGATATATTTGAATACTTCTTTGTCTGCAAAATGCAATTACTGTTGCCAGGCACTTTGTAAAGATCCTGGGCGCAGTAGATAAGCCAAAGGGCAGAGTAGGGAATTGGTAATGCATTAAGCCAGCCATGAATCTGAGGTATCTTCTGCATGATTGTCTTATTGGGACATGCAGGTATGACTCTTTTAAGTCTAATGTCACCAGCCAAGCATTCTTGCCCAGCATGGGCAGAAGCTGCTGCACAGTCAGCATTTTGAATTTTGGAATGTCCAGGTATGTGTTCAAAAATCGATAAATCCAGTATTGGCCGCCAGGCCTTGTCCTTTCTGGGTACCAAACCTTGTCCTTTTTCCTATTCTGGTACTAGCTGAATGGCCCCCATATCCATGAGGGACGTAACCTGTTTCTGTGCCTCTGCCCACTGATTTTTTGGCAAATCTGGCCAACAGTCTGCCAATGGCAGAGTATGGAAATGGAATCTGTATCCCTGTGATACTATGTTTAGCACCCACTTGTCCTGGGTTAACAGCTGCCAATTTTGATCAAAAAGTGCTAATTTTCCCCCTAAAGGTGGTGCCAGTAGATAAGTGCTTGGTGAAGGCAGAGGGAAGTCATTGGGACTGTTTTCTATAGGTTTGCACTTTATCTCCTCCGGTTAGGGAGGTAGAAGCGCCTCATTGCTTTGACCTGTATGAATCTTGTGCCTGGTATCTAGAACCATTAGGGCATCTGGATTTGCCCCTTTAAGCTCTGTCTGACAAAGGAAAGGACCAATTTTTTGTAGGCCAGTGTCTACTGAATCTTGGTGGCTGTACTTGTAGGAAGTCTATCACAGTTTGCATAGACTTAGCTTTGTCTTCCATTTTCTTCAAAACCTCTTCTGCCTTAATACCAGAGTCTCATGCTGTAAAGGTGCATCTAGTAATTTAGCTTTAACATGATCAGGCAAATTCTGTTCCTTTAACCAGGCATGCCTCCTAATCACAGATACAGTAAGTGCAGCCCTGCAGGAGGGCTCTAAAGAATCAAAAAGTACAGTTTTGTACCTACCATAAATGTAGATGTCTGAACTGGATAGCATCTGCAGTCATAACAACTGGGTTGTCCTGTCGTCAGGCAGCCCTTCGGTCGGCCGGATTCCAAAGTCCGGGTCCGGCTTCGGCTGATGTCGCACTTCACCCGACGTCATCTCTGCTGGTCTTCGGGTATAAAGGCATCAGCCGACGCCATTTCCTCAGTGTTTCTTGCCCCAGATGCCAGTTGCCCTCTTGGAAGGCTAAATTTTGGATAAATGCCAATGTTTCCAAAAAGATAGAAGGCAAACACAAAAAATAAGCATGTATGTACATATATACAAACAAATACACCATAAGAGACTCCCCCCCAGCTAGCTATTAGGAGGGTAAATACCCTAGGAGTACCACAGAGGGAAGGAGGGAGGGTAATCCTGACTGCAGATGCTATCCAGTTCGGACATCTACATTTATGGTAGGTACAAAACTGTACTATGTCCTTCATGGATGCATCTGCAGTCATAACAACTGGGTAGAATACCATAGCCAACTAGGGAGGAGGAAGAATAGATTATGGTGGTTAGGATCCCTTGCAGTACAGCAGTGGCAAACCCTGCTCGGGATCTGGAATACAGAGGTAAATTATAATGCTTGGCAAATGTATGCACGGAGGTCCAAGTAGCCTCAATGATGTCCTTGGTTGCCACTCCTCGTAAGAAGGCTGTGGTAGTGGCTGTTGCCCTTGTAGAATGAGGCCTTATGTTCTGTGGAATTGGTTTTCCATGAAAGGAGTAACAGAATCGTATGCAATTTCCTATCCATTTGGAGATTGTCTGTTTGGAAATAGCTTTTCCTTCCTTCCTGTTGCATAGGCTACAAAAAGCTGGTCAGTTTTTCTGTTACTTTTGTTCTGTCCAGGTAGTAGCGTAGCTGTCTATGTACATCCAAGGTATGCAGCATTCTTTCCCCTCTGTTTTGTGGGTTGGGGAAGAAGGTAGGTAGGTGGATTGCCTGGTTTAAAGACACTCTGGATACCACCTTAGGCATAAATGTAGGATTAGTCCTCATGGACACTATCTTGGTGGAAGATTAGGAAGGGTTGTACTGCCATTAGGGCCTGAAGTTTAGAAACCCTCCTTGCTGAGGTTATTGCCAGTAGGAAAGCAGTTTTCCACGATAGATGCTGTAGGTCTGCTGTTGCTGCTGGTTCAAAAGGTGCAGTGTCAACTTTTCTAGCACAAAGTTCAAATCCCAAGCTGGCAATGGTGGTTTCTAGGAGGTTTTACATTCTTGATCCCTCTGAGGAACTGCCTGAGTAAAGGATGTGAAAAGACAGGTGGATCAAAGCTGTATTCTGCTGAAATAGCTGATGCGTGTATCTTGATGGAGGAATAGGACAGGCCTGTATGTAGAAGCTCTGCCAAATACTCCAGAATGTTAGCAATATCTATATTCGACACATCTTTTCCTCTTTCAGCACTCCAAATGACAAACCTTTTCCATTTTCCTGCATAGTTCCTTCTTGTTGAAGGTCTGCGGGCTTCAAGGATAATGTCTTTAACCCTTTGGGAAAGTTCTGGATTAGTTGCTGCTATGTGATGTTCCATGCAGTCAGTTGCAAAGTTTTTAGGTTTGGATGCATGATGCTGTAGTTGTTCTGAGTTAACATCAAAGGCATCAGGGGTATTGACCACATTTTGTCCCGAGACATGCTCCTCAGCAATGGGTACCAGTATTGTCTTGGCCAGTTTGGAGCTATCAGGATTATCCTTGGATGTTCCTCCTTGATTTTTAGTAATACCTTGTGTATCAAGGGAAGAGGTGGGAATGCATATGCTGTCAGATCTTTCCAGCTGAAGGAGAGCGAATCCACTTTCCATGCAAGTGGGTGGAAAGTCCTTGTGCAGAATTTTTTGAGCTGGTGATTGAGAGGGGAAGCGAATAGATCTGTGGCATTCCCCATTTCTTTGAGATGGTCTTGAAGATGTCCGGGTGTAGCATCCATTCGTGAGCATCCGAGGTGGTTCTGCTTAACATGTCTGCTAGAGTATTTTCCTTTCCCGGTACAAATATTGCCTGTAACTGGATGTTGTAGCCGAGTGCCAGGTTCCAAAGGTCCAAAGTCATTCTGCATAGGGGGTATGAATGAGTGCCTCCCTGTTTGTTGATGTACCACATGACTGTGGTGTTGTCTGTCCTCATCATCAAGTGGCCTTCTTTGAGAAATGGTCTGAATTTCTGGATTGCCAGTTTTACTGCCAGCATTTCTTTTAGGTTGATGTGCAGGTGAAGCTGGTCCTGCGTCCACAATCCTTGTACGCATTTGTCCAGCATGTGAGCCCCCCATCTTAGGTCTGAGGCGTCTGTTGTGATGGTTTGGCTTGCTTGATAGTTGTGAAAGGGTAGGCCTGGGTTTGACTGGCATGCTTGAGCCCACCATAGGAACTCCTGTTTTAGGCATGGGATTAGTGGAATTTCTGCTTCTAGGCTGTGCCTGTGTTGGGACCATAAATTCTTTAGGTACCACTGTAGTTTTCTCATATGTAGTCTGGCATGTGGAACCAAGATTATGCATGATGCCATGAAGCCCAAGGCCTGCAGAACTTTTCTTGCTGTTAGCTTGTTCTATCTTGTTAGTGCCAAGAAGTAAAGAGGAAGTTCTTTTTGTTTTTCTGCAGTTAGGAATGCCATTTGTTTTACTGTGTCCAATTCCGCCAAGAATGTCCTTGTTTGGGATGGTATCAGCCTTGACTTTGTAAATTGACTGTATCCCAGTGCTTGTAGTAAGTAAATGACCCTTTGTAAATCTGTTGTCAGCTTGCTTTTGTTGTCCCCTTGTAGCAGGCAGTCGTCCAGGTATGGGTAAATTTGGATTCCCTGTAGTCTGCAGTGGGCGATTACTGATGCCAGGCATTTTGTGAATACTCTGGGAGCAGTAGATAAGCCAAAGGGCAATGCTGAGAATTGATAGTGCTCTGATCCTGCAAGAAATCTGAGGTATCTTCTGCAAATTGGTCGAATGGGGACGTGCAGGTATGCCTCCTTGAGATCTAGAGTTACCAGCCAACACTCCTTGCCCAGCATGGGAAGAAGTTGCTGTAGGGTCAGCATTTTGAATTTTGGGACAATGATGTATGTATTTAAGGTGGACAGGTCGAGAATAGGTCTCCAACTTTTTTCCTTTCTTGGAACTAGGAATAGTCTGGAGTAGAATCCTTTGCCTTGTTCTGTTATTGGTACTCTTTCCACAGCTCTCATCTTTGTTAATTGCATTATCTGCTGTAGAGCTTCTGTTTTTTGATTTGGAGGCAGGTTTGACTGGTAAAGTGTGGAAGTGGAACCGGTAACCTTGGTCTATGGTTTGCAAAATCCACTTGTCTTTTGTGATATAGTGCCAGTTATTTGAAAATAAGGTTAATTTTCCGCCTAATGGTGCTGCTATTTGTTCCCTGGTAGGCAGAGTAAGAATCAAGTCATTGTGCTTGTGCTGTTGTAGTGGTAGTGGCTGTGTCTGTGCCTCTGTTATTACCTTGCCACTGTCGTCCTCTGTAGGCACCCCTTCTTGATTGATTTCTGCCTCTGGAATGTCTATTCCTGCCCCTTTGGGATCTTGTGGAGTCAGGAAAGGACCAATTTTTGGCAGGCCAGTTCCTGCTAAACCTTGGGGGCTGAACCTGCAAGAAATCTTTAACTGTTTGTACAGATTTTGCCTTTTCTTCCATTTTCTTCATTACCTGCTGGGCAGGTGTACCAAACAAACTGGCCTTATCCATAGGAGCATCTAATAACTTAGCTTTTAACATGATCCGGTAAGACCTGTTCCTTCAGCCATGCATGTCTTCTTATCACTGTGCCAGTCATGGCTGATCTAAATGAAGCCTCCAGTGCATCATAGCCACATTTTAAGGAATGGTTACTAACCTGTTGTATGTTATTTACCATTTCTAATACATATTTCTTATCTATAGAGTCATCAGAGGACAGCTTTTTAGTTAACTGATCAAGCATAAACTCTTGGTATTGTATCATGTGAAACTGACAGTTTAATGCTCTAGCTGAAAGAGTAGCTGAGGTGTAAACTTTTTTGCCCCATCTATCTAAAGACCTGGCTTCCCTTTGAGAAGGAATAGGGTTTTTTGCTGTGGTCGAGGCTACTGCCTTAGGCCCCTGGGATATAGTTTCGGGGTCTGCAAGTGGGGCCTTGTATAGGTGATGATGAGTGCCTGGTACCCTGTAAAATCTATCTGGTTTGGCAGGGGCTGGAGGTAAGGAATCTGGTGCAGTGCAGACATCATTAAATGCATCATCCACAACAGGGAGGACAGGAGGTATAGCTAAGGGCCTGTGTTGTGGAAGGTGCAGAAAAGTCCTAAGTCTTTTTCTGGAATCTGAGAAATCCTGTTCCTGCCATTGGAATTGTTCTCATGGCATGTAAGGTTTCCCAAAGGAGAATTCTTCTGGTGGAGAAGCAGCTGGAATGGATTCTTCAGCATCTGAGTCTTCATAATTGGAGAAAGGAGCCTCTGGCTGGTCTGCAATATCTGAGTCATCCGCAGAATCATCAGAGGACACAGGCTCGGGGGGCTCTGCCCTAGGTCTCTTTCTGGGGCTGAGAGGCCCTGTCTGGGTGAGATTGAGATCCCCTAATTAAGGATATTAAATCTTCTGCCAGAGTAAGCATTTGTGAACTAGAAGAGGGCCTGGTTGAGGGGGGTTTAACAGGCACTGATTTAGTAGATTTGGCTGCTTTAGCCCTGGCAAAGGCCTTAATAGACATGGCTGCAGGAGGCCTAGCAGCACCACGTGCTGGGGTAGAGACATCCAAAGGGATGGTGTCTGATAAGTCACTAGTAACCACTGTTGTAGGTAAAATTTCTGAGGCCGATTCAAGGTAAGGTAGTAGGAACCTCAGTAGTAGTCATTGATTCAGCTGTACTTTGATCAGTTTTCTCGGTTTCAGCCGAAACCGAGACACTCATGGGTTTGCTTAACCATGGTTTCGGCGAAACCGCGGACCCATGAACGTCGGTCTTTTCTTTGCGTTTTTAACAATTTGGGTAGTCGGAGGATCCGGCGGCATAATGTACGCAAAATCTGAGCGAAAAACTGTTCAGCAAACTCCGACCGGCGCTAAGCGTTCGTCGGTTGAATGAAGCACAGGCCGAACAGGCTGCTACGTCGTGGTCTGGGCCTAAACAAGGCAAACAGTAAGAGTGGAAATCTTTATGAGGTATTTGTTTCTCACAAGTTAAACAGTTATTGACTTTTTCTGACATCGGCTGAGTCCCCAACGGGGTACTTAGCTTTTAGAAGTCTTCGAAGTAGTATTCGGTAGTAGTAATCTCTGGATCTGACCGACCGGCACTTGCGAACAGCTTCTGCTTGGCGCGACGGGGCAAGAAAGACTGGGGAAAATGGCGTCGGCTGATGCCTTTATACCCGAAGACCAGCAGAGATGACGTCGGGTGAAGTGCGACATCAGCCGAAGCCGGACCCTGACTTTGGAATCCGGCCGACCGAAGGGCTGCCTGACAACAGGACAACCCAGTTGTTATGACTGCAGATGCATCCATGAAGGACATCCACATTGCAAAGTATGCTTTCCAACTTGTTCAGCTGCATGCAAGAATTCCTGCAATTCTCTATTTTCTGCACATTCAGAAATTACCATTTTCTGTTTCAGCAATTCCATAACATGTTGTTGATACCTGAGCATATGGAACTGGCAGTTTAAGGCGCTAATTGCCAAAGTTGCAGATGTATAAACCTTTGTTCCCCCATCTATCCAGTGCCCTTAAATCTCTGTCAGAGTGGGTAGGATTTTTTGCTGTTGAGGCCTCAACTCCCTTTGGACCCTGTGAAATGGTTTCAGGATCAGTAGCAGGGTTTCTAAATAAAAATGTGTGAGAGTCAGGGACCCTGTAATATCAGTCAGGCTTGCTGGGAGCCAGAGGTAAGGAGTCAGGGGGTCAAGCTTGACTCCGAAAACACATCATCCACAGTGTCTAAAACGGGGGGTATTTCTAAAGGCCTATGCTGAGGGAGAAGGAAATCCCTGAGCCTCTTTTTTTGATTCTGAGAAATCTTGACTCTCCCAGTGAAAATGCTCCCTCAAAGTATGCAAGGATTATCCGAATGAATAATCCTCAGGTGGTGATGCAGATGGTATAGATTCCTCTGCATCAGAATCCTCATAGGGAAGTATAGATAATTCCTGATCAGAAGAGGAATCAGAAGAAATAGAAACCTGAGAATAGAGACCTGATTCATAATCAGCGTCTTGCCTAGGCCTCTTATCTGGAGGGAGTTGGGAACCCCTGATCAAAGTAATCAGGTCTTCAGCCATTTTGATCATCTGTTTTTTTTGGCACAGAAGCCTGTGCACGTGGCTCATGGGTCTTTTTTTTTGTTTTAGAAGTTGCTTTTGGAGTCGTCGGTTTGATATAAAAATGTTGAGGCCTGAATACACCCTCAGAAGCCGGTGCCTGCTCAGCGGCTCCGGACCCATCAGAGGGAGATACATCCGTGGGTCCAATACTTTGAGTATCTCACGACATGCCGGACTCCACATGGGTGTCGGTAGGGGCCTGCGACTCGAAAGTAGCGGGTATCAGGGGCTGCAAAAGCACCTCACTGAGTACTGGCGAATCGACGACTGGCTTAGGGAAGCCTAGTCGGTTTTGGACCTCAGCTCTCTCTCTGCGTCCTTTTCTTTGCGTTTATGTACTCCGGTAATCGGATTGTTATCCGACAACATTTCAGGGTAGTGAAATCCGTTTCCAAAATACTTTGAGGCAAAATTATACAGACGCTTAATAATGCGTTGGTTAAATCTAGCACAAAACCGACAGCCAGGTACGTTGTGATCTGGGCCTAGGCAAGGAATACAGTATAAATGGAAATCCTTATGAGGTATTTGCTTCCCACAAGTAATACAATTAACTTTTTCTGACATCGGTATGGAGC
This sequence comes from Protopterus annectens, assembly GCF_019279795.1. Taxonomy (NCBI): domain Eukaryota; kingdom Metazoa; phylum Chordata; order Ceratodontiformes; family Protopteridae; genus Protopterus; species Protopterus annectens. The sequence goes on along the minus strand of NC_056736.1, from coordinate 636,233,254 downwards.
AAGAAAAAAGTTTCCCCAACGGGGTACTTAGCTTTAGTGAAGACTTCGGTTCTGAAACTCAAACTCGAATATTTCAGGAGTCGGCCGACCGGCACTTGCGAAATGCTTCTGCTTCGGGCACCACGCGGCAAGAAAGACTAAAGAAAATGGCGTCGGCTGCATGTTTTATACCCCTGACGTCATGGAAGAGGAGACAGCAACCGACGCAGGACCCAAGACTTTGGAATTCGGGCCGACTGAGGGCAGCAGATTACCCTAATGTAGTGGCTGCAACAGTGAAACACGAACATCCTAGGTAAGGACCTTAATAAATTAAGCTAAGCTAACGAGCTACCGGGAGGGGAGGAAACTAAGGAGAAGATAGAAGATGAAAGGAGGAAGAAAAGTAGTAGTTTTTTTCATTTTTGGGGTTATCTGAATGAGAATCTAACTTGAGCTGCAGGAAGCATTTCTTGCATATAATCACAGCAAACGAGATCAGGGGGTTGTGGATAGCTAGGGATCTTGGGAGGGGGAGGAGCTTGAGCTCAGGCGCCATCTTCTTAGTTGCTGGCTCAGATCCGATGTCGGATCCTAGACCCATCTGTGATCAATAATGACAGGGATATTGTCAGATCATTTACAGTTATGGTGAGAGTGCTGCATACAACATATTTAGCTTTAAGGTTAATAAACTAGCTGCAATGATTTATTTGCATGTTTAAGCGGTTCAAAGTTGGACAAGTAAGAAAGGTGGAAAAATCACAGCTGAAGTACACACCTCAAAGAAGCTAGACCACATCCTCAGAGTGGAGCATGTCTGCTGAAGGGAAGGGGAGAATATATGTATACCTCTGCAAAAACAAATGTCTGAAGGAAATTTTCAGTGGAAATGTGGCCCAAAAGCAAACTCGATGCAATTCCCTTGCAACATGGAAACAAAAGCATAGACTTGTAAGTAAGTAACAGGCTAGATGCCCTCGAGGGCTAGTTTTAGCCTAGTCAGTTTCCCTTTTTGTGCATGAATTAACCTATCCCACTTGGTTAGAGATTCGCCTTACCCATCCCATGGTCAATGATTATATATTTTCCCTAATGAGAATAACTGGGATCATACCACAGATAAGGGAACACAAGCATGGGACAAAGTATTTAGGAACTGCCTCTAATCAGTAGTATGGGGGGAGTCTGGGGGTAAATTTTCTGTTTCCCATTCCGAGATCAGAGTTGCGCTATGGACAGAATGAACTTCGTTTTATATAGATGGGGAGTCTATTCCACAGCAGCAGTATCCGCTGTGAGATATACCTGTCCCGCCAAACCATTCTGTTGATACTGCAGAAGAGTTTTATATCCCTAGACAGAGTACTACTGACGTGAAGTAAATCCATCAGTAATGGGTCGGAGAAGAGAGAGGTCACCTCTTAGCAGTCTGTTGGATACAGAGTACAGTGACAGGGCTTTGAGTCCGTCCATATACATCCTTTTAGTAAGGCATCTCTTTGGGTGTTCCAGTTGTTGCACGTGCCTGGGCAGATGCATTCCAAAGGGGGCATTATATTCAATGGATTGGCCTAATGAGGACAGAGTAAAGGGAGACAATGATACTTGATCTAGGCACATCTTTGTTTATAAGCTGTGCAATATAGGACTTACTTTTAAAAAAATGCACACGTTAGTCAAAAGTTAAGTCACTGTTCCCAAATCCCGAACAACTGTGTCAACTCTCAAGGGCACATTGTTAATGCGGTAGTTCCCTGGGAAAGAGGATTTCCAAAATGATACAATAATGCATTTTTGGGCATTTAGTTTTCAATCCATGACTTTGGCACCAGTTATTTATTTGGGACAAACTTTCCTGCAGGATGGCAAAGTCATGCAAACTGCCAAACAGGAAATGTTTCAGCACAGAACGCTGGTGGAAGACTCCACTGTGACTGGTCTCTCTGTGGAGGTAAATTACCCTAGTTTGATGCCCTACATCCTTTATGTGAGCCAGATTCCAAACTACTCTAACAAAGTTTCCCAGCTTAGTTTTTTTTTTTTTTTTTTTTTTTTTTTTAAACCATGCCTGATTACAGATCAAGGTGACGGTATGTACCGTTTTGCCTTTATCTACTGGTTTGGTGAACTTTTCAAAAAAATCAAAATCCACCAGATTCAGTTAAGCATGACCTGCTCTTGATGAATACAAACAGACATGCCCAGCATTTGGATTGTCCCCATGTCCTGATTAATTCCACAAGTCTTCAAACAGCTTTGCACACAAGGCTGTCACACTTATGGGTTTGTGTAAGGTCCTCCTTATGCAGAGAAGGACTAACTAGTCTTCATTCACTTGGTACAAAACCTGTGTGATGCTGGAGATTGAACAGTGTGTTAAGGGTGTGGCTAAATCATGCTTCATGCTATTTAAGATGCATCCAGGTGTAATGTCAAGTCCCATTGGTACAGTATTTTCAGCTTTTGATAAGTTTCACAGTTTTTTTGTTTTTTTTTTTTTTTTAACATAAAACCAAGATTTTGATACAGGAATTCAAATCTACTCCCCAATACGAGTGGATTATCCAATAAAATGTTTAGTATGCTACATTCAAGTTTGCAGCTGGGAAAGTATTCAAAGGAATTAATCTTATTTTTCTTGGAGAAAATTAAATTGCAATAACAGAAGAGTTTAGTACTTTTTCCTGGCCACAGAAATAATCTGCCATTACTGTATTAATTTGTTCTTCAAAGAGCACAAATTCCTAGAGAATCTATAAATGCCTGGAACTGAAGACTGTACTTGGTAAACTGCACAATTCACTAATGACAGAAAAAAAGAGAAACTGATCTCATCTAAACTCAACAGCTGTGATCTGTACAAACACAGTGAAATTACTGGCAGAGAATTAAACAAAACAGTTGAGGAAAATGACACTTAACATGCGAGCCAAATAAAAAGGCAAAAATGATAAAAAATGGAAAGCAGGCTGCAAAACTAGTGGAAATGAAAGACAGACAAGTAAAACTGCTCTGTTGTGGTCAGTAATGGATGCAAGAGAATCGGTTTGTGATTAAAACTCATGCCTTACATTTGGGCAAAAGCATGACAGGAACAATGCCCTGTACTTAAAAGTCTGCAGAATCTGAGTTAGAAGAGGAACTTTGCAAAGATGTGTAAATAAAAAAAAGCATACAAAGGATTTTGTGGCTGTTGAACGATAATATAAAAAGTACAGTTGTGTACCTACCATAACTGTAGATGTTAGAGTGTATTCACTGTTGCAGTCATTACACTTGGGTCATCCTGCTGGCAGGCGACCCGCAGTCGGCCCGAGTTCCAAAGTTTTGGTCCGGCATCGGTTGCGGTCGCCTCTTCTCTGACGTCAGTGCGCCAGGGGTATAAAAGTTGCAACTGACGCCATTTTCTTCAGTTTGTCTTGCCCCAGATGTCAGGTGCCCCCAGATAGGAAGGCTGAAAAGATATAAATATGCCAAAAAAAAAATGCATATATTACTATAAACATTTCCTTCATCTACAAGCAAATACATCACATAGGTTGTATACAGTTGAGAAGTACAGAAAAGTCCCAGCAAAGAAAAGGGGGATGGTGGGTGGGTAACCTGGACTGCAACAGTGAATACACTCGAACATCTACATTTATGGAAGGTACACAACTGTACTATGTTCACAGTGTTTCACTGTTGCAGTCATTACACTTTGGTAGAATCCCAAAGCCGAGGTTGGGTGGCTGGGTCTATATTGAATTTGGAGAGGCTAGCAAGCCCTGCAGAACTGCAGTGGCAAAGCCTGCTCTGGATTTAGAGTAGAGAAGAGAGGTAAGTGGTAGTGCTTGGTGAAAGTATGCACTGAGCTCCAGGTTGCAGCTTCTAAAATGTCTTTGGTTGGTACTCCTCTAAAAAGCTGCTGAAATGGCTGCTGCTCTGGTAGAATGAGGCCTAATGCCCTTAGGCACTGATTTGCCATGTTGTGCATAGTAGAAGTGGATGCAGTGTCCTATCCATTTCGAGATGGTCTGCTTTGTAATAGACTTTCCTTGTGATCCTGCAGCATATGCTACAAACAGTTGCTCAGTTTTTCTGAAAGCTTTTGTTTTGTCCAAATAGAATCGCAGCTGTCTGTGTATATCCAAAGCGTGCTGTAGTCTCTCCCCTTTATTCTGGGGATTTGGGTAAAAGGTAGGTAAATGAATGGTTTGGTTTAAGGCCACATTGGAGACTACCTTTGGCATGAATGTTGGGTTTGTCCTACGAAACACCCTGTCCTAATGAAAAATGAGAAAAGGTTCCACAGCCATTAATGCCTGTAACTCGGAGACTCTTCTTGCTGAAGTTATTGCTAGGAGCAGAGCAGTTTTCCATGACAAGAATTTTAGATCGGCAGTGCTGACTGAAGGAGGCAGTGTGAGTTTTTCTAAAACAAAATTGAGGTCTCAAGTAGGTACTGGTGCTCTCCTTGGGGGTCTTATATTTTTTGCCCCTCTGAGGTATTGTCGTAATAGAGGATGTGAAAAAATAGGAGGTTCCGTATTGTAATGAGCTAAAATGGCAGAGGCATGGATTTTAATAGATGAGAAAGATAAGCCTTTGTCCAGCACCTCAGTTAGGTATTGTAAAATCTGAGGTATACTAGGGCCAAGTGGTTCGAGCCCTTGTACCTGGTTCCAAGCACAGAATCTCTTCCATTTTTCTGCATAAGATTTCCTGGTGCTGGGCCTCCTGGCTTCTAAAATGACATCCATAACCGCTTCAGAGAGAGGTGCAGTCTGAGTGGCTACATTATCTGCCATGCTGCCAGGTGTAAGGTTCTGAGTTGACTGTGTAGAATCTGATTGTCTTGTTGTGTCAGAAGATGAGGAATTTGAGGTAGAAGCCAAGCTGGACCTTGAGACAAATTCTTTAGGATTGGGTGCCAGTGCTGGTGTGGCCAGTCTGGTGCAATCAGGATCATTTTTGGCCTTTCTGGTCTGACTTTTAGTAGCACCTTGGTGAGAAGAGGCATCGGAGGGGAGGCACAGACTGTCAGGCCTTTCCAGTTGAATGATAGAGAGCATCCACTTTCCATGCTTGAGAGTGATAAGTTCTTGTGCAAAATTTCTGTATTTGGTAATTGTGAGGGGAGGCAAAGCGATCTATGTCTGGGCGTCCCCATTTCCTCGTTATCATGCTGAATACTTGTGGATTTAGTTTCCATTCGTGAGGATCCATGAGATTTCTGCTTAGTTAGTCTGTCAGTGTATTTTTTGTTCCTGACAGGAATTGTGCCTGCAGATGTACCTGATAGGTCAGTGCTGTGTTCCACAAAGTCATGGCTTGTCTGCATAGGGGGTAAGAATGTGTGGCCCCCTTGCTTATGTACTACATAACTGTGGTATTGTCAGTCTTTATTAATAGTTGTCCTGGATGTATTAGATCCTTGAAAGCTGTCAGGGCATTCTGTACAGCTAGCATCTCTTTTTGATTGATGTGAAGATGCATTTGTTCCTTGGTCCACGTGCCCTGAATACATTTTCCTGTCATATGTGCCCCCCCAGGCATAATCTGATGCATCTGTTGTTATTGTCTGCCTGGCTGTGGTTAAAGTGAAAGGCTGTCCCTTGTTGTGGTGACAGGCCTGGGCCCACCATCAAAAATCCTGTTGTAGGCAGGGAATTAAAGTTATGATTGTCTCCAGGCTGTGACAATGCTGAGTCCAAACACTTTTTAGATACCATTGTAGTTTCCTCATATGCAGTTTTGCATATGGAATTAGTAGAATGCAGGATGCCATGAAGCCCAGGGCCTGCAGAATTTTTCTTGCAGGGAGCTGGGTTTTTGTTGCATCATTTGAAAGTAACGAGTCAGTTGCCTTTGTCTGGCGTGAGATAAGCCATCTGGGCAGTTGTATTTAAGCTTGCACCCAGGAATATTATCTCTTGAGAGGGCACTAGTTTTGATTTCTTTTCGTTTACTGTGTACCCTAGGCAAATTAGCAATCTTTTTACAAATGCCAGATGCTTTAGAAGAATGTCCTTGCTCTCTGCTTGAATAAGGCAGTCGTCCAAGTAGGGATATATTTGAATTCCTTTTTGTCTGCAAAATGCAATTACTGGTGCCAGGCACTTTGTGAAAACCCTGGGCGCAGTAGATAAGCCAAAGGGCAGTGCAGAGATATGGTAATGCATTGAGCCTGCTATGAATCTGAGGTATCTTCTGCAAGACTGTCTGATTGGGACATGCAGGTATGCCTCCTTGAGGTCCAAAGTAACTAGCCAAGCCTTCTTGCCTAGCATGGGCAGAAGTTGCTGTAGTGTTAACATTTTGCATTTTGAACATCCAGGAAAGTATTTAGGATTGACAGGTCCAGTACTGGTCTCCAGGCTTTGTCCTTTCTGGGTACTAAGAAAAGTCTTGAGTAAAATCCTTGTCCCTGTTCTTGCTGTGGAACTTTTTGAATAGCTCCCATGTCCATAAGAGCAGCAATCTGTTTTTGTGTCTCTGCCCATTGGTTTTGTGGCAGGTCTGGCATACCTTTTGGTTTTGGAAGCGTGTGGAAGTGGAACCTGTAACCCTGAGAAACAATATTCACCACCCATTGGTCCTGGGTGATCATGTGCCAATTTGAGAAATGTGCTAGCTTTCCCCCTACGGGTGCTGTCAAGAGGTACGTGCTTGGCATTTGCAGAGGGAAGTCATTGGGACTGTTTCCTATAAGGTTGTGATTTGTCTTCCCCCTCCTTTGGGGGCGGGAGGACCCCATTGCTTAGGTCTGTAGGAGCCTTGGGGCTGGATCTGCCTCTTGGGTGTCTGTATCTGCCTCTTTGTGGCCTGTCTGACACTGGAAAGGACCAATTTTTTGAAGGCCAGTTTCTGCTAAATCTAGGTGGTTGAACCTGCAAGAAATCTTTCACTGTCTGCACTGACTTTGTTTGGTGTTAGGGCAGAAGAGGTGTTAAAGAAATGAAGGATAAAGCAAAGTTATCATGCTGTAATGGTGCATCCAGTAATTTTACTTTAACATGGTCAGGTAAACTTTGTTCTTTCAAACAAGCATGCCGTCGAATAACAGAGCCTGTAACTGCGGCTCTACAAGAAGCCTCTAATGAATCAAAACCACATTGCAGAGTATGCTTTCCTACTTGTTCAACTATGGTGCCTGGCTGTTTTGGATTTAGTGAAGGCCTTGATAGAGAAAGATGATGAAGGCCTAAATACACCATGGGTGGATGTAGATCTATCCACATTGGTAGGCTCGACATATGCAGGGGCTTCGGTTGTAGTCTGGGAAAGGGCCGAAGAACCAGCGGTCTCGGGTACAGAAGACCCGTCGGTAGTCAGGGACTGCAAAGGCGTCTCACTGAGAACCGGGCCACGTGGAGCCTGCCGGGCGTGGTGTCGGTGGAGATCTGGCGGTCCTTTTCTTTTGGTAGTCGGAGTATAAAAAGTGCTGGGCGAACTCTGATAGTGCGTTTATTGAAGGTAAAAGCGGCAGCCGAGACGGTCTGGGCCCAAACAAGGTATGCAAAGGAATGGAAATCCTTATGCGGTATTTTTCCCACAAGAAATACAATTATTAACTTTTCGGTCTGAGGCAACTTTAATGAAGACTTCGGTTCCAAATTTTTAACTGCTTCTGCTTCGGGCACCGGGCAAAAGGACTGCTCTAGCCTTCCTGGCGTCAGAAGAGTACGAACAACGACCAAGACTTTGGAACGGCCGAGCTGAAAACCCATATGTGATTACTGCAGCTGTAATGCACGATGAACATCCTGCATTTCCTTACTGTCAGAACCTTCTGTATTTGAAACCATTTTCTGCTTTAACAAAGGCATGAGGTACTGTTGGTATTTAAGCATGTGAAACTAACAGTTTAAAGCTCTTACAGCTAAAGTAGCAGAAGTGTAAACTTTTTCCCCCCATCTGTCCAGAGCTCTGGAATCCCTATCCGAGGGGACAGGATTTTTAGCAATAGAAGCCTTAACCCCTTTAGGACCCTGGGAAATTGTTTCTGGGTCTGCAGCGGGGTTTTTGTAAATAAATTTGAGAGAGTCAGGGACTCTGTAGTACCTGTCTGGCTTGACTGGTGCAGGGGGTAAAGAATCAGGAGACAGACTGGATTCAGAAAAAAACATCAACAATATCAAGCACAGGGGGGGATAGCTCGGGGCCTGTGCTGAGGCAATAAGAGGAAGTCTCTGAGCCTTTTCTTGGATTCAGAATAATCCTGGCTCTCCCAATGGAAATGCTCCCTCATGGTGTGCAGGGTTTCCCCAAAAGAATAATCCTCAGGCGGAGAGGCTGAAGGTATGGACTCTTCTGCATCAGAGTCCTCATAGGGAGGGCGAGAATATCCCTGATCAGAAGAGAAATCAGAGGAAACGGAAACCTGGTCAGAGGAGTCATAATCAGTGTCTTGCCTAAGCCTTTTGTCAGGAGGGGGATGGGAACCCCTGATTAAGGTAATTAGGTCTTCGGCCATTTTAAGCATCTGTTTCTTTGGCATGGATGACTGTTCTGGAGAATGCTGTACTTTCCTTGTCTTTAATGGCATTTTTGACTTTGCCTTTGCTGCTGTAGTGGGCTTAATAATAAGCTGTGAAGGTCTGAAAACACCCTCAGAAGCCGATGACTGCTCAGCGGCTCCAGACCCATCTGAGGGTATAGTTTCCGTAGGCCCAATACCTTGAGTTTCCATAGGCCTCAGTGTCTTCACGTGGCTGTGGGTTATGGCCTGTGGCTCTGAGGTAGTGGGTGTCAGGGGCTGCGAAAGCGCCTCACTGAGAACCGGCGATCCGGCAACTGGCCTAGAAGAGGCTTCGTCGGTTTTGGACCTCGGATGCCTGTCCTTTTCTTTGTCTTTGCGTTTTTTATAAATTCCGGTCGGTTGTTCCGACGGCATTATGTAATTAAACCTTCGTCCAAAATAATGTAAAGCAAAATCAAACAGACGTTTAATAGTTCGTTTATTGAATCTAGCACAAAACAGACAACTAATAACGTCGTGGTCAGGGCCTAGGCAAGGAATACAGTAAGAGTGAAAGTCCTTATGAGGTATTTGCTTCCCACAAGAAATACAATTATTAACTTTTACTGACATCGGTCTGGAGCAAGAAAAAGTTTCCCCAACGGGGTACTTAGCTTTATTGAAGACTTCGGTTCTGAAACTCAATTTTGAAAATCTCAGGAGTCGGCCGACCGGCACTTGCCTGCTTTTGCTAAGGGCACTGCGCGGCAAAACAGATTGAAGAAAACTGCGTCGGTTGCAACTTTTATACCCCTAGCGCACTGACGTCAGGAAAGAGGCGACAGCAACAGACGCCGACCAAGACTTTGGAATTCGGGCCGACTGTGGGTCGCCTGCCAGCAGGATAACCCCAGTGTAATGACTGCAACAGTGAAACACGATGAACATCGGAGGTTTCTGTTGGGACTGCTCAAGTGCAAAGACGTAATATGGTGAAACCCGAAAATACATCCAAAGCATATGAAGTCGGCCAAGAACCTAAGTCACAGCAGACTGCAAGGAATTTTCCCTCAGGTGGCTAGCAAATGTTGGAAGTGAGAGAAGAAAGCAGTAGCTGGGATTTTGGGGGGGGGGGGGTGTAACGAGGTAGCAGATTTTTAAAATTCCCTGTTGAATACTCTTGCCAGGAATACTGCAGTAACAAATGGCTGTGACTTCTTTTGATCTGGAACACAAGGTCTGAACTGCCTAGGCATAGTAAGGCCTTAAGTTTAACTCTACTGGCTGTTAAAACAGAAACAAACAATTACTACAAAATGGAAATCAAAATCTAAACAGTCATCTGAAGTACTGAATATTGTTGTAATTACCTATGAACCTAAAGAAAAAAAATGAAATGGGATCTTTGTAAAAGGGAATGAACAATTTATATAGAAATAAATGGAATCTGTGGGAAGAATACATGAAATTAATGTTCAGGAAGAGGAGTGAGGTTTCAGGAAATGCAGGAATTGAGCAATTTATGTAATGTTGGACTCAATGAGAGACACTATTAAGACAGAAAACTTGCATAACATATAACGTGTCGCTCGTTCGTCTCTAATACATATAACAAGGCTGGGGTTTTCGCTTAGATGCTTTGATACATAGAAACACGTCAGGATGGATAGCAGCATCATAAAATACGAAAGAACTAGTTAACAGACAAACCTTACATACATATATGCTTAAATCTCAACTGCTTACTACAAAATGGCAGTCAGGCTCGCATGCACTCAGTAATTTATATACTTGTGCAAGGTCTTAAATAGCTTCTTAAAGGTATATACACACACCGATCTACATCCTCCCTCTTAAAAAGATTGCCCTTTATACAAAATATCAGACACAGACATCCATTACTATTTTCTTTTCCTTTTGGCTTTTCCCGGTTAGGGGTCGCCACAGCGGACCACCTCTCTGCTCATGATTGACAGTGGAGTTTTACGGTGTTGAGTTGCCAGCCCGGCGTCCAACCTTCCACGGAAGGCACACACACACTCATGCCTAGGGCCAATTTAGAATATCCAATCCACCTACAGCATGTCTTTGAGATGTAGGAGGAAACCGGAGCACCCGGAGGAAACCCACACGACCACAGGGAGGACATGCAGACTCCGCACAGAAGGCACCCCAACAGAGGATCGAACCGGAGAACCTCTTGCTGTGAGGTGGCAATGCTAAGCGCTGCACCACTGCGTACACACTGCAAACAAAACACAATGTTCATTTCCAAGCAGCTTCGTATCTGCTACAGGGTTTAGAGATTCGACCACATCTCGTAACAGAACGATCTGCACCAAGTTTAGCAACAGGGACAGTCTGTGGTGCACAACTCGTATCAGAAACTGGGAATGTCCTCTGGAATTGGAACACTGGACAACTCACTCTGAGATAGAGAGTCTCTCTCTCACAGGCTATGTGCTGTGGTATAGGCTCAGACACCAGTCTCAAATGCTTCTGACTCCGCCTAAAAATTGCGCCTTCTGATTCCACAATGTACAATCTCGGCTCTGGACCAACATTCTTCATGACACCAATCCGATCATAACCTCTGGACGTCTGCATTCTTATCACTTCTCTTAATGGATTGAGTGGTTTAAGTTTTTTATCGTAGAAGGACTTCTGGGTTAGGTGCTTCAACAGATTGGTAATGTGGTTCTGGCTTGTCTCAACAGACGTCTGTGAGCAGGTGAACCAAGATGTTTTATCATGAGGAATATTTATGAGATTGAGGAAAACATCGCTATTACCTCATTTGACTTCTCTAGTAACTGTTTTTGCACTTTGAACTGCGCATTCTGCCAAACTATTTGACTGAGTACTCTGACCTACTTGTGACATGAGTAAAGTCCCATTCCTCAGCAAATCTTTTGAACTGTTGGCTTCTAAACTGTGTGCCATTATCAAAAATGGCTTTATGCTGACTACCATGTACAGCAAAATTACATTTTATCTTAGTAGTGAGTACTAGAAGCTAGGTTGAGAAGTAGGTCAATTTCAAACCAATTGTAGTAGGTCTACTAACACCAAATAATGTTGACCATTCCACTCAAAATATCTGTGGCTACTGCTGACCAAGGTAGTTCCGGAATTTGGTTAAGCTGAAGTGGTTCCTTCTGTTAATGTGGATTAGTACTATTACACACTGAATAAGATAAAAATACTCTAAATGTCTTGTGACACAGACCAAAACACTAGGTCTCTCGCCCTTCTTTTGGTAGATCAACTCCTGTGTGACTACGATGTAAGACAGTAATGTAAAAAATGAAAAAACGTCCAGGGTAAAGTGCCTCTCTAAGAAATAAACAGCAAATGAACAAAATACAAAAAAATAGGCACACCACGACAATCTAAGCTAACTTTTTTATTCCACATAAGCACTTTCAAGTCCATTGGAACGTTTCATCAGACTTTAAAGCACAAGTGATAAAAACTTCTTAAATAATGACTCAAAACTATTAAACCAATTAAATTGCTCACTGAGTTAAAGCACTCATTAATATTTTAAAGGTACAAAAACAAAGTAATCAAAATCCCTCATTTATACCCCACATAAAATGCAAAATGTAAAGTGTAATGTATATACTTATATTCAAATAACTTCAAACTCAATATTGTTATTTAAAAAAAAAAAAATTATATATATATATATATATATATATATATATATATATATATATATATATATACACACACATACACACATATACATATACACATACATATATTTTATTCTAAAAAACTTTATTTTAAAAAATATATACAATTCTATAAAATACATATATCTTATATGGAAATACCTACTTCTAAATTAATACTTTGTCATTTCATTAATGAGCCAAAGGGCTATCTGCTAAAAATGGTTTTAGAGAAACTCTCTCATTCAAACCATGACCCTTATCTGCCTGTAACTTAATTATCCATCTGCCTTCCTGTTTCTCTGTGTACGTCTTAATATTACCTAATCTTACTGTTCTATGTATTGTTTCTAATACCATAAATGTAAATCTATGACTAGTCCCATGCTGTACTACATGCTTTGCCAAGGCATTTCTTTCATCCAACTTGTTGATGGCATATAAATGTTCTCTGATTCTTTCTCCAAGTGTCCTATTGGTTTTACCCACATAGAAACTGGTACATTCCTGACACACTGCTAAATACACCAAATGCCTAGACTTGCTGTCTGAATAATGATTAAAAGTATAGCTTTGTGCTGTATCCGGGTGGGTAAAGATGTTACAATTGGCTATACAGGCACACTGATTGCAACTGCGACATGAGAAAGTACCCTTCCTTACTGAATTTGCTTTCTGTTTACTATGTGTTTCATAACAAAGTAGTCTCTTAAGTGATTTTGCACTTTTATAGCACATCCTCGGTCTTTCTCCCACAATATCTTTTATCTTTTCATCTATAATAGGATATTCCAATTCTTATTAATTACTTCTAAGACTTTCTTGTTATTGTTAGTATAAAGGATCACCATTCTATGCACCTGATCTTGGATTTTATTATCTGGAGGTACTGATGTCACACTCTTTCTTCTAATGTAAGGTTTACCTGTTGCCGCTCTATCTAAACCATGTATGGTCTCTAGATTTTGTGTATGATGACCTCTTTCTGCATATTCTTTTCTCATCCCTTGAAGTGTCCCCTGTAAAGTCTCATCATTACTTGTGAGTCTAGAATACCTTTGAGTTTGACTTTTAACAATGTTCTTATAGATATGTGGGTGGTGCATACTGTTGCGGTGTAGTAAGGCATTCCTTCTACATTCCTTCTTAAACACCTTTGTATGTATAGTGTTCCCTTCTTTTATTAATTCAACATCTAAAAACTATATATATACACACATATATACATACACATATACACACACATATATATATTTTTTCATATATATTTTTTAAAAACAATATTTTTTTTATTTTTATATAGTTTGAAGTAATTTGGATACAAGTATATACATTACATTTACATTTTATGTGGGGTATAAATGAGGGATTTTGATTACTTTGTTTTTGTACCTTTAAAATATTAATGAGTGCTTTAACTCAGAGCAATTTCATTGGTTTAATAGTTTTGAGTCATTATTTAAGAAGCTTTTATCACTTGTGCTTTAAAGTCTGATGAAACGTTTTAAGGGACGTGAAAGTGCTTACTTGTGGAATAAAAAGGTCAGCTTCGATTGTCGTGGTGTGCCTCTTTTTGTCTTTTGTTCATAAGACAGTAATGTACTCTGGTTGCAAGGACTTTGGAACAATTACTTTCGGACTTTTCATAATTATACCTTTGTCAGCCAAAATTTCATCTCTGTATGGAAAATAAGGCTGCACTTCTTGAGGTAAACTAGACTGCTTTGACGGCCATCCTTGATTGATAAAGTGGCTGAGCCTTTGTAAAACTGGATCTGTGGCTGTGTGATCTCTCAGCTCAGACATGTGGAAGAAAAATTTCTCAATTCCAGGACTTCAAAATCAATGTTCTCATTCTCATACTGTTCTGTGGTATTTCTTGGTGATCTGGACAATGCATCAGCAAAATAAAGAAGTTTGCCTTTCTTGTAGACAAGACTGAAATTGCACTTATCAATCTTAGCATCATACTTTGCAGTAGGGCTAGAGTTGAATGCATAGGCTTTCTCAAGACAGTGACTACAGATTGGTGGTCAGTTTCAATCTGGATAAGTCTACCACAAACAATTATGGAGCTTTGAACATGCAAACACAATTGCCAAAAGCTCTTTCTCTACCTGGGCACACTGCATCTCAGTTTGGGTAAGAGTTCTTGATGCACAGGGGACAGATTGACCCTCCTGTAGAATGACTGCACCCTAAACCAAATTTCGAAGCATCACAGGAAAGTTACTGGCTTGTGAACATCATAATATCCAAGTGTTGGTGGACTAGCAATTATCTGTTTCAGGACTTGAAATGCACATTGGTGCTGCTCTGATCAAGACCAGGACACATCTTTACGCATCAGCTCTGTGAGCGGTGTTGATAGTTGGCTCAAGTCTGCTCTGTGAGCGGTGTTGATAGTTAGCTCAAGTCTGGAGTGAACCTGCCTAAGTAGTTGACTATGCTAAGAAAACGCTGTAGGGCTATAATATTGTCTGGTGCTGACATCTCAAGAATGGCTGTTTGTTTTGAAGAGTCTGGTCGTAGACCTGTAACAAGTCAATTTTTGTACCTTGAACTTGCATTTCTTTGTACTGAGCTTAAGATTCATTTGATGCGCCCGTTCTACAACTTTGAGGTTTCTGTCATGCTCTGCTTCATTACGACCTCCTACCAGTATTTCTACTATAATACCACAAGGATACCCAGAAAAAATTTGCTCCATCGCTCGTTGAAAGACTTCACTTGCGAAATTTATTCCAAATGGCATTCTCTAAAATCTGTACCTGCCAAAGGGAGTACTGAAAGTAGCGAGCAATGAAGATTTCTTGTCAAGTTGAATTTGCCAAAATGAACTCTCTGCATCTAAGACAGAAAAAATAGTGACCTTTGGCATAAAGGCTGCAACTTAGACTGTGTGCATTGGATGATGAGGTCTTTTTAATGCTATGTTCAAATCTCGTGAGTCAATACATATTCTGACGTCATCGGAGCTTTTCTTACGAGCTACCACCATGGAGATACCCATTCAGTTGGAGTTTCAACCGTTCAAATCACACCTTGTCGCACCATTTTATCTAACTCTGCTTTGACTCTGTCTTGTATGGTTACTCGAACTTTTCTGCTGGCCTGATAACTGGACTGACCCCTGGGTCTAACTTCACGGATTACACAACTGGAAGTTTGCCTAGTTTGTCTATGAAAAGATCAGCACAGGGTGAAAAATGTGCTCGGCAAAATTATAGTGGTCTTTTAAACTAACATGAGGGACTTCCTTATTAAATAAAACCAGTCCCATTTTCAAACAGCCCTAATGATGACTGGATGTGCCTCTTGACCACATAAAATAAGTTGTAGCTTCTTCAAGAAGAGTAACATGAAAGCACTACTGAGCCTTCGGTTTGAATTTCTTCACCTCCATAAGCAACAAGCTTTGCACACCTTGCTAAATCAAGCCTTTCACCTTTACATACGCGGTGGTACAGCGGTAGTATTGTTGCCTCACAGCAAGAGCTTCTCCTGTTCGATTCTCGGCTGGAGTGCCTTCTGTGTGGAGTCGGCATGTCCTCCACGCAGTCGAGGGGCCTCCAAAAGACATGAGTGAATAGGCGTGCCTTCGCTGAAGGTTGGGCATTGGGCTTTCAACTTGGCACCATAAAAATCTACTGCCAATCATTAGCGGGCCAGAGTTCCGCTGTGGCGACCCCTAACCGGGAAAAAAACCTTTACATACTCTGGAAAATTTTTCTGCTGACATAACATTGCACTTGGAACCTGCATCAACTTTGAGCTCTGTGGGTTTGTCGTTTATCCAAGCAATACAAAATACTTCATTCTTTGCCCTTAAATCTACTGCACTGACCATTTCATGAAGCAGTGGCACACCAACATAAAGAGTAGGCTTGCCACTGTAACTGATCAACTCATTTCTTAAAATTTTCCCCTTTTAATAAAAAAATGTGGGCCTTTTGATTTACAAAATCTTTTGAAATGATTCCACTTATTACATTTGTGGCAATGTTGGTCAAAAGCTAAACTGTCGCCCTTTTAGATTCATGGCTTCCATCACAATTACGACAGTTGGCAATGAAACTAGGTTAGGGCCCATGCTTTGAGTTTGCTGACTCACTCTTATGCTTCACTAAGACTGTGTGAAGTCTGGAATGTGCTGGAAAGTTCTGGGGTTTACCAGTAAGTGCTGCACAGGTTACAGCTGCCATATGCTTGGGCCTGTTTCTTTTAATAACGTCCTGCATACTATCAACATGAGTTTTAGAACTGCGCTATCTAGAGCTGCTCTCATTTGCAAGTCTATCTGTGGGCTTTTCTGTGACCTCGTACATCTGACAAATCTCAATGGCTTTATTCAAAGTTAAATCACTGTCACAAAGCAAACTCTCTCTCTCACAGCATCATCTTTTATACCACACACAAGTCTGCCCTTTATCAACTCATCCCTTAAGTCACCAAATCTGCATGTTTCTTTCTCAGATCAGTTATATATGCTGCAAAAGTTTCATCAGGCTTTTAATCACTTGTACAAAATAAGTGCCTTTCCAACATTTGTCTGGGAGTTGCACATTATCATAGGAAGTTACTAGGCTATTAGCCCTGAGGCTCTTACAAGCTTAGCCAAGAATTTAGCCCTGTTCCAACAAGTCAGTACCCTATGCCACTGTTCAGCAGGGACACAGATGGAATCCCAGGGGTGTATTTTCTATTCCCCATCCAGTTATCCAGGTTGCACTTAAAAAGGTTTAATGAGGTACTCTGCTTTATGTGGAGAGAAAGTCTATTCCACAAAAGGGGGGAGTCTCTGGGACACAAATCTGTTCTACAGACATATCCTACTGATGTCACAGATCAGGTTGAGGTTGCGAGTGTGAGTTACTCAAGTGGAGCTTGACTTGCGGATATGCAGCAGTCCCATAAGGGCAGGGTCTGAGATTGCTTTGTATGCCAGACAGAGGTCACCTCTGTGGAGTCTGTAGGATACTAAGAGGAAGGACAGGGCTTTTAGCCTATCTGTGTAGGGTAGATGTTTGAGGCCCTGGATTCTCCGGGTGAGGAACTTATGTGGTGTCTCCAGCTGCTGCATATGCTTTGTGAGGTACATGCTGAAAAGGGCATTATATTCAACAATGGGTCTTAAAAGGGAAGGACACAGGGATGTTATGATCACCTTGTCCCTGGATGAGATACCCTTACTAATGAGGTGGGCCATGTAGAAAGCTTTCCGTACAACGGAGGCAATATGGTGGTCAAAAGTCAGTTTGCTATCAACATGGGTGCCCAAGTCTCTCAACTGAATGATAAGGTACTAGGCGTGCAATGTGATAATTTGTTGAGACGTCACTATCCCCAAGAGAGATAGATGATGCATTTTTTTCTCTCTAAAAAGTTATGTACTCACCATAACGTCCCATCTGAGTAGTTCTACTTCATTCGTCTTCAACCTGTGGGATACCGGATCTGTATCGGATCCTAGCAGGCAATCTCACTAGCATCTGCGCTGAGCTCCAAGCTCCTCCCCTTACCCACAATACACCTCCACTACCTTCCAACCCCCAGATCGAGTTTGCTGATCCTTATCCTGATAACCCGACCTAAAAAAATACTTCATGACCTATAACTGCAGCCCGCAGGCTGTTCACATAAGGCCTCGGGGAAGAAGGGAGGGATGGCTGAAAACAAATGAACTACTCAGATGGAACGTTACGGTGAGTGCATAACTTCTTTATCTGTGTAGTTTACTTCATTTTGTCTTCAACCTGTGGGACAGAGTCCCCAGCTACTAAACTCCTGGGTGGCCCTCATGGAAGGATATTCCGGACCACTGCGGAACTAAAGAATGCTCTCCTCCTAGAAGTCAAACCAAATTTGTAGTGAGAAATAGGTATGAGATGAGGACAAAGCAGCTGTAGAACAAATATCATCCGATGAGACTCTAGACCAAAAGGCCGCAGAAGTAGCCATGGACCTAGTGGAATGCGCTTTCATCTGAACCGGAGGAGACATGCCTTTGTCCTTATAGACCTGAAGGATGCAGGAGGAAATCCACCTAGCAATAGTGACCTTGGAGACGGGCTTTCCCAAAAAAGGTTGTAGAAAAAGTCGGATCTACGGAAATTTTTGGTCCTGTGTACCTAAAATCGTAACAGTCTATGAACATCTAACAAGTGGTGTTTGTATTCTGTTTTGCTAGCAAAATTAGGAAAGAAAACCGGTAAATTGATGGTTTGATCAATAGTAACTGGTGATGCCACCTTGGGGAGAAAGGATGGACTGGTCGAAGGGAAACCCTACCTTTGTGGAAAATCATACAAGGAACTTTGACGGACAAGGCCTGCAGTTCTGAAACCCTTTTAGCACAGGTGATAGCCAGCAGAAAAGCTGTTTTCCAAGACAAGAATTTTAGATATGTGGGTGCAGTGGGTTCAAAAGGCGAGTGACCACAGCTTGAAGAACCATAGTAAGGTCCCATGGGGGAACAGGATCCTTGACAGGGGGGCGTTAACAGAAACGTTCTTTTAATAAAGCCTTTACACAGTCTGGAGGAGGCTAGCGAGGCAGAATTCTCACCCACATAAAAATGCGAAATGGCAGCCAAC
This sequence comes from Protopterus annectens, assembly GCF_019279795.1. Lineage (NCBI taxonomy): Eukaryota > Metazoa > Chordata > Ceratodontiformes > Protopteridae > Protopterus > Protopterus annectens. The sequence continues at coordinate 636,214,553 of NC_056736.1, read as the reverse complement.
TGAACCTTGACAGTAGAAGAACTAGCTCCCTGTTTAAGATGCAACCAAACACCCTAATACTGGGTGATTTCAACTACCCTGCCATTAACTGGGAAAACTACTCTAGTACCAACACCTTTGCCCAACGGTTCTTAGAATTCATAAATTCTAATGCCCTGGGATCAACTAATCCTTAGTCCCACCATGGGCTCCAATATCCTAGACCTGGTCATTACCAACATGGGAAAATCGATGCTCCACACCTATGGTCACCCCCTCGTTGGTCAGGTCTGAACATAAGCTAAATCACCCTTGATATCCACATCCCACCCCCACCCCCCAGTAAGGAAACCTCCGTAAAAAACTTCTCTAAAGCCAACTTCATGCTACTCAAGTCAGAAGTAACAAACTTCATGACACCCATGCAGACAGGAACTGAAAGTTCGACTGCTGAATCCTACACTAAGGCACTGTACGAGCACATCCACTCATGCATGAATTGTGCCATCCCCAATAGAACCAAGAAGCTCTCCTTCAAAAAAGGAAGCCAATCTGGTGGTCCCTTGCCATAAACTAACTTTACAACAAAGCGAAGAAACTGTTGCAGAAAAGAGGAAAATCCCAGGATGCAAAAAACTCCCTTACCAGCCTCAGTAAGAAGCTGAGATCCCTCATAAAATCCTCAAAAGCTAGCTACGAAAATAAAATTGCCAAAGATTCCAAAGACTACCACAAGGCATTCTATAGCTATGTCAAGAATCTAAATGGCAATGCTCAGATCTGCTCTGAGCTACAGCAGAATGGCATTAAATATACTGATCCCAAGGATATTGCCAATATCGTGGCAGATCAATTCAGTGCAAACTTCACCCCCCTCACCCCTAAAGGGCCCACCTCAATACTGAAAGCTTGCCAAATTCCGGTAATAACAGCCACACCAGGTAAAAACACACTCTCCAAAGCCAAGAGTACAGCATCCATGGGACCAGATGATATCCCAGGCTGTGTACTACATGAACTACAAAATGAACTGGCACCTCACCTAAGAGTTATGTTTAATCATAGCCTCAGTTCAAGCTTCGTGCCCACTGAGTGGTGCACAGCTACAGTTATCCCACTCCACAAGGGGGGGATCCACCTTGGATCCCGGGAACAACCGCTCCATCAGTCTGATGAGCCTGATCTGCAAGGCCATGGAAAGTACAGTTTTGTACCTACCATAAATGTAGATGTTTGAGTGTTCACACTGCTGCAGTCATCACACTTTGGAACTCTGGCCGACTGCGGGACCGCCTGACGGCAGGATAACCCAAGTCTTGGTCCAGCGTCTGTTGCTGTCGCTTCTTCCCTGATGTCAGTGCGCCAGGGGTATACATGAGGCATCAGATGCCATTTTCTTCCGTTTTTCTTGCCCCAGGATGTCAGGTGCCCCCAAGTAGGTAGGCAATACATATTGCTAATAAAACATGTAAAAGGAATAAAAGGAATACCTTCAGTTACAAGCAAATACACCACAAAGATTGTACAGGACAGAAAAGGTATAGAAAAGTTCAGCTAGGTCAGAGGGGATGGATGGAGGGAGGGTAACCTGGACTGCAGCAGTGTGAACACTCGAACATCTACATTTATAGTAGGTACAAAACTGTACTATGTTCATCGTGTTACACTGCTGCAGTCATCACACTTGGGTTGAATCCCAAAGTTAAGGATGGGTGGCGGAACTAAACAGGGTTTGGAGAGGCTAGAAGGCCCTGCAGAACTGCAGTGGCAAAGCCAGCTCTGGTTTTAGAGTATAGAGGTAAGTAATAGTGTTTGGTGAAGGTGTGCACTGAACTCCCAAGTTGCAGCCTCCAAAATATCCTTGGTTGGTACCCCTCTGAGGAAGGCTGTTGATGTTGCTGTAGCCCTGGTGGAATGGGGCCTGATGTTACCAGACACAGGTTTCCCTTTGTGTGTGTAGCAGAAACGGATACAATGTCCTATCCATTTTGAAATGGTCTGTTTTGAGATGGCCTTTCCTTGTGATCCTGCAGCATAGGATACAAAGAACTGGTCAAATTTTCTGAAAGCCTTAGTTTTATCAAAGTAGTAACGTAATTGCCTGTGAATGTCCAAAGAGTGCAGGAGCCTTTCCCCTTTGTTCTGGGGGTTTGGATAAAAGGTGGGCAAATGAATGGTTTGGTTTAGGGCCACACTGAATACCACCTTTGGCATAAAGGAAGGGTTAGTTCGTAAAGATACTCTGTCTTGATGAAAAATGATGAAAGGCTCCACTGCCATTAGGGCCTGTAGCTCTGAGACTCTTCGTGCTGAAGTTATTGCTAGCAGCAGGGCAGTTTTCCGTGATAGGAACTGTAGATCAACTGTAAAAGCTGGTTCAAAGGGCGGTAGTGTAAGCTTTTCCAAAACAAAGTTGAGATCCCAAGTTGGTGTTGGTGCTCTCCGGGGCGGTCTTATGTTCTTAGCTCTTCTGAGGAACTGTCTTAGTAATGGATGTGAAAATATAGGAGGATCCGTGTTGTATTGAGCTAAAATAGCTGAGGCGTGGATCTTAATAGATGAAAAGGAAAGTCCTTTGTGCAACATCTCAGTTAAATATTGAAGAATCAGAGGAATATTTGGGACAAGGGGATTTTGGCCTTTAGCCTGGTTCCAGGCACAGAATCTTTTCCATTTGTCTGAATAGGCTTTCCTGGTGCTGGGCCTCCTGGCCTCCAAAATGACGTCCATCACAGCTTTAGAGAGAAGTGTTGACTGGTTGTTTAGGTAGTTTTGCCATGCAACCAGATTTAAAGTCTTGAGCTGGCTGTGTACAATCTGATTGTTTTGCTGAGTGAGCAGGTGAGGAATTGGAGGTAAAATCCATGGTGGGCCTTGAGCCATGTTCCTTAGTATTGGATACCAGTGTTGGTGTGGCCAGTCTGGAGCAATGAGTATAATTTGTGGCCTCTCTAATCTGGCTTTCAGCAGCACATTTGCCAGAAGAGGCAGTGGAGGAAAGGCATATACTGTCAATGTTTTCCAACTGAATGAGAGGGCGTCCACTTTCCAAGCTAGTGTGTGGTATGTCCTTGTGCAGAATTTCCGTAGTTGGTAGTTTTGGGGGGAAGCAAACAGATCTAGGTCTGTGCTCCCCATTTTTGAGTTATCATTGTAAATATTTCTGGATCTAGTTTCCACTCGTGAGGATCTATGATGTTTCTGCTTAGATAGTCTGCCAATGTGTTTTTCTTTCCTGGCAGGAATTGTGCTTGTAGTTGAACTTGGTAGCTCAGTGCTGTGCTCCACAAGGTCATTGCTTGTCTGCATAGGGGGTAGGAATGTGTCCCCCCTTGCTTATGTACCACATCATTAGGGCATTTTGAACAGCTAGCATCTCTTTTTGATTGATATGTAGATGCCTTTGGTCTGCAGACCATTTGCCCTGAATACACTGCCCTGCCATGTGCGCTCCCCAAGCATAATCCGATGCATCTGTTGTTAGTTTGCCTGGCTGTGGGTAAGGTAAAAAGCTGACCCTTGTTGAGGTGACATGCCTGAGCCCACCATAGAAACTCCTGTTGAAGGCAGGGAATGAGTGGAATTATTGTTTCCAAGCTGTGGCTGTGTTGAGTCCATACGCCTTTCAGATACCATCATAATTTCCTCATATGCAGTTTTGCAAATGGTATTAGTAGTATGCAAGATGCCACGAATCCAAAGGCCTGCAGAATTTTTCTTGCAGGGAGATGGGCCTTTGTTGCCATCATTTTGAAGTATTGAGTCAGTTGCCCTTGCTTGTCTGGCATGAGATAAACCATCTGGGCCGTTGTATTTAAGCTAGCACCCACGAATATTATGTCTTGTGAGGGCACTAGTTTTGACTTCCTTTCGTTTACTGTGTACCCTAGGCAACTTAGTAGGTTTTTGACAAACGCCAGATGCTTTAAAAGAATGTCCTTGCTTTCTGCTTGAATAAGGCAGTCGTCCAGGTATGGATATATTTGAATCCCTCTGTCTGCAGTATGCAATTACTGGTGCCAGGCACTTTCTGAAGACCCTGGGCGCAGTAGATAAGCCAAAGGGCAGTGCAGAGAATTGGTAATGGGTTGAACCTACTATAAATCGGAGGTATCTTCTGCAATTTTGTCTGATGGGGACAAGCAGGTATGCCTCCTTGAGGTCCAACATTACTAGCCAAGCCTTCCTGCCCAGCATGGGAAGAAGTTGCTGTAGTGTTAGCATCTTGAATTTGGGTACTTTCAGAAATGTGTTTAGAATTGAGAGGTCCAGAATGGGTCTTCCAGGCTTTGTCCTTTCGGGGAACTAGAAAGAGTCTTGAGTAAAGTCCTTGTCCTTGCTCCTGTGTAGGAGCCTGTTGAATGGCTCTCATGTCCATGAGAGCTGAAATTTGCTTTTGAGCCTCTGCCCATTGATTTGGTGGCAGGTTTGGCATTCCTTTTATCCTTGGCAGAGTGTGAAAGTGGAATCTGTATCCTTGAGATACAATATTTAGGACTCATTTGTCTTTTGTGATGATGTAATGAAAAGATCCAAAGCGTAACAAAAAAACTCAAAAAATCCAGGCAGAGTGGCAAACCCAACTGGTCCAAGTACAGTGACTTGGTAACCAATAATGGAAGTAAAGCGAAGGTAATCCAAGTTGAGATCTTTATTTACATCAATTGAACACAACGATAAAACAAGCGCTTTCGCTCAGCTTAATGCTGAGCTTTCTCAAGTTAATGTTAAAACTGCCAAATGGCCACATTAAATAGTCCTTTCTAAATCACTAAATTGCATAATTAATTAAATGTTGCAATTCAATATTACAATTAAATAATACAATTAAAGGAGAATACAACAAAAAGAAAGCACATCTCCAAACCATGAATATCGCTGAAAAAATAATAATGTGTTTAAAACCATGAATTAAATGAAACAGTGCCACAACCAAAAACAGGGTTAAATGGAAGAATGTCATTACAATAAAAATGCAATTCCATTTGAGAAAGTTAAAAATAGATTAATAAAGTTAATAATATTAAACTGAGTAGATTTATTAGATGGTTTAAGAAAATGTAAGTATATTCTTATATTGTTGAAAAATAAATATAATAATAAATATCTAAAACAGTTTAAAATATGTATGCAATATATAAAATGTATGACACTGTCTAAAACCCAAAAACTCACAAGCGTGCCATTTTATTTTTAAGAACGCTAATGATATTGATGTTGTCATTCAAGCCTGGGGGTCTACTGGCGTTCAGCCTTAGTTGCCAGAGAAGTTCTCTGTATTCCAAGGTGGTCTCCCAGTCACCCCCTCTGGCATCTGGCATCACTTGTTCTTAGACTAAAAACCTTAATTCATAGTTGGGGCATGTTTAAAAAAGGCATTAGAATCTTTCTGTCTGGAAATATCATAAAAATGTTCATAAATTCTTTTTCTGAGGCTCCTTTCAGTTTTGCCCATGTAGAAACCAATGCAGGCGGTACAATACCCTAAATAAACTACCCCTTTGCTTGCACAGTTAGTGAAACAGAGTTAAAAAGAAAATTTCTAGAGGGGATATATAAACGAAGTATTAAATATAGCAAAACATTGTTTGCAGGCTCCACATTTAAATGTGCCTGTTCGGTGCACCTGCGTGCTCACCAAAGAATTAGATTTCCCTTCAAATAATTCTTTGAGATTAATATCTCTCTTTCTAGTAAATTTGGGAAAAGTAGGCATTACCGTCTTTAATTCTTCATGCAAAGTAAGAACTGGCCAATGTATTTGGATAACTTCTTCTATTTCCATAGAGTTAAGGCAATAAGTGTAAGTGAAACTACCATAAGTTGCCTCCTCTTTGTTGCTGGTAACTATAGCACTTGGGGAAATACCCTTACCCAAAAGTGGGGGGTAAATTGTTTCCCTATTGTCAATGACTTCCTGTGCTAAAGTGTTAACAAGTGGAGCAGGGTACCCTCTTTCCATGAACAAAGACTTTAGAAATTTAATCTCCTGTAAAAAATCACCAAGAGTACTAGTCATTCTGGAAGCCCTGATGAATTGTCCTTTAACAATGCCCTTTTTTTGGTAAAAATGAAATTTTGCTCCCATCTATGTAGTACGACATTAGCGTATAAGGATGCACAAGGGGCACCCATGGCTACCCCTTTCCTCTGTTTATAAATTTCACCATTGAAAAAATATAAAGTTGTTCTCTAACACTATTTCCATGAATTCAACCAATAGGTTGGTTGTGTTGTTACTCAGGCCAGCTTCGGTGGTTAGAACTTCATTAAACCATGCCAAGCCGAGCATTTTTTCCACCGGTTGGGCTCAACATCTAATTTACTACAAAAGATTTCTGGATGACATTTGCATTTTATGGAGGGAACCCATGGGCAATTTCTGAATTTTATTGAGTATCTCAACTCCACCACTCATTTCTTGTCCTTTACACACACTATCAGTGATACTGAACTTCATTATCTGGATGTCACACTATACAAAGACTTAGATAACCGCTCATTACAATCTAAACTGTACAGGAAACCCACATTTTTTTATTTACACTTCAAAAGCGGCCATCCCTTTTACCAAAAAAAGGGCATTGTTAAAGGACAATTCATCAGGGCTTCCAGAATGACTAGTACTCTTGGTGATTTTTTACAGGAGATTAAATTTCTAAAGTCTTTGTTCATGGAAAGAGGGTACCCTGCTCCACTTGTTAACACTTTAGCACAGGAAGTCATTGACAATAGGGAAACAATTTACCCCCCACTTTTGGGTAAGGGTATTTCCCCAAGTGCTATAGTTACCAGCAACAAAGAGGAGGCAACTTATGGTAGTTTCACTTACACTTATTGCCTTAACTCTATGGAAATAGAAGTTATTCAAAGACATTGGCCAGTTCTTACTTTGCATGAAGAATTAAAGACAGTAATACCTACTTTTCCCAAATTTACTAGAAAGAGAGATATTAACCTCAAAGAATTATTTGAAGGGAAATCTAATTCTTTGGTGAGCACGCAGGTACACCGAACAGGCACATTTAAATGTGGAGCCTGCAAACAATGTTTTGCTATATTTAATACTTCAAGTTTATATATCCCCTCTAGGAATTTTCTTTTTAACTCTGTTTCACTAACTGTGCAAGCAAAGGGGTAGTTTATTTAGGGTATTGTACCGCCCGCACTGGTTTCTACATAGACAAAACTGAAAGCCTCAGAAAAAGAATTTATGAACATTTTTATGATATTTCCAGACAGAAAGATTCTAATGCCTTTTTTAAACATTCCCTAACATGCCCCAACTATGAATTAAGGTTTTTAGTCTTAGAACAAGTGATGCCAGATGCCAGAGGGGAGTGACTGGGAGACTACCTTGGAATACAGAGAACTTCTCTGGCAACTAAGGCTGAACGCCAGTAGACCCCCAGGCTTGAATGACATCAATATCATTAGCGTTCTTAAAAATAAAATGGCACGCTTGTGAGTTTTTGGGTTTTAGACAGTGTCATACATTTTATATATTGCATACATATTTTAAACTGTTTTAGATATTTATTATCATATTTATTTTTCAACAATATAAGAATATACTTACATTTTCTTAAACCATCTAATAAATCTACTCAGTTTAATATTATTAACTTTATTAATCTATTTTTAACATTCTCAAATGCAATTGCATTTTTATTGTAATGACATTCTTCCATTTAACCCTGTTTTTGGTTGTGGCACTGTTTCATTTAATTCATGGTTTTAAACACATTATTATTTTTTCAGCGATATTCATGGTTTGGAGATGTGCTTTCTTTTTGTTGTATTCTCCTTTAATTGTATTATTTAATTGTAATACTGAATTGCAACATTTAATTAATTATGCAATTTAGTGATTTAGAAAGGACTATTTAATGTGGCCATTTGGCAGTTTTAACATTAACTTGCGAAAGCTCAGCATTAAGCTGAGCGAAAGCGCTTGTTTTATCGTTGTGTTCAACTGACGTGAATAAAGATCTCAACTTGGATTACCTTCGCTTTACTTCCATTATTGGTTACCAAGTCACTGTACTTGGACCAGTTGGGTTTGCCACTCTGCCTGGATTTTTTGTGATGATGTGCCAGTCTGCAAAATGTGCTAGTTTTCCCCCCAAGGGAGCTGCCAAAAGGGTTTTGCTTGGTAGTCTGAGGGGTAAGTCATTGTGTTTGTCTTCTGGTAGTTTCAGACCCATCTTCCCCTCCTTTTTGGATTGTGGCACCCCATTGTCGAGGCTGGTAAGAGCCTTGTGACTGATCTCTGCCCCTTGGGCGTCTGTATCTGCCCCTTTGTGGTCTGGCAGAAGCTGGAAAGGACCCGGTTTTTGGTTGGCCAATTTCTGCTGAAACAAGGGGGTTGAACCTGTAAAAATCCTTGACCGTCTGCATAGATTTTGCCTTATCCTCCATTTTCTTTAAAACCTCTTCTGCTTTTACACCAAATAAAACATCCTGCTGTAAAGGTGCATCCAATAACTTTGCTTTAACATGATCAGGTAAAGTTTGTTCTTTTAACCAGGCATGCCTACATATGACAGACCCTGTCACTGCTGCTCTACAAGAAGCTTCCAATGAATCAAATCCACATTGCAAAGTATGTTTTCCCACTTGTTCAGCTGCATGCAACAAATCTTGCATTTCCTTGTAATCAGGCTGTTCTGTATGTGTGAGCATTTTTTGTTTTAATTGAGACATCAAATACTGTTGATATTTCACCATGTGAAACTGGCAATTTAAGGCCCTCATAGGTAGAGTAGCTGAGGTATATACTTTCTTTCCCCATCTGTCTAGTGCTCTAGAATCCCTTTCAGAGGGCACAGGATTTTTAGCAATAGAGGCCTTAACCCCTTTGGGACCCTGGGAAATGGTTTCTGGGTCAGCAACAAGGCTTTTACACAGGAATTTGTGAGAGTCATGGACTCTGTAGTATCTGTCTGGTTTGGCTGGTGCTGGAGGTACTGAATCTGGGTTAAGGCTAGATTCTGAATAATCATCATCCACAATCTCTAACACGGGTGGAATAGCAAGTGGTCTGTGTTGGGGTAGTAAAAGGAACTCTCTGAGCCTTTTCTTAGAATCTGAGTAATCCTGGCCTTCCCAGTGGAAATGTTCCCTCATGGTATGTAAGGTTTCCCCAAAAGAGTAGTCTTCTGGGGGAGAAGCTGAAGGGATAGACTCCTCAGCATCAGAATCTTCATAAGGGGGAAAGGAATATTCCTGTTCTTCAGAAGAGTCTGAGGAAAGTGAAACCTGGTCAGAGGAAGCGTAGTCCTCCTCCTGTCTTGGCCTTGGGTATGAGAACTCCTGATAAGGGTAATTAAACCTTCAGACATCTTAAGTATCTGTTTCTTAAGCATGGGGCCTTGTACTGGAGACTGCTGAACAGTCTTTTTTTGTTTTTAAAGGGGTTTTCAGCTTTGCATAGGATTTAAATAGTGAGTGTAGTCAGTCTGAAGACACCTTCTGCAACTGAAGGTGTTTCAACTGCACCGGAATCTCCATCAGGCATGGAGTCGGAAGGGCCTAAAGGTAAAGGTTGTGGAGGCCTAGCAATCTCCGTTTGGGAATCTGATGCCACTTGGGGCTCTAAATCAGCAGTTGTCAGGGGCTGCGTAGGCGCCTCACTGAAAACCGGAGAGCCAGCGACTGGCTTAGCAGAGGCCTCTGAGTCTGGTTTGGGTTTTGGCTGCCTGTCCTTATCTTTGCGTTTTTTTATGCATTCCGGTCGTTGGTTGCTCCGACGGCATGGTATAATTAAATTTCCTACAAAAATAACGTTGGGCGAAATCAAACCGATGTTTAATAGTTCGTTTATTACACCTAGCACAAAACCGACAACCTGTGACGTCGTGGTCTGGGCCTAGGCAAGGAATACAATAAGAATGAAAGTCCTTATGAGGCATTTGCTTCCCACAAGAAATGCAGGGAAGTAAATACTGTGGGAAGAAATAGCCAGGGAATTGTTATGGCTAGGCTTGTATAGGGCCGACAGCCTATGAAGCTATGAAAAATATCAGCTAGGAAATTAAGAATGACAGAAATAGGAGCCATGAAGGGGTCTAAACATTTCCATTTACTGCGATAAACCTTCCTGGTTGAAGACTTATGCGCAGCCACCAGAATAGACTTAACTGAAGACAATAATCCAGGAGTCCTAGCCATCATGGGAAAAGTACAGTTGTGTACACGTACCATAAATGCAGATGTTAGAATGTATTCACTGTTGCAGTCATCACATTTGGGTCATCTGCTTGCAGGTAGCACTCAGTCGGCCTGATTATCAAAGCCTTAGGTCCTGTGTCGGTTGCTGTCTCATCTTCCATGACATCAGGGGTATAAAGCATGCAGCCGACGCCATTACATCAGTTTTTCTTGCCCCAGATGTCAGGTGCACCCATAAAGTACAGTTTTGTACCTACCATAAATGTAGATGTCTGATAGGAATGCATCTGCAGTCCTTACAAATGGGTTGTCCTGTCGTCAGGCAGCCCTTCGGTCGGCCGGATTCCAAAGTCTGGGTCTGGCCTCGGCTGGTGTCGCACTTCACCCGACGTCATAGCTGCAGTTCTTCGGGTATAAAGGCATCAGCCGACGCCATTTTCCTCAGTGTTTCTTGCCCCAGATGCCAGGTGCCCTCTTGGATGGCTAAATTTGGATAAATGCCAATGTTTCCAAATAGTAGAGAGCAAACACATAAAATAAGCATGTATGTACATATATACAAACAAATACACCATAATAGATCCCCCGCAAGCTAGCTAAAAGATGGCAAATACCCTAGGAGTACCACGGAGGGGAAGGCGGGTGGGTAATCCTGACTGCAGATGCATTCCTATCGGACATCTACATTTATGGTAGGTACAAAACTGTACTATGTCCTTCAAGGATGCATCTGCAGTCCTTACAAATGGGTAGAATACCATAGCTAAACTAGGGGAGGAGAAAAAAAGAGAGATTATGGTGTAGTTAGGATCCCTTGCAAAACAGCAGTGGCAAAACCTGCTCGGGATCTAGAGTATAGAGGTAAATTATAATGCTTGGCAAATGTATGCACGGAGGTCCAAGTAGCAGCCTCTATAATGTCCTTGGTAGCCACCCCTCGTAAGAAAGCTGTAGTAGTGGCTGTAGCCCTTGTGGAGTGAGGCTTGATGTTCTCTGGAGTTTTCTTTCCATGGAAGGAGTAACAAAATCTAATGCAATTTCCTATCCACTTGGAGATTGTCTGTTTTGAAATTGCTTTTCCTTCCTTCCTGTTGCATATGCTACCAGAAGCTGGTCAGTTTTCTATTGCACTTGGTCCTGTCCAGGTAGTAGCGTAATTGTCTATGCACATCCAAGGTATGCAACAGTCTTTCTCCCCTGTTCTGTGGGTTGGGGAAGAATGTAGGTAGGTGGATAGCCTGGTTTAAAGACACTCTGGATACCACCTTAGGCATAAATGTAGGATTTGTTCTCATGGACACTATCTTGATGGAAGATCAGGAAGGGTTGCACTGCCATTAATGCCTGTAGTTCAGAAACCCTTCTTGCTGAGGTGATTGCCAGCAGGAAAGCAGTCTTCCAGGATAAGTATTGTAATTCTGCTGTTGCTGCTGGTTTGAAAGGAGGAAGTGTCAATTTTTCTAGCACAAAGTTCAAGTCCCATGCTGGCAATGGTGGTTTCCTAGGAGGTTTTACATTTTTAATTCCTCTCAGAAACTGCCTGAGCAGAGGATGTGAGAAGACAGGAGGATCCAAGCTGTATTCTGCGAAATAGCTGATGCATGTATCTTGATGGAAGACTAGGACAGGCCTGTATGGAAGAGCTCTGCCAAGTACTCCAGGATGTTGGCTATGTTTACCAGTGACACATCTATTCCCTTTGCAGTACTCCAAATGAGATATCTTTTCCATTTTGCTGCATAATTCTTTCTTGTTGAAGGTCTGCGAGCCTCAAGGATAATGTCTTTAACCCTTTGGGATAAATTTGGGTTAATTGCTCTTATGTAATGTTCCAGGCAGTCAGCTGCAGAGTTTTCAGGTTTGGATGCAGGATGTTGTAGTTGTTCTGTGTTAACAGCAATGGGATCAGGGGTAGTGTCCGCATTTGTTCCCGAGACATGTTTCTCAGTAATGGGTACCAATGTTGTCTTGGCCAGTTTGGAGCTATCAGAATGATCCTTGGACGTTCCTCTTTGATCTTCAATAGCACCTTGTGCATCAAAGGAAGTGGTGGGAATGCATATGCTGTCAGGTTTTTCCAACTGAAAGATAGGGAGTCCACCTTCCAAGCAAGTGGGTGGTACGTCCTTGTGCAGAATTTCTTTAGCTGGTGATTGAGTGGGGATGCAAATAAGTCTATTTGTGGTAGTCCCCATTTTGTTGTGATGGCTTTGAAGATGTCTGGGTGCAGCATCCATTCGTGGGCATCCGTGGTAGTTCTGCTTAATATGTCTGCTAGAATGTTTTCTTTCCCCGGTACAAAAATTGCTTGTAACTGAATGTTGTAGCTCAGAGCCACATTCCATAGGTCCAGTGCCTTCCGGCATAGAGGGTAAGAATGTGTGCCTCCCTGTTTGTTGATGTACCACATAACTGTGGTGTTGTCTGTCCTTATCAACTGTCCTTGGAGAAATGGTCTGAATGTCTGGATTGCCAATTTTACTGCCAGCATTTCCTTTAGATTTATGTGCAGGTGCAGCTGATCTTGAGTCCATAAGCCTTGTATGCACTTGTCCAGCATGTGGGCCCCCCAACCGAGGTCTGAGGTCCGTTGTGATGGTTTGGCTTGGTTGAATGCTGTAGAAGGGCAATCCTGTGTTTGATTGACAGGCCTGAGCCCACCATAGGAACTCTTGCTTCAGGCATGGTATTAGTGGAATTTTGGTTTCTAGGCTGTGTTTGTGTTGAGACCATAAATTCTTCAGGTACCACTGTAGCTTTCTCATATGCAGTCTGGCATGAGGGACCAGAATTATGCAGGATGCCATGAAGCCCAGGGCTTGCAGTACTTTTCTTGCTGTTAGATGGTTCTGCTTTGTTAATGCCAAGAAGTAGAGAGGAAGTTGTTCTTGCTTTTCTACAGTCAGGAATGCCATCTGCTTTGATGTGTCCAGCTCTGCACCCAAAAAGGTTATTCTTTGGGATGGTATCAGCCTTGACTTTTTTATATTGACTGTATATCCCAGGGCTTGCAGCAAGTAAATGACTCTTTGTAAGTCTTCTGTTAGCTTGTTTTTGTTGTCCGCTTGTATCAGGCAGTCGTCCAGGTAAGGATAAATTTGAATTCCCTGAAGTCTGCAATGAGCGATTACTGATGCCAGGCATTTCGTGAACACTCTGGGCGTAGTAGATAAGCCAAAGGGCAATGCTGAGAATTGATAATGCTCTGATCCTGCAAGAAATCTGAGGTATCTTCTGCAATTTGGTCGTATGGGGACGTGCAGGTATGCCTCCTTGAGATCTAGAGTTACCAGCCAAGACTCCTTGCCCAGCATGGGAAGAAGCTGCTGTAGAGTCAGCATTTTGAATTTTGGAACAATGAGGAATGTGTTTAAAGCGGACAGGTCGAGAATAGGCCTCCATTTTTTCTCTTTTCTTGGTACCAGGAAGAGTCTTGAGTAAAATCCCTTTCCTTGTTCCATAGATGGTACCTTTTCCACAGCTCTCATTCTTACTAATTGAGCTATTTGTTTTAGAGCTTCTGCCTTTTGATTTGGTGGTAGGTTTGGCATTCCTCTTTTTCCTGGTAGAGTACGGAAATGAAACTTGTAACCTTGGTCTATAGTTTGCAAAATCCACTTGTCCCTTGTGATGTAATGCCAGTTCTTTGAAAATAAGGCTAGCTTTCTGCCTAAGGGTGCTGCTAGTTGTTCCCTGGTAGGTGGTGCCAGAGCCAAGTCACTGTGATTGTCCTGTTGCAGTGGTGGTGGCTGCGTCTGTGCCTCGCTGGTTGTTACCCTGCCACTGGCGTCCCCTGTAGACACCCCTGGATTGATTTCTGCCTCTTTAACGCCTATTCCTGCCTCTCTGTGCTTTAGAGGAGTCTGGAAAGGACCAATTTTTGGAGGGCCAGTTCCTGCTAAACCTTGGAGGTTGGACCTGTAAGAAGTCTTTCACTGTTTGTACAGATTTTGCCTTCTCTTCCATTTTCTTCAGTACCTGCTGTGCAGGAGAACCAAATAAATTGACCTTGTCCATGGGAGCATCTAATAGTTTTGATTTGACATGGTCCGGTAAGGCCTGTTCTTTCAACCATGCATGCCTTCTGATAACTGTGCCAGTCATGGCTGATCTAAAGGAAGCCTCCAGTGCGTCATAGCCGCATTTTAAAGAATGGTTACTAACTTGCTGAATGTTATGTACCATTTCCTGAACATATTTCTTATCTAAAGGTTCATCAGAGGACACTTTTTTAGTTAACTGATCAAGCATAAACTCCTGATATTGAATTATATGAAATTGACAGTTCAAGGCCCTAGCTGACAGAGTAGCAGAGGTGTATACTTTTTTACCCCATCTCTCTAAGGACCTGGATTCCCTTTCAGAGGGAGGATTTTAGCAGAGGTAGATGCTACTGCCTTAGGCCCCTGGGAGATATACAAGGCTCCTTTTGCAGATCCCGAGACTAAATGGTGATGTGTGTCCGGGACCCTGTAGAACCTATCGGGCTTAGCAGGGGCTGGAGGTAATGAATCAGGAGCAGTACAAGCATCATTAAATGCATCATCTACAACAGAAAGAACTGGAGATATAGCATAAGGCCTGTGTTGTGATAAATGCAAAAAGGTTCTAAGCCCTTTTCCTGGAGTCTGAGAAATCTTGGCCCTGCCACTGAAATTGTTCCCTCATGGCATGTAAGGTTTCCCCAAAGGAAAATTCCTCAGGTGGAGAGGCAGAAGGGATCGACTCTTCAGCATCAGAGTCTTCGTAAGGGGAATAAGGAGCCACTGGAGGGTCTGTATTGTCTGAATCATCAGAGGAATCATCAGTGGACACTGGCTCGGGGGGGGGGGGCTCTGCTCTAGGTATCTTCTCTGGAGGTGGATGCAAGGCCCTGTCTGGATGAGGTTGGGATCCCCTGATTAAAGAAATGAGATCCTCTGCCAGAGAAAGCATTTGGGAACTGGAGCTGGGCCTGTGAGAGGGGGGCTTAACAGGCACAGTCTTAGTAGCTTTAGCTGCTTTAGCCCTGGCAAAAGCCTTAATGGACATGGCTGCAGGAGGCCTAGCAGCTCCACGTGCAGGGGTTGATATATCCAAGGGAATAGTGTCCGATAATTACTGAGAAACCACAACAGCAGGTTGGATTTCAGAAGCCGATTCTACCAGGTTAGAAGAGGCCTCGGTAGAAGGCATGGTTTCGGCTGAAGAAAGAACCGCTTGCTCGGTTTCGGCCGAAACAGAGACACTCGCAGTTTGCTTAACCGCAAGAGCCGGTCCTTTTCTTTGCGTTTTTTGGATATTTGTGTAGTCGGAGGATCCGACGGCATAATATAAGCAAAATCAGAGCCGAAAAACTGCTCAGCAAACTCCGACCGACGTCAAGCGTCCGTCGGTTAAAAGAAGCACAGGCTAGACAAGCTGCTACGTCGTGGTCTGGGCCTAAACAAGGTAAGCAGTAAGAGTGGAAATCTTTATGAGGTATTTGTTTCCCACAAGTTAAACAGTTATTCACTTTTTCTGACATCGGCTGAGGCAAGAAGGAGTCCCCAACGGGGTACTTAGCTTTTAGAAGTCTTCGGCATTATTCGGTAGTAGTAATCTCTGGATCTGACCGACCGGCACTTGCGAACAGCTTCTGCTTGGCCACGGCAAGAAAGACAGAGGAAAATGGCGTCGGCTGATGCCTTTATACCTGAAGAACTGCAGCTATGACGTCGGGTGAAGTGCGACACCATCCGAGGCCAGACCCAGACTTTGGAATCCGGCCGACCGAAGGGCTGCCTGACAGGACAACCCATTTGTAAGGACTGCAGATGCATCCTTGAAGGACATCGGGAAGCAATTATATACCAGGTTACACCTCCAATAAAAAGCAATTACACCAGAAAGCTTTAAGCATAGTAAAGAATAGAGGTATAGTCAATAGAAGTCAGGGGGCTGGAGGGAGGGTAACCAGGACTGCAACAGTGAATACACTCTAACATCTACATTTATGGTAAGTGTACACAACTGTACTATGTTCTTCGTGTTTCACTGTTGCAGTCATCACATTTGGGTAGATTCCAAAAGCTAAGGATGGGAGGAGGCAATTAGATAGCATTAGGACCAGCTATAAGGCCCTGCAAGACTGCAGTGGCAAAGCCAGCTCTGGATTTAGAAAAAAATGGCAAGTGGTAATACTTGGTGAAGGTATGTACAGAACTCCCGGTAGCAACTTCTAGGATGCCCCTGGTAGGGAAACCTCTGAGAAAGGCTGTAGAGGTAGATGCAGCCCTTTTGGAACAAGGTCTTATCCCCTCTGGAGTAGGTTTTCCATGGTGCTTACAGCAGAAATGAATGCAATGGCCTATCCACTTAGAAATTGTTTGCTTTGAAATGGCCTCCCCCTCTGCCCCTGCAGCAAATGCAACCAGCAGCTGTTCAGATTTTCTGAGAGGCTTAGTCCTGTCCAAGTAAAATCTAAGTTGTCTGTGCACGTCCAAGAAGTGCAGTATTCGTTTCTCTTTGTTCTGTGGATTAGAAAAGAAGGTTGGCAAACAAATGGACTGATTAAGGGGTGCACTGGATACCACTTTGGGCATAAAGAAAGGATTGGTCCCGAGGGACACCCTGTTTGCATAAAAGATGATGAAAGGCTTCACTGTCATGAGGGCCTGTAATTCAGACACCCTTCTTGCTGAAGTGATGGCTAGAAGGAAGGCTGTTTTCTAGGAAAGGAATTTCAACTCTGCATTCACAGCTGACTCAAAGGGAGGTAGAGTGAGCTTTTCCAATACAAAGTTAAGGTCCCAGGCTGGAGTAGGGGCTCTCCTGGGTGGTCTTAGTTTTTGGCCCCTCTGAGGAATTGCGTCAGCAGTGGATGAGAGAAGAGGGGTGGCTCTGTATTATCTGCTGAAATGGCAGAGGCATGAATTTTGATGGAAGAAAAGGAAAGGTCCTTGTGAAGCATCTCAGTTAAGTATTGAAGAATATGCAGTAAATTGGGCATTGTAGTACTCATCCCCTGAGTTTGGCTCCAGGAACAGAATATTTTCCATTTTTCAGCATTGGCTTTTCTAGTACTACACCTCCTTGCCTCCAGAAGGACATCCATCCAAAAGTTTGTTTTCTGCTTAATATAACTGTTAGGCTAACACAATCAAGTGCGCTAGCCGATTTAAAGCATTTACCGTTTGTTACTGTATCTTTTTATCTGTTTGAAACAAAAAAACAAAAAAATATCCTTGTTTTCCCGCCTTTACTGAACAAGAATAGTCCAGTCTTCAGATTTTGCTGATCTCTGGGCTGTGTCATTGTTCCTGTGTTGTCCATATCCTTATTTGGATAGGAGGAAGCTTCTTTGTTCACCAGTGGGAGTGGGGAGCACTGAGCAGCCTATTTGTCCCTAAAGGAGTGGTTCCAGCCCAACAACTTGTAGTTTATTGGTGGTTTTGGGCCATTTCCTAGCTCTTTTCAAACCCCTGCAATAAAGCCCGCTGTAGTGCGAATTTGCTCATAGTGCAGCGCCGGGTAATCAAGTTTAAACTATTTCTGGCTCCGCAAAGCCTGCTCTTCAATTTTTCCCTTAGAACTGCTTTACTTGCAATCTAAACAGTCTATTCTCTATCTGAAAAGCCCAACACTTGCTCCTAAAGCATTTTTATACAGATAAAGCACTCTTAAACAAAAAGGAAGTACATCATTCACCTAAATCCCCTTGAGTACCCATTTCCCTGTAGATCCTTTTTGACTCAGTTACACAGCAATCCTATACACTATTCTAGAATGTCAAAGGGTCAGTTGCTGGCATCCCCTCCTGTTCAGCTGGTGAATCTGGGAATCTTGAGGCAATGTTACAACTGCCTCTTGTACACAGACAAACCTCTCCTCCTCCCGACAAATACAAATATATGTGAGAGATGCAACTATATAGCCAAACTGGAGGCTGAGCTCTCTCAACTCAGTACTGGCAAAACCAGTCAGGAGAAGGTAACCACACACACCACAATCCCAGTCTCACATAGACCTATCACAACTGCAAACCAAACACACAAAAACATACTCAGAGGCTCTAATTAAAAATCTACCAAAACAGAGACCTCCAAAGCAGACACCCAAGCGACCACTACCTCAAGACATAGCACATGCAACACATAGTTTACAAAGTCAGTGTGCTAAACAGTCACAGCCCTTAAGGCCAAACAACATGCCAGATACACTTGTAATAGGTGACTCCATAGTCAGACACACTGACGTCCCCGCTCACCAGACTGAACAAGGAAAAGGTTACAGTAAGCTGCCTGTCGGGCGCTAGAATCCACCACATAACACAAGCACTCAGGTCACTCCAAAGCAAGTACAAATATGACTCAGTCATTGTCCATGCCGGTGTGAATGACCCGAGACGTACCTCCCTGGACTACATGAAAAGAGACATAGAGGAGCTCTCTGATTATGTAGCCCAGGCCGGTATGATCCTGACCCTGAGCAGCATCTTACCCTCACCAAGAATGATGCCACAGTACAGAGACAAAATGATCAGCTTTAACAACTGGCTTAATTACTGGTGTCATTCTAAGGGGATCCAATATCTGTCCGCTTGGGATGACATGCTTGACAAGCCACGCTGCTTCGCAAGGGACGGCTTGCACCTGTCACCCCTGGGCTTCCGGATATTGGCCAAGGCTCTTGCCACCCCCATAGTGCCTTTTTTAGGCAAGGCACAAAAAAGACAAACCCACCTCCCTAGAAAACACAAGTGAAAAAAAACTAAGGGTAATGCTGCTCAACGCCAGAAGTCTAAACCTCAAGATGCACGCTCTCGAAGCCCTCCTCAGTATAGAGAACATCGATGTCTGTGCAGTGACTGAAACCTGGTTCAATGCTCCTGAGAGCACCCCAGCACTACCAGGTTATACCTCATATCATGCTTTCCGGCCCCAAAACTTGGACCGAACCACAAAAGGAGGGGGAGTATCCATATTCATCAAGGATAGCCACACCTCCAGGGTAGTGGCAACGTACGAAGCATCAGAGACCATCCAGGTGCAACTAACCATAGGCAAAATTGCCCTACAGTTTGTAGCATGCTACAGACCACCTTCTCAAACTCAGGAACCCCACTCAGCCTTCCTGATGACACTGGAAAGTATGAACGTCTCTCCAAATACCATCATATTGGAAGACTTCAACTACCCAAACATAGACTGGGAACATTACTCAAGCCCCAACATCCTAGCCCAAAGGTTCCTAGAATTCATAAACTCAAATGCGATGGAACAACTAGTCACCACTCCCACAAGAGGAGATAATATACTAGACCTGATCATCACAAACATGGGGACAAAATGCTCCACACCGGAAGTATACCCCTCATTGGTGAGATCAGACCATAAATCTCACTGGAAATCCACATCCCGCCCCCATCCCCTGCACAAAAGACCACAGTGAAGAATTTCTCAAAAGCCGACTTCACACTTCTTAAGACTGAAGTGGTATCCTTCAAGGCCCCTGGGCCAGTGGAAACCACAACCCACACCGCTGAATCCTTTATAAATGCCTTCTACGGACACCTTCAAGAATGCATGGATCATGCAATCCCTAATAAAACCAAGACCCATTCCCACAAAGGCAGGTGTCCTATCTGGTGGACCCCAGCCATTAACAAACTTTACAACAAGAGGAGGAAGCTACTACATGACGGAGCAAAATCCCTAAAAGGGAAGGCATCTCTGATCAGTACTAGCAAAAAAACTACGATCACTCATAAAAATCATCCAAGGCCAACTTTGAGAGAAAAATCGCAAAAGACACAAAAGACAATCACAAGGCCTTCTTTAGCTATGTTAGAAACCTGGGTGGAAACTCCCAGATATGCTCAGAGTTAGTCCAAAATGACACAAAATACACTGAACCCACAGACATTGCCAACATTCTGGCAGACAGGTTCTGTGCAAATTTCTCCGCCCCCTCCCCCCAAAAGGAGAAATATCTATCCCAGCAGAGTGTAGCCTCCCTAACATCTCAGATGCCCAGGTGAGAGCCGCCCTCTCCAAAGCTAAAAACACAGCATCAGTGAGACCGGACGGTGTACCAGGCTGCGTGCTACATGAACTCCAAGAGGAACTAAACCCGCACATAAGGCTGCTGTTTAATCTTAGCCATATTACAGGATACGTACCCAAAGAGTGGCATACAGCAACAGTGGTCCCACTCCACAAAGGAGGTGCTTATACAGACTCTGGAAATTACCGCCCCATAAGCTTGACGAGCCTCGTCTGCAAAGCTATGGAAAGGATCATTATGGAACTCATAAAGACATTGGGGACCTACAGACATTGGATCCTACCCAGTTCGGCTTTGTCAAAGGCAGATCCTGCCTTTTGAACCTGGTCTACTTTTTTGAAACAGTCACTAGGGCCAATGATGAGGGTAAGGCAGTTCACACAGCCTACCTTGACCTTGCAAAGGCCTTCGACACAATACCCCACTCGGGCATCATAGACAAACTCACCAGCTTAAATGTAAACCCATATGTCACAAGATGGGTTGCAAACTGGCTCAAGGACAGAACCCACAAGGTCAAAATTGCTGGAGCCATGTCAGACTAAGCCAGTCACAAGCGGTGTCCCACAGGGCTCAGTCCTGGGACCCCTCTTGTTCGGCATTTATTTTCCCGAGGTGCAAGCAAACATAGGAGGATTGTGGCTGACAAAGTTCGCAGATGACTGCAAACTGGGCGCCATAATTGATACTCCAGTGGACACAAGCATCCTTCAGAAAGGCCTCATAGAAACGGATAAATCGGTGCCAGAGCCATGGCCTTAAACTGAATGCCAAAAAATGTATAGTCATACCCTTTGGGAAAAACAAGGTACCCACAAATTACCACATAGGTGGTAATCCATTAAGTACGAAGAGGTAATCAGGGACCTAGGGACCCAAGTTGACAGTAACCTCTCATTTGACACTCACATTGCCAAGGTGGTTAGGAAGACCTTCTATATTGCCCACCTTATCATGAAGGGATTCACATCTAGATCAAGAGAGGTCATTGTGCCCCTGTACTCTTATCAGGCCCATGATTGAGTACAATGCCCCATTTGGGATGTATCTTACCCAACACCTGCAGCAGTTAGAAAGACCCCAAAAGTTCCTCACCAAGAGGATAAAGGGTCTCAAACATATGTCATATGCTGCCCGGCTGAAGAAACTCCAGCTCTATTCAGTCGCATACCGCCTACTCAGAGATGATCTATGCCTGACGTACAAGGCCATGTCCAATCCGGAATTAATGGACATGCTCCACCTCAGAAAATCCAAATCCATCAGAGCCACAAGAGCAAGAGATTTGAACCGCAACACAGAAATAAATAGGACGTGCTGGAGGGACAGATTCATAACCCAGAAGCTCCCTACACTCTGGAACAGAATCCCAGTCCATGTTAGGCAGAGCCCCTCACTAACTCTCTTCCAGAGAAATCTTGACGAGTGGATGGGAGATCGTAGGTTTACCCCGGGGGTCATCTCTGTGTCACTGCTAGACAGAGGCACAGTAAACTAAACCCTAAATGGGCGTAGTATTCTCATCCCAAGGGGTGGCGAAAGCCATGCACACTCTGGCTAGGCTTATAAATGCCCTAGGGCAGATAGCCTAGTATGATCTTATGAACCTATCACTTGCTTACTGAGGGATGGTAATTGAGAGATCAGGTAATTAGCCAGGCTGCAAGGTTCAGGGTTTGAAGCTGTGGGTGCAAAATCTGGCCCTCCTGCTAGGACAGCAGGGCAGGGGTCTGAGGCAGATGCCATGGTTCCAGCAGTGACACACTGCGCAAGAGGGGGTACCAGTGTTGGCGTGGCCAGTCTGGTACAATCAGTGCTGTCCTTGGTTTGTCTTGTTTGATCTTTAGTAGCAGTTTGGAGAGGAGAGGCAGAGGGGGAAAAGGCATAAACTGATAGGATTTTCCAGGTGAAGGACAGGGCATCCACTTTCCAAGCTTATCTGTGGGGAGTCCTTGTGCAGAATTTGTCCAATTGGTAGCTCTGAGGGGAAGCAAACAGATCTCTGGGCTCCCCCATTTGTTTCTCAACATGTTGAATATCTTTGGTTCCAATTTCCACTCGTGCTGGTCTATGAGATTTCTACTTAGATCGTCTGCCAGTGTATTTATTTTGCCTGGTAAGAATTGAGCTTGTAGGTGCACTTGGTAGCTCAAGGCTGTTTTCCAAAGAGTCATGGCTAGTCTGCAGAGAGGGTATGAGTGGGTTCCCCCTGCTTGTTTATATATCACATAACAGTGGTGTTTGTCTGTCTTTACCAATAATTGTCCTGGAAGAATGTGGTCCTTGAAGGCTGTTAGAGCATTCTGTACAACTATTTCTTTCTGACTGATATGCAGGTGCATTTGACTCGGGGTCCATTTGCCCTGAATGCACTGCCCTGCCAAGTGAGCCCCCCCCATGCATAGTCTGATGTGTCTGTTGTTAGGGTTTGGGCGGCAGGGGGTAGAGTGAATGACAGTCCCTTGTTGTGGTGGCAGGCCTCTGCCCACCAAAGGAGCTCTGTCTTTAGACAAGGGATGATGGGAATCATTGATTCTAGGTCCTGAGAATGTTGCTTTTTAGATAAAATTGTAGTGTCCTCATATGCAGTCTTGCATGTGGAATTTGCAGAATGCAAAAGGCCATAAATCCCAGGGCTTGCAGTATTTTCCTTGCAGACAGCTGGGTCTTTCTGGCCAGTAGTTTGAAGTAGGCTGTCAAATAAACTTTCTCTGGTGTGAGGTAGGCCATTTGGGAAGTTGCATTCAAGCTTGCTCCTAGGAATACAATTTGTTGGCAGGGTACTAGATGTGATTTCTTTTTGTTTATGGTGTACCCCAGAGAAGTCAGTAACTTCTTTATAAATGCCAGATTTAATAGTATGTCCTGGCTTTCTGCCAGAATTAGACAATTGTCCAGGTATGGGTATATTTGAATATTTCTTTGCCTGCAAAATGCAATGACTGGAGCTAGGCACTTTGTGAATACCCTGGGCGTAGTAGATGAGCCAAAGGGCAGTGCCGAGAACTGATGGTGCTAGTAGCCTGCTTTGAAGTGTAGGTATCTTCTGCAAGATTCCCTGATTGGGATGTGCAGGTATGCTTTCTTTAAATAGAGTGTTGCCAACCAGGCACCTTTGCCTAGCATAGGAAGCAACTGGTGAAGAGTCAGCATCTTGAATTTTGGAATCACCAAAAAGGTGTTTAGAGTACACAGGTTCAGGATAGGACGCCATGAATTGTCTTTTCTGGGTACCAGGAAAAGTCTTGAGTAGAAAACCTTGTCCCTTTTCCTCTTCTGGTACAGTTTGAATGGTCTTTATGCTTAAAAGAGAGAGTACTTGCTATTGAGCCTCTGCCCACTGATTTGGGGGTAGATCTGGCCAAACGTTTGGGGTTGGTAACGTCTGAAAGTGAAATCTGTATCCTTGGGAAACTATATTTAAAACCCATTTGTCCTGGGTAATGAGTTCCCAGTTTTTTGCATGTAGAGCTATCTTTCTCCCCAAAGGGGCAGCCAGTTGAGAAGTGCTTGGAAGTTTTAAAGTGAAGTAATTGAGACAGTTTACCATAGGGGATGTTTTACTGCTCCCAGATTTGGAAGGGGGGGGCTCCCCACTGCTTAGTCCTGTGTGTACCCTGGGACTGAAACCTGGGTGTCTGCTGGATCTGGGTTTGGACTGAGAAGGCCTGGAAGAGGCAGGAAAGGACCAATTCTTAGAAGGCCAATGCCTACTAAATCTTGGAGGTTGCACTTGTAAGAAATCTTTAACAATTTGCATAGATTTAGTTTTTTCCTCCCATCTTTTTAAGAACTTCTGCCTTATTGCCAAACAGGCGGTCCTAATTTAAGGGAGCATCCAGTAATTTAGCTTTAACATGATCTGGCAAGGATTGCTCCTCAAGCCAAGCATGCCTTCTAAGTACAGACCCAGTGACAGCAGCCCTGCAAGACGCCTCTACTGAATCAAAACCACATTGCAAAGTATGTTTTCCAACTTGTTCAGCAGAATGCATTAAATCCTGTAAATCCTTATTTTTCAGCACAATCAGGAATCATCATCATTTTCTGTTTAAGCAATCCAATAATATGCTGCGGATACTTTAACATATGAAACTAGCAGTTTAAGGCCCTAATGGCCAAAGTTGCAGAAGTGTATACTTTCTTACCCCATCAATCCCGTGCCTTGGAGTCTCTATCAGAGGGGGTAGGATTTTTGGCAGTAGTAGCTTTAATGCCCTTGGGTCCCTGTGGAATGGTTTCAGGATCTGCAGTAGGATTTTTGAAAAGGAACTTGTGAGAGTAAGGAACCCTGTAATACCAGTCAGGTTTTCCAGAAGCAAGAGGTAAAGAGTCAGGGCCCAAACTAGCTTCCGAAAAGGCATCATCAACAATGTCTAGTACAGGAGGGATAGCTAAAGGCCTGTGCTGGGGCAGGAGTAAGAAATCCCTAAGCCTCTTTTCAGAATCAGAGAAACCCAATGAAAATGCTCCCTAAGAGTATGCAAGTTTTTACCAAAAGAGAAATACTCTTTGGGGGGGGGGGGGGGGCAGAGGGAATAGAGTCCTCAGCATCAGAATCCTCATAGGTAGATGAGGGTAAATCCTAGTCAGAGGAAACAAATTTCAGAATCCTGGTCAGAAGTATCATAAGCAAACTCAGTCCTAGGTCTCAGAGGGGGAACGTTGGCTTCCCTGATTAAAGTAATAAGGTCTTCAGCCATTCTTATCATTTGTTTTTTTAGGCAGAGAGACCTGACCATGCGGTCTGGGCGCCAGTTTTCTAGGCATGGTTCGAGTTTTAGGCCTTGAAGAAGAAGATGACGTTGGTTTAATATGCAAGTCAGTAGGCCTGAATACACCCTCAGAAGCCGGTGCCTGCACAGTGGCTCCGGAACCCATCCAAGGTAGAGACATCTGCAGGTTCCACAGCTGAAGCATCTTGCGGCATACTGGACCATAATGGGTCTCAGTAGAGGCCTGTGAATCTGAAGTAGCGGGTATCAGGGGCTGCGAAAGCATCTCACTGAGTACTGGCGAACTGGCGACTGGCTTAGAAGCGTCGTCGGCAGCTTTGGACCTAGGCGGCCTGTCTCTGTCTTTATCTTTGCGTTTTTTCGGAATGTCTGTAGTCAGATGGCTTACCGAAGACATACCTGGATAATTGAACAGAGCACCAAAATATTTAGACGCGAAAATACAGACGACTGATAGTTCGTGGTTTAAATAAGGCACAAAACCGACAGCGAGGTACGTCGTGTGTTCAGGGCCTAGGCAAGGAATACAGTACAAATGAAAATCTTTATGAGGTATTTGCCTTCCACAAGAAATGCAATTATTTACTTTTACTGACATCGGTTTAGAGCAAAAAAAGGTTTCCCCAATGGGGTACTTGGCTTTTAGTTAAATACTTTGGTTCTGAAACTTGAAAACCAAAATTTCAGGAGTCTGCCAACCGGCACTTGAGAACTGCTTCTGCTTCGGGTACCGCACGGCAAGAAAGACTGATGTAATGGCATCGGCTGCATGTTTTATACCCATGACGTCACGGAAGAAGAGACAGCAACCGACACAGGACCCAAGACTTTGTTAATCAGGCCGACCGAGGGCTACTGCAAGCAGATACCCCAAATGCGATGACTGCAACAGTGAAACATGAACATCTGTAGCCTGTTCTGAAGCGTAGGTATCTTCTGCAAGATTCCCCGATTGGGATGTGCAGGTAAGCTTCCTTTAAATCCAGTGTTGCCAACCAGGCATTTTTGCCTAGCATGGGAAGCAGCTGATGAGTTAGCATTTTGAATTTTGGGATACCAAAAAGGTGTTTAGGATAGACAGGTCCAGGATAGGACGTCAGGAATTGTCTTGTCTGGGGACCAGGAAAAGTCTTGAGTAAAAACCTTGCCCCCATTCTTCTTCTGGGACAGGTTGAATGGCCTTGATGCTTAGAAGAGAGAATCTGCATTTGAGCCTCTGCCCACTGATTTGGGGGTAGGTCTGGCCAACCATTTGGGGTTGGTAAGGAGTGGAAGTGGAATCTGTATCCTTGGGAAACTATGTTTAAAACCCATTTGTCTTGGGTAATGAGCTCCCAGTTTTTTGGATGCAGAGCGATCTTTCCCCCTACAGGAACAGTCAGTTGAGCAGGGCTTGGAAGGTTTAAAGTTAAGTCATTGTGACCGTTTACCATAAGGGGATGTCTTACTACTTCCAGCTTTGGAAGTGGGAGCCCCCCCCCCCACACACTACTTAGGCCTGTGAGTACCTTAAGACTGAAGCCTGGGGGGTCTGCTGGTTCTGGGTTTGGACTGAGAAGGCCTGGAAGAGGCAGGAAAGGACCAATTCTTAGAAGGCCAGTGCCTACTAAATCTGGGAGGCTGTACTTGCAGGAAATCTTTAACAGTTTGCAAAGATTTAGCTTTTTCCTCCATCTTTTTAAGTACTACTTCTGCTTGGTTGCCAAACAGGTTGTTTTGGTTTAAGGGAGCATCCAGTAATTTAGCTTTAACTATCTCACAGTTTGCTCCTTAAGCCATGCAAGCCTTCTAAGTACAGACCCAGTGACAGCAGCCCTGCAAGATACCTCTAATGAATCAAAATCACATTGCAAAGTATGTTTTCCAACTTGTTCAGCAGAATGCATTAAATCCTGTAATTCTTTATTTTCAGCACAGTCAGGAATCAACATCATTTTCTGTTTAAGCAATCCAATAATATGCTGCTGATACTTTAACATATGAAACTGGCAGTTTAAGGCCCTAACGGCCAAAGTTGCAGAAGTGTATACTTTCTTACCCCATCAATCCAGTGCCTTGGGAGTCTCTATCAGAGGGGGTAGGATTTTTGGCAGTAGTAGCTTTAATGCCCTTGGGTCCCTGTGGAATGGTTTCAGGATCCGCAGTAGGATTTTTGAAAAGGAACTTGTGAGAGTAAGGAACCCTGTAATACCTGTCAGGTTTTCCAGGAGCAGGAGGTAAAAGTCAGGGCCCAAACTAGATTCCGAAAAGGCATCATCAACAATGTCTAGTACAGGAGGGATAGCTAAAGGCCTGTGCTGGGGCAGGAGTAAGAAATCCCTAAGCCTCTTTTCAGAATCAAAGAAACCAAACGAAAATGCTCCCTAAGAGTATGCAAGTTTTCACCAAAAGAGAAATACTATTGGGGGGGGGGGGGGGGGGGATAGAGTCCTCAGCATCAGAATCCTCATAGGTAGATGAGGGTAAATCCTAGTCAGAGGAAACAAATTTCAGAATCCTGGTCAGAAGTATCATAAGCAAACTCAGTCCTAGGTCTCAGAGGGGGAACGTTGGCTTCCCTGATTAAAGTAATAAGGTCTTCAGCCATTCTTATTTGTTTTTTTAAGCAGAGAGATCTGACCATGCGGTCTGGGCACCAGTTTTCTAGGCATGGTTCAAGTTTTAGGCCTTGAAGAAGAAGATGACGTTGGTTTAATATGCAAGTCAGTAGGCCTGAATACACCCTCAGAAGCCGGTGCCTGCACAGTGGCTCTGGGACCCATCCAAAGTAGAGACATCTGCAGGTTCCACAGCTGAAGCATCTTGCGGCATACCGGACTCTGAATGGGTCTCAGTAGAGGCCTGTGAATCTGAAGTAGCGGGTATCAGAGGCTGCGAAAGCATCTCACCGAGTACTGGCGAACTGGCGACTGGCTTAGAAGCGTCGTCGGCAGCTTTGGACCTAGGCGGCCTGTCTCTCTCTTTATCTTTGCATTTTTTCAGAATGTCGGTAGTCGGGTAGCTTACCAAAGCCATTTCTGGATAATTGAACCAAGTACCAAAATATTTAGATGCGAAAATTAACAGACGAATAGATCGAGGTTTGAATAAGCCACAAAACCGACAGTGAGGGACGTCGTAGTCTGGGCCTAAGCAAGGAATACAGTACGAATGAAAATCTTTATGAGGTATTTGCTTTCCACAAGAAATATAACGGTTAACTTTTACTGACATCTGTTTAGAGCAAGAAAAAAAAGTTTCCTGACCGGGGTACTTAGCTTTGTTGAAGACTTTGTATCTGAAACTTGAAAATGAAAATTTCAGGAGTAGGCCGACCGGCACTTGTTTCTGCTTCGGGCACCGCACAGCAAGAAAGACTGATGTAATGGTGTCGGCTGCATGCTTTATGACCCTGACTACCTGACATCATGGAAGATGAGACAATAACCGAAGCAGGACCCAAGACTTTGATAATCAGGCAGACTGAGGGCTACCTGCAAGCAGATAACCCAAATGTGATGACTGCAACAGTGAAACACGAAGAACATCTGGAGCAGCCAAGCTGTGAGCTTCAAACTGTCCAGATTCGGATGAGGAACCCCTGATGGGTGTGAAATCAGATCCTGAATGGGATCCAAGATTCAGGGCGGAGCCAGAAGGTGAAACCAAAGGAAGGAAAACCATATCTGGCAAGGTCAAAACGGGGCAATGAGGATCACTTTGCTCCCCAGTCAATGAGCTTTCTGTAGAAATCTCGGAATAAGGGGTACTGGAGAGTAAGCATACAGAAGACCGGGAGGCCAAGCATGGACTAGAGCATCTCTGGGGGACACCCCTGGCAAAGGGTTCAGAGTGAAAAACTCAATGCACTTCGCATTGGAAGGAGATGCCAAGAGATCGCAGCAAAGCTGACCCCACTCCAAGAAGATCTGCTCTGCTACTGAAAGATTCAGAGACCACTCATAAGGTATCAGAATAGTCCGACTTAGCCTGTCCGCTAGAATGTTGGACCGTCCCGGAATGTGTGTTGCTATGAGAAAACGACTGGTGGAGATAGCCCATTCCCACATTCTCATGGCCTTGCGACAAAGGGGGTAAAGATCTGGTCCCTCCCTGTTTGCTGATATACCAGACAACTGACATTTTGTCTGACTGAATTGCAATGGTTCCCAGAGGAAGAAAGGCATGAAAGGCCTGCAATGCTAAAAGGACCGCCCTCATCTCTAGAATGTTTATGTGCAAACTGGTCTCTACAGGGAACCACAGGCCTTGGACTGTCCTGCCCGAAAAATGCCCCCCCCAGAGTTGTGAGGTGTCGGTGGTCACTGTGGCTTGGACAGGGGGTGGAACAAAGGGTCGTCACTCCAGGATGTCTGGGGGAACACATCCACCATAAAAGGGACTACCGACAGACTCGACCGAATTGTACTGGATACAACAATGGAAGTTCCAACAGGTACCATTGTACAGCTAATGTCCACTGTAGAATTCTCATATGTAACCGAGCACATGGAAGAAGCGTTACGGTCGCCGCCACCGAACCTAAGGCCCTCAATACTGATTCCACTGATGGAAGAGGAGCATGGTAGATCAGAGCAGCATGCATCCTCAGGTTTTGTACTCTCTTCAAGGTCAGGAAGATTTTACACTGTAATGTAACTATCCTTGCCCCAATTAAGTCTATCACCTGGACATGATTTAGAAGTGACTTGGATGCATTGATTGTGATCCCCAAAAACAAGGCAAGCTGTAAGAAATAATCCCTGGTTTGAGAAAGTAGAGGCTTGGTGGGAGCAGTGAGGAGCCAATCGCCCAGGTACAGATAAACCTGAATCCCCTGAAGCCTCAGGTGAGCCGCTACCACCACCATCACTTTGGTGAACACCCTGGGGGCTGTGGTGAGACCAAAGGGTAGGGCTCGAAATTGGTAATGATAGACTCCTAGCCAGAAGCAGAGGAACTTCCTGGAGCTTCTATGCATCTTTATGTGATGGTAAGCATCCTGGAGGTCTAACAAACACATCCAGTCACTCTCTTGCAGGTACGGCATGACGGACTGTAGTGTGACCATCTGGAATTTTTCTTTGGCAACTGATGGGTCCAGAATGGGCCTCAAGTCCCCCGTTTTCTTTGGCACCAAGAAGAACCTGGAGTAGAAGCCCGATCCGGACTGATCTGGCGGGACGGTTTCGATGGCCCATTTTCCTAGCAGCTTGGAAATTTCCTGTGCTGCTGCCTCCCTTTGCATTGGTGGTACGTCCGGGAGGTGTTTGGGAAGAACCACAATGGGGACAGAGTATCCTCTGGATATGATCTGAAGCACCCAGTAGTCCGATGTTTTGGACTCCCATGCAGTCAGGTGCAAGGACAATCGTCCCCCGACTGCCTCCAGAGTAGAGCAGTCGGGCAACCCATCAGGGTTGCTGTCCAGGCCTGTCTGAGAAAGGTTCTCGAGACCCAAAATTCCTCAGACCCCCTCTGCCTCTGGGCATTCTGTCCCCCTCTTCCTCTGGGGGAAGAAGAGGAGCCCAGAGTGTCCCGGGAATACTGTGACTTCCGGAACCACATCTTTTGCCCTTTCTGATTCCGGGAAAAAGATGTTTGAGGGTTCGAGAAGCGGATTCCAACGGCAGTGTCTTCCGTCCTTCTCACTCTGGACTAAGGGTCTTTGACGGTCTTACCAAAGAGAGTAGAGCCTTCATAAGGGGCATTGGCAAAGGATGCAGTGAAAGGTTCCGAAAACTGAACAGTCCGAGACAGGCGTTGTGCCTCATGGACACGCCAGACCCAGCTGACCTGGCTGCTCCTTTGGTAGCATGTAAGAGGAGTCACATGGACGTGTTGGAGATTGCTTTCTAAGTGACCATCCTTGCGGAGAACAAGCCCCTGTCTTACTGCGACATGGACTTAGGGAGAAACACTGCCAGCTCCATGACCAGGTCGCGTTACGTCTCGTGATGAGGTCCAGGTAGTTGCCCTAACAGAAAAGGTGGCTGATGCGTAAACCCGCTTACCTAAGCGATCCATCATCCGTGACTCTCAGTCAGGAGGGTGAACGGAGGAACTCTCCTAGGCTAGTTCCTTCTTTGTGGCTGATACCACCATAGCGTCTATGGGGGAGCCCTCGTTCCACGCTGGCCTATCTGAAGGTGGACTCAAGGTCTTATCAGGCCTTTTTGGGATTGGTTCCATGGTGTCCAGCTCCTTCCAGGCCCGCGAAGTGACCAGGTCCACCAAGGTATCTGCAGGAGGGGACATCCAGGAAGTAGATGGGCCTGTGCCGAAAGCCTCCAGGAATACGGACTCCTCAGAAGAAGGTTTGGGGGTGGACCAACCTCCACGCTGGCGAAGGATTTCCATGAAGTCTCCAAAGGAGACATCCTTGAGAGGTAACCTGGGAGAACCTTCCCCATCATCCAAATCCACTTCCTTGGAAAGGGACTCGGGGGAGTCCAAGTGCCTTCTCTTACACATATGTTTGCGAGGCACGTCTCTGGTGGGTCTCTGGGGGGAACTCGTAAGCCGGTTCTCAGGGGTAACTGACTGGGGCTCCCCAAGCATGGGCTGTCCCTCTGGTAAAATGACGGGATTCATAGAAAGAGCAGAGGGGGTCGGGGGCGGAGTCTGAGGGGATAGTCCAGGGTCTCGATCCAGCAGAGAGAACCCTTTCTACCACAATGAACGCAGAGGAAGAACGCACCTCCTAGGGAGCCAATAAGGAGGCTGGTCTCCCCGGGTCCGACATGAGAATCTGAGCCAGACCCGAAGTAGATGGAGCTCCAAGGGAGGGAAGTTAGATCGACAAAGTCGGAGCCGATGAAAAAAGTTCCACTCCCTCAGATCCGACACCCAAGCTCCAGCTCAGACAGCGGCTCGGATCCGAACTGGTCGGATCCAACATGCTCCAGGCAGCTGCCAGCATCAAGAAAGCTGGTACCATCGGCACAGACCCCCTGAATAAGGTCATCCTCAGATCCGAATACTCCGAACCTGGTGGACAGATCACAGAAGGAGAAAATGGTGTAAAAAAGCGAGCTCCCCCCTCTTGAGGGAGAGGGGGCTGGCAATACCCCCATCTGGATCAGAGTATGAATGAACCTAATCATTTTATCCATGTCAACATCCGATAAGGACCGTGTGGACCTCCACGAGGCCATGGACTCCTACCTGGCGGGTCGAGGAACTGAGGCCCTAGATGGAAAGCATGTCTCCTCTGACTCCGGGGAAAATCTTGGAGCTTGGAGCCGAGGGGAGTCAAAAATCCTATGCTGGCTTTTAACTGGTGAAGGGAGGTCTGGGGACCTCTTAAGTTTCTCAGGTCAGGATTTCAGCTCTCTTTACTTCTCTCTGCCCCTTTTCTGCTCCACTTCCGCAGGCTTTGAAAACGGGAGGTTGTGTCCCAGCCTGGGAGCGAGGAGAAGCAAGGGCAAGAGAGGAAGGAGAGGTGGCCACAGCAGCCGCTGTGATCGAAGCAAAAGATGAGGCAACCGCCTCCGAAGTGGGAAGAAGGCCTTTCAGGGCCAACTTAGCTTTCTTGTCCTTGATTGTGCGTGGGTTAAAACCCACACATATAGAGCAGTCGAACTTAGATGGGCAAAGCCCAAGCTCATTACACAGAGTGTGGCCATCTGCTGGAGACAATTTATGGCCACACTCAGTGCACCTTTTAAACACAGGCTTGTCAGCCACTCGGACAAAGGAGGGAAAAACCAGGAAGAAAAATATTATTAGTTTTCCCACTTAAACAACTCACCACACAGAACACACTGAGGGGGGAAAAGGAAGCAAGTACACTACAAACTAAGCTAAACAACAACACAGTTTAATTACGCAACGCACCAGCGAGGGGAGGAGAGGGGAAACCTATACTAAACACACTAACGCTAAGATTTAGAGAATAAAGGCTTCTTAAAATCCCTCAAAAACCCACTTACTACTTGGAGCTCGGGGGCTCATGATGCTTCAGCAAGTTGCGGCAAACGAAATATGGGGGTTGAAAGGTAGTGGAGGTGTATTGTGTGTAAGGGGAGGAGCTTGGAGCTCAGAGCAGATGCTAGTGAGATTGCCGGCTCGAATCCAGTATCCCACAGGTTGAAGACCAAATGAAGTAAACTACTTCAGATTTTACATTTAAGCACTCAAGGTCCTCCCTTGACTCAGCCAGTTTCTCCCTCTCCGGTATAGACAGCAGGTGCATCCACAAATGAGTCTTCCCTTTCTATGGCTTCTGACCCAGCTAAATTAAGTAGAATAAATGCCTTTGTACAGTCATCTTTATCAGAAAATGCAGCCTGTATGAAAATGTACTTTTGTTCAAACACTTTTCAGTTCTCAGCAATATTACTGTCAAACACAAGTGCACTCGGTTTTCAAAATACATCTGCCATCCCCAGAAAGTATACACAAATGCACTGAAAATATGACCCTTGTAATTATGTATGAACAAACTGTTGTAAGCCTGCAACATTCACATGCACAATAAACTCTCTGAAATACTGTACTTGGTGAAATATGCTCTGTAATGGCTGTACTCTGTGAAATATCTTCACTGTAACACTGCACAAACATACAAACACTTTATACACTTCTGATAACTCTAATATCTTTGCTTAATACGAAATACATACGCTTTCTGAAAATGTAGTTGTTGCCCTTTATTTTATTCGTTTTATGCAAGTCGGACTTAATTTCAAACTATTCAGTAGTAATTTGAATACCTTTATCAATATCGTACATATTTGTTTATGCAAAAATCATTCAGAATGCTCTGTATGTTTGGCTTCATATGATGCGAAAATAAATAGTGCTGAGCAAGTTTTAATACCCAAAATTCGTTTCAGACCTGTTTTGCATATTTAGGAATGATAGACTCCTGTATATTCCACCAGCTCCTAGCAAGTACCTTAAGTCATTTTACCCAGGCCATTTTTGCCCTCATGCTCCACGGATACACTGGTTCTGACTCTGTCCTTCAGGCATGCAGTTTCTTATACCATGTCCTTTTGGACATGCCTCTTCTGGCACCATGTCGCTCGCTCATCTCTAACACGTAACAAGAAGGCTGGGGTTTTTGTTTAGCTACTTCAACACACAAACATCAGGATGGATAGCAGCATCATAAAATACAAACTGGTTAACACAAAGCTACTACAAAATGGCAGTCAAGCTCGCACGTGCTCAGTATTTATACACTTGTGCAAGCCAGTGAATAGCTTCTTAAAGGTATCTTTTCTATTAATGTATACGTACCTACTTCTTGTTATAATTTAACGAAGGTGCTTAACAACAAAAAAAAAAAAGAGCATAAAAATGAATGGAAAAAAAATAAATACAGCTGTAGCGATAAGATTATGTGTTAAAATACCTAC
Source organism: Protopterus annectens (assembly GCF_019279795.1). NCBI lineage: Eukaryota > Metazoa > Chordata > Ceratodontiformes > Protopteridae > Protopterus > Protopterus annectens. The sequence continues at coordinate 636,180,292 of NC_056736.1, read as the reverse complement.
AAAACACTGGGTTAGGCACGGAACAGAGAACTATGCACACCACAAGACACAGCCATTAGGTCAAATACTGCTGTCATGTACATTAAAAAGTCCTTTTTCAAGAGGATTCTTTTATACTTCAAGATTAATATTCTGGGTTATCTAGTTTGAAAGAAGCTTGGAATCCATCCATCCAGAAATCCTTTTCCCATTTTTTGCACATGGGGTCAGGGTATCACTTCAGTGACAATCTAGAGCAAAGGTTCATACCTCCGAGTGGCTAGCCCTGTTGCTGTAGTTTACACGTGTTCACGCATACACCTAGGGCCAGTTTACAAAGTATCTAATCCACCTACTGCAGGTCTTAGTTTGGAAGGAAATCTTAGCACCATACCTCTTAGCGCAAGAAATCTAGACAAAGCCTGACAAAATGGGGGGACAAAGGACCAAAAATAGGGACACCTAAATATTGCTCTTGTAAACGTAGAAAGTTGCTAGAACAGGATTTGTGTTAACATGCATTTTCTGAAGGATATGAAGTTTGAAACTCAAATGCAAGTCATTTAGTGACCATTTCTTAAATCAACCCCAGTGATTTTTTTTTTTTTTTGACAAAACACATTTTTACGAGGAACACGCCAAAAATACGAGACAAACATCTGGACATTCTGCGAAAAATCTGTACAGTTTAGAGGTATGCACAGTTGAGAGGTATGCTTAGCGCCGAAGGAAACCCACGAGAATACAGGGAGAGCATGCAGACTCCGCACAAAAGGCACCGCAGCCCAGACTTGGAATGTTTGGTTTTACACTGTAAATTAAATTTAACAATGCATGTGTAGAGATTAATCGTATAGTCAACTCTAATGCCTCAGAAAACCATGACAATGATTATCCTACATAAATGTTTGCTTATTTACATGCTTAAAATGCTTGCCATGAATAAATATATACACACATATATATATATATATATATATATATATAAAACAGGAAATAAAGTAAATGGAAAGCTTAGCTGTCACTAAGAAGCAATGGCTAAATACTATACCAAATGTCAAAAAGACAGACAATATTCACATTCCTAATGATCAGAGACAGCTAAAGAAAATGATTAAAATGACAGCACTAAAGGCTGTTTACAGTGGAGGACATGGCATCAAGAATGCCCCCTGCTTTCAGTAATAGATACAAACCAAGAGTTTTGGCAGCTGAAGCTTAATAAAGTAAGCTCAAACTGAACACTTTAGTAAGCCATTAGGACTATACATGTTCCTTAGAATTTAGTATGGTATTTTATCAGCAAAGGTGTTCTAAAAACCTGCAACACAGGTAAATGAAGGCATAGAAGGCATAACAGATGTAATGTACTATCTGGGATCAGACAAATGAAGGTCACAATGACATGCAAGCAATAATGCTCGACAGGGTGTGTGTTATTTACTTCTGCTCAGGGGTCTTCTGGGGCCCAACCACATGTGGAGAGCGTTTACACCCTGGAAGGGCGTTATTTATCCAATATCACACACCCTTGAGGGAATTAAAGTGCTTAGCAAATAGGCTGTTAAATTTTCTATTTATTTTTATTTAACATTTGTTTACCGGGACAGTCAGACTGACAAGTGCCTATTTTCAGTAGAGGCCAGTGGAGAAAAGCTCCACATAAAACTCCATAAACAGTAATTAAATGGTAACAGTTCCAGATTACAAAATATAAATATTAACCACAATTAACAAAGATGTTACTAAATGTTTAGAATGTTAAATTAGTAGCAGATAATTAGAGACAGCTTACTGATCAGAAGAGACATAGTTACAAGTATTAGATTAAAACTTTGTTACAAATGAACAAATATGTTTTAACATTTTCATGGCAACAACATATGTACAATTTATGTGCATAGCATTTACATCGCAATAATCACATTAACAATATTTACAATGAGACTTGGTTGTGCATATTAGAATTCACCAGAGGCATAAGGAAATAGTGTTCCTGCAATTAGTGAGGTTTCAAGGTGGCCCACTGCAGCTGCACAGATGGTTGGTGTGAAGGTATGATTTAAGGAGTTTTTTGAAAGTGGAAATATAGTTTTGTAAACTGATGTCAGGGGGAAGGGTGTTCCAGGTTTTAGCGACTTCATGGGGGAAGAGAGACTCCCCGGAGCTGTTTTTACATGGAATATTTTAGATCAGGGCTTTGTTGCTGGAACATAAATTGTGTATTTGCATTATAGAAGTTTAGAAGGCCAGACAGGGCAGGGGCTTTCTCTGGATAGTATAATATATGGTGTGTTAAGCGGAGTTGGTGGTACTGTAGTAAGTTATGAAATTCGAGCCAGTGTAATGTATGTAATAAGGACTGCAGTGGTGGGAATGTGATTTGGCACTGGTGACAAATTAGGCGATTTTATTGCAACAGGTGGAAAGTTTGTTAAGGTCAGACTTGTTTAGGTTTGTTAGTACTGGAGATGTGCAGGAGGAGCAGTGTTGACAGGAGATGGGTTCTTGCTACAGATGTTCTAGACTCGGAGGTTAGGTATTTTTTGCAGCAATAAAGGGTCCCTACTTTTTGTGTACGTTGGAGATAGGGGTACACGTTTGCTGTATCTTGGTTGTCGGTCAATAGCAAGTCCTAGTAATTTGGCCTCTGGGACAGGGGTGATAAGGGTCTTGTTGGTAGAGAATATAGAGAAGGTGGTGGGTTTGTTAGTATTTGTTGGGTGGAACTGCAAAAATTATTTTTTTTTTTTGGGGGGGGGGGTTAGTATCAATTGTGAGGTTATTTAACCAGTCTTCTACCTCTGTGTTGGATTCCTGAGCCTTTTGTTGCAGAAGATGGATACTGGATACAAAGCAGATTAGGGTTGTGTCGGCATATTTCAGCTTTTGTGGTCACTAAGTGAAGTTGATTTGTACAAAGGGGTTGCCCATGTTAAGCTCAAATAGGCAGGATAAGAGTTTGCTGTGGGAAACTGTATCAAATGCTTTGGATAAGTCTAAAAAATAGCAGAGACTAGTCTGCCTTGGCTTTTGTGTGTGTTTTTAGTATTGGTGAAATTAGGGTAGTGGTGGTGCTATGGGACAAGCAGAAACCATGCTGGGTTTTGGATAGTAAGATATTACAGAGAAGGTGGATGAGGAGTTGGTAATGGATGCATCGTTCTAGAATCTTTGGCATAGGTGACAGTATTGCAATGGGTCAGAGGTTGGAGAGGTCGGTAGAGGATCCACCCTTGTGGAAGGGGATGAAGAATGAGGTTTGCCACAAGGATGGAATGGTGTGTTTGGTGATGGACCTATTTATTTGTAATGAAATGGGGTAGGCTACAGCCTTGGATGCTAGTTGAAGGTAGTCAGCGGGGAGACCGTCTGCAGCAAGGGTGGTGGGTTTGAGTTTAGATAAGAATTTTTGGATGGCTGACACAGACACTGGCTTGAGTGAGAAGGGGGTGGTGGTGTTTGGGACCTTAAGAGACTGTGGGAGGTTGGTGGGGCTTGTATTATTTATGAGTGCAAGTATAGAGGCGGTAAAGTTGTTACTGAAACTGCAGACCATACCCAAGTTAGATCAATCTATTTTGGGCAGGGGAGTGATGGTTTTGCCAGGCTGGAGAATGTTACTGACTGTTGCTCAGAATTTTTGTGGGTTGGTACCATGCTTCATTTGTAGGGAAATATAATTTTTTGTCAATCCTAATTTGTTTTTTTGCCACATTGTGGAGTTTGAGGAAGGCTTGCCTAGTTGTGTGTGCTTTGTTTTGGGGCCAGGTTTTCCAGGCTTTATCCCTGGGGGCAGGGTTACTATGGATCCTGATTGTTCTAAGTGGAACTAGATGGTTAAGGATGTTTAGAAATGTGGAGTTAAAGTATTCAACTGCCTTGTCTAATGGAAGGGTTTTGATGGGAGACCAATTGCAGGACTTTAAGGCATCCAAGAAGTGATCAGTGGGGAAGTTTTTGTGGGAACAGGTCTGTAGTAGAGCAGGAGAGTTATTAGCGTTAAGTTTGTGTCTAAGGATAAAGGTGGAGTTGGTCATTAGAGTTAGACAGTGTACCACACTGATGAGCAATGGCGGGGTGGTTTGTGAGGATCCAGTCTAGTATGGATTCCCTTTTTGTGGACTTAACAGCATGGGTGGGTGTTTGCATGAGTTGGGTGAAGCTATATAGGTTAATGCGGTTAGCAGGTGTTGGAGAGTGTAGAGTTCCAGTCAATGTTGACATCGCCTAGCAAGATAGCTTCTTAGGGAAGGGAGTACCAGTGATGTATGGACTCCAGGGTGGTAAAGTTGTTGCCTGGGGTAAGCAAATCCCAAGTACGTTTAGATGCTTGTGTTGATTTAAGAGAAGTTTTGCAAATATAGTTTCTGCATTTTTGAAATCTGGGGATTATTTTTGTAGGAGCTGGATTTTTAAGTTAGTGTTGTAAAGCAGGGCGACGCCACCAACTCATTTGTGTACTCTGTCAACCCTATGAATGTTATAACCGGCAGGGTTATGGAGTTACCCTTAATATGTGGCTTGAGCCAAGTCTCTAATGAGCATTATGCCGGGGTTATATAGAGAAAAAGTGGCATGCAGTTTTTCTATTTTGTTCACAATGCTGCCAATGTTCAAGTCCGTGGGTTTGTGTTTAAATGCAGGATCAGGGTTGTATGCGTTTGTGGCCGATGTTGGACTGAGGCTGGGGTGAATATCACCTCCTAGTAGTAGTTGTATTGCTACATTGGTAATAGTTTTAAAGTATAATATTATTAGGGAGTTGGCTGGACCCAAGGCTGGGTTTTGTTCTGTAATGTGAGATATAGTAAATGGGTATGGGTGAGTGGAAGAAGGTTTGGTTGTAAATGGCTGGGGATATGTCTATATAACTGGAGGGTTAAGGAGTGTACAGGGTTAGGGTGGAGGATTTCAGGTTGTTGTACTGGCTAAATGTACAGTGACAGGAGGTACAGGTAGAGGCTGTGGTGAGACATATGATTAGAGAAGCTAGTAATAAGGAGGTATTGAGATGGTGGGAGGGGGGGTGTAAGACATAATGGCAGTGGTTTTAAATTCAAGGAAAGGTGGTTTATACGACAGGAGAATGAGTGATTGATTGATCAGAATGTGGGAGTGGAGTATGTTAGATGACCTGTAGGAGGTGGTAAGGTTAGGGCGGGCAGAGGAAAGGAGTGAATAAATGATGAACTAATTAGAGGACTAGAAGAATATAGTAGAAGAATATGTAGTGATGGAGTGGATTGGCTAGAGTGTTTGATTGGGGGTTGTAGTGATGTGTGGGTTAGGTTACATTTGTGATTGGATTTGAAAGTGGGAGTGGTAAAGGAGGTCAGCAGATGTTGAGTAGGAATAAATACAGGTGGGGGCGGGTGGGAAATTGGGCAGGGTAGGGAGTGGATTGAACCTGAGCACATAGAGGGTGAAGGAGCAGGGCTGAACTAGAACTGTAGAAGTGGCTCCAAAAAACAAGTCCAGAAGTTAAACTTGGCCTGGTAAGTAAGATATGTTGTGATTGGTTTAAAATGTCTGGGAATTTAGGCTATTGTATCTCAAGTTTAAGACTAATGTAATATTTCAAATCTGGGGTCACAAACAGGCATTGGGGATGCTGGCTGGGAATTGGGTAGGGTTTGGAGATAGAGGGGAGAGCTGGGCTGGCTTCTAGTTCAGTGGCAAATACTAAGAGGAGAAAAAATAACAACATGGCTTTCCCATTTAACCGGTATCAGTAGAGTGTGTGTGATACCATTGGTTTTCTGTTGCCACCTAGGGATTTAATAGTAACATTACAAAAAAAACACCGGGAGTTTAAATTATGGTGTTACTATTGAGCCTACAGGTTATCCTGCGAGTGTGCACTCCACGTAACTACTTTACAAACACTAAGGTATCCCAACATAACTCTGTACATAAGCTAGGAGGGCATTAAATTATGAGAATCTACCTATGCTGTGCCCTGAATTGTTGATCTTGGTAGACTGTTGGACTTTGATGAGGTTTTAAGCCCGTACAGGAGTTGGTCACTTGTTGGGAGTTCTTGCAGGTTGGGTGCTGTCAACATGCTTAGTGAAAGGGCTGTGTTTTTAATTACTATACATTTTAATATTTTTGATAATAAAAATTCCTATGCTTACTGTCTCAAACTTGCTGCAGTTAAATGCTACTGTTGAAGTATTTTACATCCAGAATACAAGTTTGGTTGTCTAGACACTCTCTCAAAATATTTTTAAAAACACACAATTACACACACATAATAGTGTCATCCATTAGAAACTTCATACCACCATACCGGTCAATTGTCCAGATTTTTTGCAGAACGTTTAAATTTTTTTCTTTTCCTCAAAATATGTAGTTTGATAAAAGTTACTAAACGAGTTGCATTTGAGTTTCAAGACTTTCATATGCTACACGTTAACATATTTCCTGTTATTACAGCAACTGTCTAGTTTTATAAAACAATATGTAAAATCTGTCAACATTTTTGAGTCTTTGCCGCACACTATTTTAGGCTTTGCCCAAATTTCTTGAGCTAAGAGACATTCACACCTTCTTAACTGTAAATGACTTATATCCACTACTCAGTCTCACTCACACACTTCCACTTTCATGTGCACAAGCACTCATACACTCACACACGTAGACAGAAACATATGAACACATGCATACACACACACACACACACTTTTTTGTACTTTACTTTTTTACACTGCTTAGTGATTGTAAAATAATGGCAGCTGTTGGCTCTGTTACAGTCAGAGCTCCACTGCAGCTTAATATGCTGCTATGAAGAAGTTTTTCAGAGCGCATTACCTATACACTAACACCTTGCTAGAAAACACTGGCTCTCCAGTCAGAGTGGCGATGTACAGGTCACCCATTCTCTAAAGCTGCTTACCAGATTAAGATAATTTCAATTAAACATGAGCAAACTTAAAAAAGTGACAAATCTGAAATACTTCAACAGCCTAAAACCAGAAGAAGAGAGTAACTGAGCAAACGACAAGGGCAGAAGACAAAGACATTTCAAAGATTTTGGCTTACACCTACTACACTGGAGATAACTATGATAAAGCTCTTAGAACAAGATGTAGCCTAGGAATGGAGCTATGAACGGGAAAGGCATTTCTGAGATTATCCTAAGCCAATTACACATATTCGGGTATGCTAGCTGCTTAGGAAGTAAATGTCACTCAAAGTGGTACAGGAGTTGTGATCTTAAATGGAAGCTTCCTCTGCATCAACAGTATTACAGATGTAAAAAAAAAATGCTCATATACAAAAGAAACAGTAAGTATGAGTGATAATTGAATATACTATATGTCTTCAGTAAAGTTCTTCAGGTGGAAACCCATCACATTTGGGGGAAAAAAAAACACCTGACCTCAGTGGCTGTTACGTTATATATGGAAGAATGATATGGAATGCAATAAAGACCATGCTAGGAATTACAGATATATTAAGTAGAGCAGATTTATCAGAGATGAATAAATTGTCAAAGGAAACAAAACATTATTTTTAATCCACAATTAGCAATGACAAAAGAAAATATAAAATAATTCAGAGATGCACGGGCAGGACAGGAATTCAGTCTTTTTCTTTAAAGGAACAGATACCTTATGTCCAGGGCTTAATGTCCAAAGGTGGAGAAAGTACAGTGGTGTAGACTTACCATAAATGCAGATGTTTGAGTGCATTCACTGTTGCAGTCATCACATTTGGGTAAATTCCCAAAGCTGAGATAATGGGTGGAGGCAGTCAGAGGCGGGTGGTAATGCTTGATAAAAGTGTGAACAGATGTCCAGGTGGCAGCCTCCAAGATGCCCCTGGTGGGGACTCCTCTGAAGAAAGCTGCAGAGGTGGAGGCTGCTCTGGTACAGTGTGTTCTGACACCCCTTGGGGGGAGGCTTACCATGTTGTTTGTAGCAGAAATGGATGCAGTGCGCTATCCATTTGGAAATGTTTGCTTGGAGATGGCTTTGCCTTCTGCCCCTGTAGCAAAGCTAACCAGCAATTGATCAGACTTTCTGAAGGATTTAGTCCTGTCCAGATAGTATCTGAGCTGTCTGTGCACATCTAGAGAGAGAGTGAAGTATTCTTTCCCCCTTGTTCTGGGGATTAGGAAAGAAGGTGGGCAAATTAATGGACTGTTTGAGAGCCACACTGGACATCACCTTGGGCATGAAGGATGGATTAGTTCTGAGGGATACCCAGTCTGCATGGAAGATTATGAAGGGTTCCACAGCCATGAGTGTTTGTAGCTCAGAGACTCTTCTGGCTGAAGTGATGGCCAGGAGGAATGCTAGTCTTCCAGGAGAGAAACTTTAGCTCTGCAGAAGAAGCTGATTTGAAAGGAGGAAGGGTAAAGCTTTTCCAAGACAAAGTTAAGGTCCCAAGCCGGTGTTGGTGCCCTTCTGGGGGGGCCTCAAATTGCTAGCCCCTCTGAAGAACTGTTTGATCGAAGGGTGTGAGAAAAGGGGCTGCTCAGTGGGAAAATAAGCAGAAATAGCAGAGGCATGAATTTTAATAGATGAGAAAGACAGACCACTGTGTAGTCGGTCAGCTAAGTAATCCAGCATGAGAGGGATGGAGGGATGTGCCGTATTGGCTCCCTTAGCCTGAATCCAGGTGCAGAACCTTTTCCATTTATCTGCACAAGACTTTCTGGTGCTTGGGCGTCTGGTCTCACAGATAACATCGAGAACCTGTTTACTGAGGATGGCAGACTTGTTCAGGGTTAGGGAATAAGCCAAGCTGCCAAACTGAGTGCAATTGGGGATGGATGAATTCCCCTTCCCTCTGGGTTAGGAGGTTCGGAATATGAGGAAGATGCCATGGAGCAGCTGGGACAGGCTGCGCAGCAAGGGGTACCAGTGTTGTCGGGGCCAGTCTGGAGTTATAAGAATGGACCTTGGTTTTTCCTCCCTTATTCTGAGCAGTACCCTGAGGATGAGAGGTAGGGGAGGAAAGGCATAGACCGAGAGGTTGACCCAGGGGAAGGACAGGGGCATCCACTTTCCAAGCCATGCAGTGATGCTCCCTGGTGTAGAAATTGCTGAGCTTATCGTTGGTGTGGGAGGCAAAGAGGTCGACCTTCGGGGTTCCCCATTTCTGAATTATTAGGGTGAAGGTACTTCTATTGAGCTGCCACTCGTGTGGGTCCAGAAGTTCTCTGCTTAATTGGTCTACCAGGGAGATGAGAGAGCCTGGTAGGTATTGTGCTAACAGGTGTAGTTGCATGGAAGAGGCTGTGAGCCAAAGGTCATGGCCAGCCTGCTAGGGAGTAGGAGCGAGTCCCTCCCTGCATGTTGATGTACTGCATCACAGTAGTGTTGTCTGTTTTGATGAAAAGAACCCCTGGAGAGGGAAGGGGCTTGAAAGCTATCAAGGTGCGCTGCACAGCCACCATCTCTTTTTGATTGATGTGCAGGGGGATTTGGTGTGGGCTCTATTGGCTCTGTATGCACCTGCTGTTCAGGTGTGCACCCCAAGCATAGTCTGATGCGTCTGTGGTGAGGGTCTGGGTGGCAGGGTGTGGGGAGAAGGGCAGTCCCCTGTTGTGGGAGCATACTGTTATCCACCAAAGAAATTCCTTTCTGAGGCAAGGAATTACAGGAAGAGTTTCCAGGTCTTGAGAGTGTTGACACCAAAGGCTCGTTAGGTACCACTGAAGTTTCCTCATATGCAGTCTGGCACATGGAATGAGAAGAATGCAAGATACCGTGAACCCTAGAACTTGCAGGATTTTCCTTGCAGAAAGCTGGGGCCTTGTGGCCAGTTGAGAGTAGTAGGCGGTCAGGGAATTTTTTCTCTCTGGTGTAAGGTATGCCATCTGGGATGCTGTGTCCAGACTTGCTCCCAGGAAGATTATCCTTTGGGTGGGCACTTGTTTGGATTTCTTTTCGTTGATTGTGTACCCTAGGGAGTTTAGTAGGGTCATTACAAAAGCCAGGTGCTTGAGCAACTTTTCCCTGGCTGTCTGCCTGAATAAGGCATTCGTACAAGTAGGGGTAAATTTGAATATTTCTTTGTCTGCAAAAGGCAACGGTCAGAGCCAGACATTTTGTGAAAACTCAGAGCAGTAGATAAGCCAAAGAAAAGCACAGAGAACTGAAAGTGTTGAGATCCTGCCCTGAAGCAGAGATATTTTCTGCACGATTTCCTGATAGGGATGTGGAGGCAGGCCTCTTTTAGATCTAGGGTGGCTAACCAAGCGACCTTGGACAGCATGGGTAGCAGTTGCTGGAGGGTGAGCATTTTGAATTCTGGAATCACCAGGAAGGTGTTTAGAATGGATAGATAGAGGATGAGGCGCCAGGTGCCCTCTTTTCTGGACACCAGAAAGTGTCTGGAGTAGAAGCCTTGGCCTATCTGTTCTGCAGGAAGTCCTCAAACAGAGCAGGGAATGGATTTGCTTTTGAGCCTCTGCCCACTGATTTAGTGGTAGATCTGGGAACCCTTTTGGGGTTGGAAGGGTGTGGAAGGAGAATTTGTATCCCTGATACACCGTGTTCAGAACCCATTGGTCCTTGGTAATGGTGGCCCAGGTGCTTGAGTGAAAGGAGAGTTTTCATCCTAGGGGTAAGTGAAGGTGAGCAGAAGGGAGGTTGGGAGGAGGCGAGTCATTGCGAGTTCTTACCATAAGGGGGTGGCTTACAACTCCCTGGTTTTGAAGTGGAATTAGTCCACTGCTTAGATCTCTGCATTCCTTGGGTCATCTGTTTCGCTGGGGCTGTTCACCCAGAGCAGGAAAGGACCAGTGCTTGGAGGGACAATGCCTGCTGAACCTAGGGGGCTGGACCTGTAAGAAATCAACTGTTTGCATAGATTTTTCTTTTTCTTCCATCTTTAAGACCTCTTCTGCCTTACTGCCAAATAAGTTATCTTTGTGCAAGGGGGCACCCAACAATTTAGATATGACATGGTCTGGCAGGGGTTGTTCCTTAAGCCATGCATGTCTTCCAATGACAGATCCAGTGACGGCTGCCTGCAAGAAGCTTCTAGGGCGTCAAAACCACAGTGCAAAGTGTGTTTAGTTACTTGACTTGCAGAATGCATTAAGTCTTGTAAATCTTTAGATTCTGCCCAAGTAGGAAAGGAAGACATTTTTTGTTTAAGTAATTCCAAGGTATGTTGCCGATATTTAAGCATATGGAACTGACAATTTAGTGCCCGGATAGCAAGAGTAGCTGAAGTGTATATCTTTTTACCCAATCTGTCCAGTGCTCGAGAATCCCTGTCTGAGGGGGTGGGATTCTTAGTAGAGGTTGCTTTAGTCCCTTTGGAAATGACCTCAGGGTCAGTTGTTGGATTTTTAAAAAGATATATGTGTGAGTCAGGGACTCTGTAGTACCCGTCTGGTTTTCTGGGAGCAGGAGGTAGGGCATCAGGAGTAAAGTTGGATTCAAGGAAAAGTACAGCTTTGTACCTACCATAAATGTAGATGTTCGAGTGCTAATACAGCTGCAGTAATCACAGATGGGTTCTCTGCCGTCAGGCGGGTCCTCGGTCGGCCGAATTCCAAAGTCTAGGTCCGGCGTCGGTTGTTGTCGCTTTCTCTCCTGACGTCACTGAGGCCGGAGTATACAAGACACAGCCGACGCCATGTTCTTCAGTCTTTCTTGCCCCAGATGTCAGGTGCCCCCAAAAGGAAGGCAATACATAAATTATGTTTATATGTATATACATGCAATGCAATATAATCCAAAAACAGTAGTTGCAAGTAAATAAACCATAGAAGGATAACCCAGTCAGGTTGTATGAAGAGGGTGTTAGGCCCCATGCCTTTACCAAGTGGGGAAGGAGGGAGGGAAACCTGTACTGCAGCTGTATTAGCACTCGAACATCTACATTTATGGTAGGTACAAAACTGTACTATGTTCATCGTGCATACAGCTGCAGTAATCACAGATGGGTAGAGTCCCAAAGCTACGCACAGGGTGGTAGGTACTAGGAGGAACTGGGTTGAGCCAGAATGCCCTGCAACACAGCAGTGGCAAAGCCTGCTCTAGTTTTGGAATATAAAGGCAGGTGGTAGTGTTTTGTGAAGGTATGTACAGAACTCCAAGTGGCTGCCTCCAAAATATCTTTGGTAGGAACTCCTCTGAGGAAGGCTGCAGAGGTAGCTGTGGCCCTGGTGGAGTGTGATCTGATACCTGTAGGAACAGATTTCCCATGGTAGGAATAACAAAACCGTATGCAGTGGCCTATCCACTTTGAAGTAGTCTGCTTGGTAACTGGCTTCCCTTGAGCCCCTACAGCATAGGACACAAAGAGTTGTTCTGATTTTCTGAAGGACTTTGTTCTGTCCAAATAATAACGTAGCTGCCTATGGATGTCTAAAGAGTGTAGCAGCCTTTCCCCTTTGTTTTGGGGATTGGGGTAAAAGGTAGGTAGGTGTATGGCTTGATTTAAAGCTACCCTGGATACCACTTTAGGCATAAATGACGGGTTGGTACGAAGGGAAACCCTGTCCTGATGGAAGATGAGAAAGGACTGCACCGCCATGAGGGCCTGTAGTGATAGCCAGAAAGAAGGCTGTTTTCCAGGACAAATATTGCAAATCTGTTGAGGCAGCTGGTTCAAAAGGAGGCAATGTTAATTTTTCTAGTATGTAATTAAGATCCCAGGCTGGTAGTGGTTGTTTCCTTGGTGGTCTTATATTCTTAGCCCCTCTGAGAAACTGTCGTAAGAGTGGGTGAGAAAATAAAGGAGGATCCGTGTTGAATTCTGCAGAAATGGCTGAGGCATGGATTTTTATGGAAGAAAATGAAAGTCCACTGTTCAGCAGCTCAGCTAGATACTGTAATACCTGAGGCAAGTTCAGTTTTCTAGGGTCCTGGCCTTTTTTCTCATTCCAAGAGCAAAACCGCTTCCATTTTGCGGAGTAAGCTTTTCTAGTAGATGGCCTTCTGGCCTCCAAAATAACATCCTGCACCTCCTTGGAGAGTAGGGTCTGTTGTGGTGTTGAGGAATTTTCCATGCAGCTAGATTGAGTGTTTTCAGCTGACTGTGAAGAGTTTTGTAGCTGTGCTGAGTCAGCAGAAGAGGCATTAGAGGCAGGAACCAGGGAGGAGTATGTGTTAGGCTCCTCAGGAGCGGGTACCAGTGTTGCCTTGGCCAATCTGGAGCAATCAGTATCATCTTCGGTCCGTCTGCTCTTGCTTTCAAAAGCACATTGGGCAGAAGAGGCAGAGGTGGGAATGCATAAACTGTCCATGCTGTCCAACTGAATGAAAGGGCGTCCACTCTCCAGGCCTTTGGATGAAAGGTCCTCGAACAAAACTTTTCCAATTGATGATTCCTGTGGGAGGCAAAAAGATCTATGTCTGGCCTCCCCCACGCTTGGATTATCTCTGTAAACACCTGAGGATGCAACTTCCATTCGTGTGGATCTGTCATATTTCTGCTTAGATTGTCTGCCAGCGTGTTTTCCAATCCTGGCAAGTACTGTGCTTGAAGTTCGATTTGCCATTCCAGAGCCAAGTTCCAAAGAGTCATGGCTAGTCTGCACAAGGGGTATGAATGTGTTCCTCCTTGTTTGTTTATGTACCACATTACTGTGGTGTTGTCTGTTCTTATCAGTAATTGTCCTGGATGCAGGAAGTCCTTAAAAGCTGTAATTGCATTTATTACTGCTAGCATTTCTTTTTGATTGATGTGAAGGTGCTTTTCCTTTTGGGACCATTTGCCCTGAATGCACCTGTCCTTCATGTGCGCCCCCCAGGCGTAATCTGAGGCGTCTGTTGTGATGACTTGATTTGCTTGAGGCTTGCAGAATGGGAGGCCTGTATTTGCTTGACATGCTTGGGCCCACCATAGAAATTCCTTTTGTAAACATGGAATTATTGGTATTATTGTTTTAAACTGTGACTGTGTTGAGACCATAGGTTTTTTAGGTACCACTGAAGTTTCCTCATATGCAGCTTTGCACATGGGATTAGAAGAATGCAAGATGCCAAGAAGCCCAGAGCCTGCAGGATTTTCCTTGCAGTAAGCCTGGTACATTTTGCTAGTATTTTGAAGTACTGAGTTAGTTGCCCCTGTTTTTCTGGCGTAAGATAGGCCATCTGGGTGTTTGTGTCCAAGTTGGCACCCAGGAAAGTTATTTTCTGAGATGGTGTTAGCCTGGATTTCTCTTTGTTGATTGTGTATCCCAGAGAATGCAGTAACCGTGTTACATAAGCCAGATGTTCCAGAAGTATGTAAGCTTGCTGTCCCGCCTTGGATCAGGCAGTCGTCCAAATAAGGGTAAATTTGTATCCCTTGAAGTCTGTAGTAGGGCAATTACTGATGCCAGGCACTTTTGTGAATACTCTGGGCTTAGTAGATAAGCCAAAGGGCAATGCAGAGAATTGATAGTGAATTGAACCTGCAAGAAATCTGAGGTATCTTCTGCAGCTTTTGTCTGATTGGGACATGCAGGTATGCCTCCTTGAGGTCCAATGTTACCAGCCAAAACTCCTTTGCCTAGCATGCAGAAGAAGCTGCTGTAATGTGAGCATCTTGAATTTTGGTACGAGTAAAAAAAATATGTGTTTAGGATGAATAAGTCCAAAATGGGTCTCCAGTCCGGTTCCTTTCCCTTGGTACCAGAAAAAGTCTTGAATAAAAACCTTGACCTTTGTTCGTGAGTAGGTACTCTCTTGAATAGCTTTTTTAAAGGCTTATGAGGTATTTGTTTCCCACAAGTTAAACAATTATTTACTTTGTCTGACATCGGCTGAGGCAAGAAAGAGTCCCCAACGGGGTACTTAGCTTTTTTAGAAGTCTTCGGTAGCTGAAATCTCTGGATCTAACCGACCGGCACTTGCGAACAGCTTCTGCTTCGGGCACCGCGCGGCAAGAAAGACTGAGGAAAATGGCGTCGGCTGATGCCTTTAGACCTCAGAAGCTCTGACGTCAGGGAAAGTGCGACATCAGCCGAGGCCAGACCCAGACTTTGGAATCCGGCCGACTTTATGACTGCAGATGCATCCTTGAAGGACATCTGTTTGATCGAAGGGTGTGAGAAAAGGGGCTGCTCAGTGGGAAAATAAGCAGAAATAGCAGAGGCATGAATTTTAATAGATGAGAAAGACAGACCACTGTGTAGTAGGTCAGCTAAGTAATCCAGCATGAGAGGGATGGAGGGCTGTGCCGTATTGGCTCCCTTAGCCTGAATCCAGCTGCAGAACCTTTTCCATTTATCTGCACAAGACTTTCTGGTGCTTGGGCGTCTGGTCTCGCAGATAACATCCAGAACCTGTTTACTGAGGATGGCAGACTTGTTCAGGGTTAGGGAATAAGCCAAGCTGCCAAACTGAGTGCAATTGGGGATGGATGAATTCCCCTTCCCTCTGGGTTAGGAAGTTCGGAATATGAGGAAGATGCCATGGAGGCAGCTGGGACAGGCTGCGCAGCAAGGGGTACCAGTGTTGTCAGGGCCAGTCTGGAGTTATAAGAATGGACCTTGGTTTTTCCTCCCTTATTCTGAGCAGTACCCTGAGGATGAGAGGTAGGGGAGGAAAGGCATAGACCGAGAGGTTGACCCAGGGGAAGGACAGGGGCATCCACTTTCCAAGCCATGCAGTGAAGCTCCCTGGTGTAGAAATTGCTGAGCTTATCGTTGGTGTGGGAGGCAAAGAGGTCGACCTTCGGGGTTCCCCATTTCTGAATTATTAGGGTGAAGGTACTTCTGTTGAGCTGCCACTCGTGTGGGTCCAGAAGGTCTCTGCTTAATTGGTCTACCAGGGAGATGAGAGAGCCTGGTAGGTATTGTGCTAACAGGTGTAGTTGCATGGAAGAGGCTGTGAGCCAAAGGTCATGGCCAGCCTGCTAGGGAGTAGGAGCGAGTCCCACCCTGCATGTTGATGTACCGCATCACAGTAGTGTTGTCTGTTTTGATGAAAAGAACCCCTGGAGAGGGAAGGGGCTTGAAAGCCATCAAGGCGCGCTGCACAGCCACCATCTCTTTTTGATTGATGTGCAGGGGGATTTGGTGTGGGCTCTATTGGCTCTGTATGCACCTGCTGTTCAGGTGTGCGCCCCAAGCATAGTCTGATGCGTCTGTGGTGAGGGTCTGGGCGGCAGGGTGTGGGGAGAAGGGCAGTCCCCTGTTGTGGGAGCATGCTGTTATCCACCAAAGAAATTTCTTTCTGAGGCAAGGAATTACAGGAAGAGTTTCCAGGTCTTGAGAGTGTTGACACCAAAGGCTCGTTAGGTACCACTGAAGTTTCCTCATATGCAGTCTGGCATATGGAATGAGAAGAATGCAAGATGCCATGAACCCTAGAACTTGCAGGATTTTCCTTACAGAAAGCTGGGGCCTTGTGGCCAGTTGAGAGTAGTAGGCTGTCAGGGAATTTTTTCTCTCTGGTGTAAGGTATGCCATCTGGGATGCTGTGTCCAGACTTGCTCCCAAGATTATCCTTTGGGTGGGCACTTGTTTGGATTTCTTTTCGTTGATTGTGTACCCTAGGGAGTTTAGTAGGGTCTTTACAAAAGCCAGGTGCTTGAGCAACTTTTCCCTGGCTGTCTGCCTGAATAAGGCATTCGTACAAGTAGGGGTAAATTTGAATATTTCTTTGTCTGCAAAAGGCAACGGTCAGAGCCAGACATTTTGTGAAAACTCAGAGCAGTAGATAAGCCAAAGAAAAGCACAGAGAACTGAAAGCGTTGAGATCCTGCCCTGAAGCAGAGATATTTTCTGCACGATTTCCTGATAGGGATGTGGAGGCAGGCCTCTTTTAGATCTAGGGTGGCTAGCCAAGCGTCCTTGGAGAGCATGGGGAGCAGTTGCTGGAGGGTGAGCATTTTGAATTCTGGAATCACCAGGAAGGTGTTTAGAATGGATAGACAGAGGATGAGGCGCCAGGTGCCCTCTTTTCTGGACACCAGAAAGTGTCTGGAGTAGAAGCCTTGGCCTATCTGTTCTGCAGGAAGCCTTCAAACAGAGCAGGGAATGGATTTGCTTTTGAGCCTCTGCCCACTGATTTGGTGGTAGATCTTAGGAACCCTTTTGGGGTTGGAAGGGTGTGGAAGGAGAATTTGTATCCCTGATACACAGTGTTCAGAACCCATTGGTCCTTGGTAATGGTGGCCCAGGTGCTCGAGTGAAAGGAGAGTTTTCGTCCTAGGGGTAAGTGAAGGTGGGCAGAAGGGAGGTTGGGAGGAGGCGAGTCATTGTGAGTTCTTACCATAAGGGGGTGGCTTAGAACTCCCTGGTTTTGAAGTGGAGTTAGTCCACTGCTTAGATCTCTGCATTCCTTGGGTCATCTGTTTCGCTGGGGCTGTTTACCCAGAGCAGGAAAGGACCAGTGCTTGGAGGGACAATGCCTGCTGAACCTAGGGGGCTGGACCTGTAAGAAATCAACTGTTTGCATAGATTTTTCTTTTTCTTCCATCTTTAAGACCTCTTCTGCCTTACTGCCAAATACGTTATCTTTGTGCAAGGGGGCACCCAACAATTTAGATATGACATGGTCTGGCAGGGGTTGTTCCTTAAGCCATGCATGTCTTCCAATGACAGATCCAGTGACGGCTGCCTGCAAGAAGCTTCTAGGGCGTCAAAACTACAGTGCAAAGTGTGTTTAGTTACTTGACTTGCAGAATGCATTAAGTCTTGTAAATCTTTAGATTCTAAGTAGTTCCAAGGTATGTTGCCGATATTTAAGCATATGGAACTGACAATTTAATGCCCGGATAGCAAGAGTAGCTGAAGTGTTTATCTTTTTACCCAATCTGTCCAGTGCTCGAGAATCCCTGTCTGAGGGGGTGGGATTCTTAGTAGAGGTTGCTTTAGTCCCTTTGGAAATGACCTCAGGGTCAGTTGTTGGATTTTTAAAAAGATATATGTGGGAGTCAGGGACTCTGTAGTACCTGTCTGGTTTTCTGGGAGCAGGAGGTAGGGCATCAGGAGTAAAGTTGGATTCAAGGAAACCATCATCCACCACATCCAGGACTGGGGGGTGGCCAAGGGTCTGTGTTGTGGAAGACCTATGAATTTCTTGAGTCTCTTTTTAGACCGAGTGTAGTCCTGACTCTCCCATTGGAAATACTCCCTTAAAGTATGCAGGGTTTCCCCAAAGGAAAAATCCTCTGGGGGGGGAAGAGGCTGAAAGAATGGATTCCTCTGCATCAGAATCCTCATAAGTGGAAAGGGGTTGCATGTCTTCATAGTCAGATGCATCAGATTCAGCAGACTCTTGTTCAGACAAAACTACTGGGGACAGATCTCTTCCTTTTAGAGGGAATAGCTTGTCTTCTTGCTTCCCCTGATCAGCATGATTAAGGTCTCCCGCCATTTTAAGCATTTGAGACAGAGGCAAGGTAGCAGGCGTCTGAGAGTGGGTAGTCGGTTTGCTGGGTGTGGTTCGAACCCTGGGCCTAAGCAACTCTGTTGTTTTTGAAAGAAAAGTAGTCACGAAAGACGTCGGTTTGTGCCAATATTCGGTAGTTCGAAGGACTTCCTCAGAATCCGGTGCCTGCTCAGCGGCTCTGGACCCATCCAAGGTAGAGATGACTGCAGGATCCTTAGACAAAGAAGAGTTTTGCGGCATACCGGTCTCCGAAAAGGTCTCGGTAGCAGCCTGTGAATCAACTGAAGCGGGCATCAGGGGCTGCGAAAGCACCTCACTGAGTACCGAAGGACTGACGACTAGCTTAACGGAAGCGTCGGTAGGTTTGGACCGGTGCGGTCTGTCACTGTCTTTACGGGGTTTTTTTTTTCAGAAGATCTGCTGTCGGGTGGCTTACCGAAGCCATATCAGAATTTGAGGACTGCAAACAAAAATATCGGCTACAATAAGAGCCCGACGATGGATAGTTCTGGCGTTGAACAAAGCACAGAAGCAACAACGGGGGACGTCGTGGTCTGTCCTAGACAAGTGGCGCAGTAAGAGTGGTAGTCTCGGTGTGGTATTTCCTTTCCACAGGCAAGACAATTAACTTTTTCTGACATCGGTTAGTGCAAGAAAAAAGGATCCCCAATGGGGTGGTACTTAGCTTTAGAAGACTTAACTTCAATTCGGAAACGAAAACTCAGGTAGCAGCTGACCGGCACTCGTATGAACTGCTTCTGGCTCCACTGCAAGAAAGACTATTGTAATGGGGTCAGCTGCCTTACTTTATACTAGTGACGTCAGTCCTCAAGCGACAGCAAACGACCTAGAAATACTAAGTCTCTGGTATTCGGGCCAGCAGAGGGCTACCCTGGCACGATAACCCAAATGCGATGACTGCAACAGTGAAACACGAAGATCAATAGTTCCCAATCAAATGAGAAGACAAGATGTTTGACAAGATACAGGAATTACTTCTCAGAAGAACAAAGTAAAAAGCTATTAATACACTGGCCAGGAATATCTACTCAAGCAGAACAAGTTCATACTCTACACATTTGTACTATTTTTAATGCACAATAATCCAAAGAGCAGATATTAGCAACCATAGTACTAGACTGCCCTTGGACTGGGCATGGTTATGCTCCAAAGACATCATGTGTCACACAAGGACTGTTTACTCGTATCCTGAAACAAATAAACTGAAAGACCCTAGCAAGTGAGTGTGTGATTAGTACACCAATGTCAACATATCCAACACAGACAATACAGATACTGTTAGTTCAAACAACGGCCTACAAGCCAAAAGTCAGGAATTTAGAACTGTGTGTGAGTTGGTATTCCATCATTTAATACCCAGTTATTGCTATTTACAGTCAAATTGGGAAAAAGGATAAAACTGATCAAGAGTGAAAAATCTCATGAAAAAGAATAGCAAAGAAGTTATTAGGACAGTCATCTCTTAATTTTGGAATTTAAGAATACTCTACTGAAGGCATTCAATCTCTCACCAATCAACTGCTAATGTACAGACAGCTGAAAATTGCCTGCTTTGACAATACTGATGTCAGGCAATCAACACAGTGAAGGAAATGCTAGAAAGAAATCAAAAGAAACATACTATTTTGATAACTCAACAGTATTTTGCAGTTTCTAATAGGTTGGAGAAAGGAAGAATGCAAGCACCACGGAAAAGTCCAAGGTTGAAAGCTGATCTACTTAGTAAAGTAGATGAATCCAAACCACATGTTTGAAAACATAAAGCTGTAAAGAAGAAATCACAAACATCTGTATAACACAAATATGATAAAACTGAAGTTGAGGGAGTCTTGATGCATGAAAGAGAAAAAACGAATGAAAGAATTGTGTTGATCACAAGTTGAAGACATGCATATACAAGTAAAGCTGTACTACAAGAAAGGTTTTTGATGTCCACTGTTAACACTCCTCTTAAATTTGTATCGGTCTTCCAAACCTAGATGAGAGACTGACCGATATGGCCTGTTCTGGATTTAAAAAAAATGGTTACAAGATTGAAGAAAAATAAAATAAATAAATAAATATATATTCATTAAAATGCATTTCAAAATGTGTACAAAAATGTACATAAAAATATTTTTAATACTATTGTTATGGCTACTGTTCTGATTAAGATAACATAATAGGTTACTGTTCTACGATTAAGATAACATAATATATACAGATACACACGAGCGTATGTATGTATTACAAGTCTTTTTAACCACTTGTACTGTCAAGGAGCAGACCGGTCTAGCTTGGTTTTCTGAGGCCAAAAATCTCACGGAGAGTGTGAGTGGGTGCGAGAGAGTGTGTGTTGTCTAGCACCACAGTTGAAAGGAAATGCATCTCTTACCCCTGATAATAGTGTTCATGTTGTCCCAGTGGTCATCAGAAAATTTCCCCAAGTACTTTTATGCTAGAAAAAAGAATGTGATCAAATCAGAAGGAAATACTCCTGAAGCCTTGATCCAAGTTGCAAAAACTCAGTTCCTTTACTGTGGGACAGATGAGCGCTACTGCATACACATGCAGACAGATGCCCCCAGACATGGCATCCTCTATTGGGATTGAAGCTGCAGCCATTAAACAGCTCTTATGTAGACCACAGATGATAGAACAGCTGATAACCATATCGGTGCAAGGTCACTATTACAGTGGGGAAGAAATATGCCCTTCCACCATTTTATGCAATGTCTGAGTTTGGTATACATAAAAAGAAGGGGGTGTAGGAATTTTTTTTTACGTTTGAATATCCACAATTATGTCTTGGAACATAACTTTAATGGCAATGTTTTTGAGATATACTTTTTTTGCCACTAGGCTGTGCTACAATGTAGTGAAAATTAGATAAGCTTGCATATAGCCAGTGTCGCGTATGCATAGGTTCATAGGTAGGTACTAGGCTATCGGCCCAAGGGCCTATGTAAGCCTAGCCAACAAGGTTCCCTGGCTTACGCCACCCAAGAAAGTTATTTTCCTGTGCCACTGTCGAGCAGAGAAACAGAAGTGATCCCCGGGGTGCATTTCATATTTCCCATTCACTCATCAAGAGTTTCCTTGAAGAGTGCTAATGAAGAACTTTGCTTGACAAAGATGGGTAGCCTGTTCCAGAGTATGGGAAGTCTCTGGGACAGGAATCTACCACTCCAGCATGTCCTATTTATTGTGGTGACAAGGTTTAGGTCCTAGAGCGTGTAGCTCGGAGGGATTAGGATTTCTTAAGGTGTAACATGTCCAACAGCTCTGGGTTTGACATAGCTTTACATATTAGGCAGAGATCACTTCGGAGTTGGCGACATGCTACGGAGTAAATCTGGAGTTTTTTTGAGGCGGACAGTGTAGGGCATTTGAGGCCAGTAATCCTCTTTGTGAGGTACTTCTGTGGCCTTTCCAGCTGTTGATGTCTTGTGAGGTACATTCCAAAAGGGGCGTTGTACTCTATAATGGGTCTAAGGAATGTCGAGTAGAGTGGAACAATGACCTCTTTTTTTTCCTGGAGGAGAACCCTTTTATGATGAGGTTGTGTCATGTAGAAGGACTTCCCGACTACTGTGGCAATGTGACTATCAAAGGAGAGACTACTGTCCGCCTGGGTCCCAAGGTCTCTTATCACACATTTGGTGTTAAGCAGATTGCTGCCTATGTGGTAGTTCATGGGTACAGAGATTTTATCAAAGGGGATGACACTGCACCTTTTGGCATTGAGCTTGAGGCCATGGCTCTGACACCAGGCATCTGTCTCAGCGAGGCCCCTCTGTAGGATGTCCACATCAATTGGGGACTTGACTATGGCTCCTAGTTTGCAGTCATCTGCGAACTTCGTTAGTCAGAGGCCTTGTGTGTTAGTCTGTACTTCATAGAAGTAGATACCAAACAGAAGAGGTCCCAGGACGGAACCCTGTGGTACTCCACTTGTCACTGCTTTGAGGTCAGATTTGGAGTCCGCAACTTTTACAGTGTGGGTTCTGCCAGTGAGCCAGTTGGCAACCCATCTTGTGACGTAGGGATTTATACCTAGTTTGAGTTTAGCTATAATTCCAGAATGGGGGATGGTGTCGAAAGCCTTGGCGAGGTCAAGATAGTCTGTGTAGACCACCGTACCCTCATCTACGGCTTTGGTGACTGCCTCAAAGAAGTCAATCAGGTTCAGGAGGCATGATCTGCCTTTCACAAACCTGAATTGGGTGAGATCCAGAGTTTGGAGGTTACCAATATCTTTGTTTACGAGTTCCATGATGATATGTTCCATGGCCTTGCAGACCAGGCTCGTCAGGCTAATAGATCGATAGTTCCCGGGATCAGTGATGGCTTCCCCTTTGTGAAGTGGGATAACTGTTGCTGTGCGCCATTCAGTGGGCACAAAGCCTGATGCGAGGCTATTATTGAACATAGTGCTTAAGTTGGGAGTCAGTTTGTTCTGAAGTTCAAGTAAAATGCAACCTGGGATGTTGTCCGGTCCCATGGATGCTGTGTTTTTGGCTTTAGCAAGTACAGCTTTTACCTGCATAGTTGTGATTACAGGGACTCTGCATTCTTCCTGTATAGATATGGGCCCTTTAGGGGGTGGCGGGGTAAAGTTAGCACTGAACCTATCTGCCAGGATGTTGGCAATATCAGTTGGCCTGGTAATTTTCATGCCTTTCTGCTGTAACTCAAAGCAAATCTGGGTGTTGCTATAGAGATTCTTGACATAACTATAGAATGCTTTATGGTTGTCCTTAGAATTAGTGGCGATTTTGTTTTCGTAGCTAGCTTTGGAGGTTCTTATAAGGGATCTCAGCTTCTTACTGAGGCTGACCAGGGAGCTCTGCCACTCATGGGATTTTACTCTCTTTTGCAACAGTTTCTTCCTTCTGTTGTACAGTTTGTTTATGGCAGAGGACCACCAGACTGGCATCCTTTTTTTTGGAGGATAGCACGATCCATGCACTCGTGTAAGTGCTTATAGAGTACATTTGTGTAAGATTCAGCAGTTGTAACTGTATTGTCCATCTGCATGGGTGTCATGAAGTTCACCACTTCTGTCTTAAGAAGCATGAAGTTGGCTTTGGAGAAATTTTTTTACAGTGGTTTCTTTAATGGGGGGTGAGGGCGGGATGTGGATATCAAGGGTGATTAGCTTATGGTCGGATCGGACCAACGAGGAGTTGACTTCAGGTGTGGAACACCGGTCACTCATGCTGGTAATGACTAGGTCTAGGATATTTTTGCCCTTGGTGGGGGTGTGGATAAGTTGATCCACAGCATTGGAGTTTATGAATTCCAGAAAGCATTGAGCTAAGGAGTTGGTACACGAGTAGTTTTCCCAGTTAATGGTGGGGTAGTTGAAGTCGCCCATTATTAGGGTGTTTGGCTGAACCCTAATATTTTCCAGTACATCAAGAAAAGAGGAGTGGGAATCCTGGGACATGGTGGATGATCTGTAGCAAGCTACAATTTGGATTGCAGTTTTGCCCAGTTAGTTGCACTTGGATAACCTCGGATGCATTATGCTGAGCAACTAGCCTGGAGGTGTGGATATTCTTAATGAATATGGACACACCTCCAGCTTTGGTGTTTCGGTCCAGGTTACATGGCCGAAAAGTGTGGTAGGACTTATAGCCTGGTAGTGCAGAGGTGCTCTCTGGAGCCTTGAACCAGGTCTCAGTCACTGCACAGATATCGATGTTCTCCATTTTAAGGAGTGCCTCGAGTGAGTGCATTTTGAGATTTAGACTTCTAGCATTGAGCAGCATTACCCTCAGTTTTTGCCTGCCTGTTTCTGTTACGGTGGTGAATTTGTTATTTGAACCTTGCCTAAAAAAGGCACTATAGGGGCAGCAACAGCCTTAGCCAGTATCTGGAATCCCAGGGGTGACAGGTGCAGGCCATCTGTGGCAAAGCATCGCGGTCTATCGACCATGTCATCCCAAGCAGACAGATACTGGATCCTCTTAAAATGACACCAGAAGCTTAGCCAATTGAAGTCAATCATATTGTTCTTGTACTGCGGTATCATTCGGGGCGATGGCAGAATGCTACTCAGGGCTAGGGTCATACCTGCCTGGGCTACAAGATCAGAGAGCTCTTCCATGTCTCTCTTCATGTAGTCCAGGGAGGTATGTCTCCGGTCATTCACACCAACATAGACAATGACAGAGTCATATTTGTACTTGTTGTGGAGTGGGTTATGTGGCGGATCCTGGCACCCGACAGCCAGCTGACAGTAACCTTCTCCTTGTTTAGCCTGGTGAGTGGGACATCTGTGTGCCTGACTATAGAGTCAACTATGACTAGTGTGTTGGGTACGTTGTTTTGCCTTATTGGCTGTGATTGAGTGGAACACAAAGTCTGTGGGCTATGTGTCATTTGGGGTTGTGTCGGGGGATGGAGGTTGCTTGCGTTTCTGCTTTGGAGGCCTCTGTTGCTTAGACAGATTATTACTGGAGAGCCTCCGTGAATGTTTTTGTGTTACTTTGTGTGGATTTTGGTGGTGTAGATTTAGTGAGACTATGTGAGGAGTGTGGTGTGGTGCAAATGTTTACTTTCTCCTCATGACTGTCAAGTTCAGTCTTGGTTGGAGACAGCTTTACCTCCAGTTTGGCTAGATAAGTGCATCTCTCACAGGTTGTAGTGTTGCGTGGTAGGAGGAGAGGGTTGTCTGTGTACATGAGGCAATTTCTACATTGCCTCAAGATGCCCAGATTCATCAGACAGACAGGAGAGAACACTGGGAGCTGACCCTTGGACATGCCTGAATAAAAAAACTATTTTCCTCTAGGTAAGTGAGGAAAGTGAGTACAAGTGTGGTTTTTCTCTAAGCAAGTGAGAAAAGTAAGTACAAAAACTGTTTTCCTCTAGGTAATGAGGAAGAGTGAGTGCTATAGTAATTAGTAGCTTATTTAGTGCTTACAAGTTCTGAACAAGTGCCGAGCATGAATAAGCAAATTTAAGTACTAAAACTAAGAATCCGTATCTGCACTAGACGAGTTACAGGACAGAAACAAGTGCAAATGCAGGCTTGCAAATCAGAAAGTTGAGAGAGATGGAAGAGATTGCCCAAATGGCCAAGCCAATAAAAAGAAGTTAGGTACTCACCATAACGTTCCATGTGAGTTGTTCCATCTCGCCTTCATTCTTCACTGATGGGTTCGGAGCTGATCCTCTGCTCTGACACGGCCGACTAGCAAGCTCAAAGTTCTCCAGTAGCTAGAGACCCAACCCCTTATCCCACAACACACTGCTGGAATTACCTCAGATCTTGTTTGCTGCGTACCATATAGAAGTACAATAATTATTCTGCCTAGGAATGAAGACACATTGAAAAACCAGGATGAAGACAGCCTCCAGGTCAACTGCCAGCCAGGAGGGGGAAGTAGGGAGAGACGCGAGAATGAAGGCGAGATGGAACAACTCACATGGAATGTTATGGTGAGTACATAATTTCTTTATGTGAAGTTGTTCAATCTCGTTGTTCATTCTTCACTGATGGGTAGTGTCCCTAGCACCCTGATAGTGGGTGGCTCACGGTACACTCTTCAGAACCGTAGAACCAAATGAAGCCCTGTCCCTGGAGGCCTTATCCACTTTGTAATGAGTTATAAAAAAGTGTCAGGATAGACCATGTGGCTGCTGCACAGATGTTGTCCAAAGGTAATTTGGCTTGAAAGGCTGAAGAGGTAGAAACTGCTCTGGTTGAGTGAGCCTTTACCTTACTAGACAAGGGAATGTTATGACAAGAATATGTGTAGGTGATACAATCAGACAGCCACTTAGGGTTGTTTTAGCAACTGGTTTACCTTTCCTGGCCTCAGAAAAAGACACAAAGAGCTGATCTGATTTTCTAATGCCTTTTGTTCTGTCCAAATAAAATCTAAGTTGTCTATGAACATCGAGTTTGTGCAACATATATTCCAATTTGTTGGTGTGATTAAGAAAACAGGCAACTCAATGACTTGATTAATGTTAATCTCAGAACATACATTGGGCAGAAAAGAGCATCTCTCAGGACAAATCCATCCTATCAGCATGGAAGACCATATAAGGGGGCTTGATGGACAGGGCTTGGAGCTCTGAAACTCTGCGGGCTGAAGTGACGGCTACTAAGAAGATAAGTTTTCCATGACAGAAATTTTAGTTCACAACAGGGTGCAGGCTCAAAAGGAGGAAGAAAGATACGAGATAACATAAAATTCAAATTCCAGGGGGAATAAGGTGTCTTCACTGGAGGCCTTATGTTAAAAGAACCTTTTAGAAAAGCCTTAGACAACTGGTGAGCCATAATATTCAAACCATCGATTCATAGATGGAAATTAGATATAGCAGCTAACTGCACTCACACCATAGCAGCCGCTGCTCCTTTGTTGAATATTTCTGTCAAGAATTGTAAGATAGAAGACAATAGCTCTTAGTAAGGGTCAATGTTGTGGGAAGAAGCCCAAATAGAAAATCTCTTCCACTTACTACGATACAATTTTCTAGTGGAAGGTTTATGGGAAGCCAACAAAATTTGACTAGTGTCATGGGAAAGATTATGGAGCCTGGCTATGCAGCGAATTGGAGCAGCCAAGCGGTTAGCTTCAGTGTCTGCAAGGATGGATGAAGATCCCCTGACTGATGTGTCAACAAGTCCGGAACCGGGTCCGGGATCCATGGATCTTCCAGAATGTGATGGTAAAGAAATGGAAACCAAATCTGCTGAAGCCAATGAGGGGCTATAAGGATGATTGCCTGTCCCAGCCACTTTGCTTTCTGTAAGAATCTGGGTATCAGGGGAATTGGTGGAAATGCGTAGAGGAGACCCAGGGGCCAATCGTGGACAAGAGCATCCCTCGGAGAGTGACCTGGCATGGGAATCAGGGCAAAATAGCTTCTGCATTTGTTGTTGATGTGACTGGCGAACAGGTCACAGGAAGGCTGGCCCCATTTGCGGAAGATCCTGTCCGCAATCTCTTTTGTTTGAGGGACCATTCGTGGGGCAATAAAATTGCTCTGCTCAGTCTGTCCACTATGAAGTTGGATTTGCCCGGGATGTGCATTGCTAACAGAAAGCGCCGGGATGACACTGCCCACTGCCATACTCTGAGGGCTTCTCGGCAAAGGTGATAAGACTTGGTCCCACCTTGCCTGTTCAGGTACCAGACCACTGACATGTTGTCTATCTGTATTGCAATTGTCCCTAAAGGAAGAGAGTCCTGAAAGTAGTGCAACACTACAAGTACTGCTCTCATCTCCAGGACACTGATATGCAGATGTGAGTCTTGATCTGTCCATGTGCCTTGGGCAGTCTTTCCCTGAAAAAGCCCCCCCCCCACCTTATCAGAGAAGCATCTGTGGTCACAGTGGCAAGTGGAGGGGGGAGCATGAAGGGACGTCCCATTGTGACATGGAGACGTCAACCACCACTGAAGATCCTTCTTGCAGGAATTAGTTACCAGGATCATGTGACTCATTGGAAGTTCTAGGTAAGACCATTACGTGAATAGAAGCCATTGAAAGATTATCATATGCATCCTTGCTAACGAGATTGCTAAAATAGCTGCCGCCATCAATCCTAGAACTTTCAATATCTCTGCAGCTGCTGCTCTGTTCTTTGATATCAGGGACATGATGTGTTGGCGAAGAATACAAATTCTTTCTGGTGGAAGACTAACAGTGGTGGCTGACGTGTCTAATTCTGTCCTTATAAAAACGATATGCTGCGATGGCAACAAGGCAGACTTTTCGAAGTTGACTATAATGCCTAGCCAATTGCAGAGCGTCAAAAGTAGCCACTCTTGCTTGAAGAAGTTGATGCCTGGTGGTGGAGGTAAGGAGACAATCGTCCAAATACAGAAACACCTGGAATCCTAGACGCCTCAGGTGAGCCGTGACTACTGCCATGCACTTGGTGAACACTCTGCGGGCTGTAGTGAGACCAAAGGGCAGAGCTTGGAATTGATAATGACTGGCTCCCAGCCGGAAAAACAGGTGATCTCTGGATGGCCTGGCCATCTTTATGTGGTAGTACGCATCCTTGAGATCGATCGGGCAACATCCAATTGCCCTTCCCTAGAAAGGGGAGTATGGACTGTAGTGCGACCATTTGGAACTTCTCTTTTCTCACAAATTGGTCAAGTCTGCTGAGATCCAAAATGGGTCTCCAGTCCCCCGATTTCTTTGGAACCAAAAAGAATCTCGAGTAAGTTCCAAATCCTGTCTGGTCTGCCGGGACTGGCTGGATGACTTTTTTCTAGCAACCTCTATTGCTGCTTGTTCCATGTGACTGGTGGAACGTCCAGGATTTTTTTGACAGGAAGGGGCTGCGTGGAGAACGATATGAAATACCCTTCTGGAAATGATACTTCGTACCAAACTGTCATTTGTTATATTTAGCCAGGCTTTTGAGTACAATGATAAGCGACCCCCGACTGCCTCCAGAGTAGGACAGCTGGGTCTCCCTTCAGGAGCGCTGGTAGGACTGACCAGAGAAATTATCTATGTCACCCTGGTGTTGCGGACCTACTCTGCCGCGAGGGTGGCGTCTTCCATTGAAACCCCCTCCTCCGCCTCTGGAGAGGGGCTCTCCACGTGTGTCTTTAAAGGTTCCTTGGGTTTTCCGGAACCACATCTTTCCTCCCCTCTGACCTTTAGGACAGGGTCGAGTGGGGGTGGAAAAACGGACTCCGGCGGCAGACACAGTCTTTCCTTCTTGCTCATACCTGGTCAAAGTCTCCTTCACCTTTGGCTCAAACAAAGATGAGCCGCCAAATGGGGTATTAGTAAAGAAGACTTGAAGGGTTTCGCGAAGGAACAGAGTCACATCCAGGCATGCCTATGAAGAGCGATTCCTATACCTGCGGCTCTACTCAAACCATCAGCTGCGTAAAATACGAGACACATGGACGAGTTGACTATCGATTTGAGGGTAGAGAGCTGAGTGGCAATCTTGTCAGATACAGTTGTAGCTACAGCACCCTGAAGAGCATCTCCCAACTCCTTAAGGAGATCTCTCTGCAGTGTGGTAAAATGTGTCAAGTAGTTCAGTGAGCAGAGTGAGAAAGTCTTTGAACTGAACATGCATTTCCCATATCTATCCATGATCCTAGATTCTCTGTTAGGAGGATGGATAGATGAGGAAGTCCCAGACATTTCCTTTTTGGTGGCTGCTGCCACCACCATGGCATCAACAGGGACTCCCTTGGTCAAAAAGGACTTGTCCACAGGGGCAGAAATAAACTTATTAGGCCTCCTAGGAACAGGTTCCATAGATTCTGGTGACTCCCACACCTTATGAGAGACCAGATCCATAAGCTCATCTTAGGACGGAGATACCAAAGAGGTGGAAGGTTGAGAATCGAACGCCTTCAGGAGAACGGACTCGTCCTCAGTAGGGCTCTTGGACTGCCAATCACCCTCTGCCTAAGAATTTCAAGAATCTCTGCAAAGGAGATGTCCTCGGGGGGGATCTAGGGGACTCTTCTGATTCATCCAAGTCTGTGTCCGATGTGAGAGACTCCTGGGGGTTCAAATACCTCCTCTTGCATAATCTCTTCCTGGAAACCTCCTCAGGGGGAACTTCTGGAGAGGTCTCAGAAGAACAGGGAGCTCCCTGTGGGGCTACCCGAGGCTCAGGGTCTCTACGCTTGGGATGACCGGAGGAGACAGAAACTGACACAGGCACTTCAGGGGAAGAAGAGGCCAGACCTTGAGATGAGGAAGTCTTAGGAGACAACACTCGCCTCATAGCTCTGAATGCACCTCGGCCCCGATGAGAAGGAGTCGACTGATCCGACGGAGCCGCGATCTCCTCCTGCACCGAAGCCGTGGGTTCAGAGCCAGAGGTAGGAGCTGAGCTCACCCGAGCAGAGGCCCCAAGAGGAAGAGTCGGCACCAACAAGTTGGTGCGGCTATCCTCCCCGGACACGACCGGAGAGTGTCTGCTCCTAGAGTCCCCAGTCGGCGCAGAGAATGTCCGAGCAGATGGAGCAGACGACACTGGAGCAGGTGTCTGCTCCAAGAGATCCACAATCATCAGGTCGGCCTCCTCCGGCTCCGAAGGTCTGGTATGGCTCGGAGGAGAAGCAGACAATTTAAGAGTAGTGGTCTTCGGCTCCGACGGTTGGGTCTGAGCAGACAGCAATTTAGCTAGGCCTGATGCCTTTAAGAGTTTCTGAACCAGCTGGTCCATATCCAGATCAGAAAGGCTGACAGAGAACCTGGAAGAGTGAACAGATAAAGCCAATTGGAGCAGTATGGATGGAGGTTTTTTGGCAACCGGTTCCAGAGCAGTGTCCCGGTTCCGAAAAGAACAGACTATCGGCTCAGAGGGCAGTGGAGCCGAAGTCACCACACTTTTGACCTTTTTCCTTTTTTAGACCTAGATTCAGAGGAAGATTTTGATGATTTGCTGGCCTCATCCTGGTCAGACAATGCCTCAGAAATGGTTTTGATAATACCCCCATCAATTAACTTCCTCTTCCTTTCTGCTAGCACTCTGGTGGAAAAGGAGTGACAGATACTGCATGACTCTTGCAGTTGCACCTCACTCAAACAGTAAACACACTGCACATGGGCACCCGTAACTGACATTTTCTGTCCGCAGTCTGGGCATTTTTTAAACCCAGACTTTGGATGTTTATCTTTTTCTTCAGACATTTTACAATTTCCAGTAAATGGAACACACTATTTAACTATGAGCTATTTTAGAAATCTTAACCAACTCACACAAAACACACACAGCCCAAAAAGGGGCAACTAACAACTATATCAATATAAACAGGATTAGATAATCCAACAAGAGTCCCAAACAGGGAACACCGACCAACAACTATAAAAAGAGATCCTAAGGCCAAAGGGCCGAAGGCAAAGAAAGATTTTACTGAGGAACGGGGGTTGAACACAGAAAACAACTATCTACTAGCTAGTACTATCTAGTATTATAAATTAATCAAAGATATATAAGAAATTGAAAAATATAACTTGCTGAAAGTTGAAAACTCCCAATAATAGTCTCGAGCAATGCTGGAAACCAAGAGATCCGTGCCGCGGCAAACTATATCAGAGGTAATTCCAGCAGTGCATTGTGGGATAAGGAGTTTGGGTCTCCAGCTACTGGAGAACTTTGAGCTTGCTAGTCGGCCGTGTCAGAGCCGAGGATCGGCTCCAAACCCATCAGTGAAGAATGAATGGCGAGATTGAACAACTTCACATCTACAATTTCTGGGCCAGAACCACTCCTTATGTGATAGACAAGTTACCTAGTGCTTACCACTCCCCACTGATAAGCTAGAAGGCTTCCCTCCAACACAGAAAGGCTTGAGGGGGGCTCAGAAGCTTACATACAGTCTTGGATACAGCAAATCTGTATCTGGAACACTAGCTACAGGAAAGGTAGGAAGCAGGCTTACAGTTTTTTTTTTTACAGAACAGTAGCAAAAACAGTAGTAAAAACAATTCACATGCAGTGCAAGCTAGCACACTTGAGTATGTAGCAATATTAGACCAAACACAGTTTAAAAAACGCAATTAAATTAAAAAGGACTAAAAGCAAGTGCAGAAAGAGTTTATTAGGTAGAATGTGGTAAAGAGATGGGACTGGGGGAGTGTCCCAGATCAAATCTACAGTGGGGCGGGCAACTGCAAAAGCCACCAAATTTAAACTACAAACCAAAAATAGGGTGGGTGGAACAAAACAGTTTCAACAGAGATCTAAGCAACAACTAACAGTTGTTGTTGTAGCAACAACTAACAGTACAAACTCTAAAACCAAAATATGCTCAGCTCTGTATATTTGCAGATCAGTCTCTCAGAACAGGGAGACAACAGTTTCAACAGAGATCTAAGCAACAATTAACTCTATAACCAAAAATATATACTCCGCTCTGTTGTTGTATCTTTCGGCTTTTCCCGGTTTGGGGGTCGCCACAGCAAAACTCCGGTCCGCTAATGATTGGCAGTAGATTTTTACGTACCGACTTGCCAGGCCTGACGCACAACCTTCAACGAAGGTACGCTCATTCACGCACGTCTCCACACAGAAGACGCTTTAGCTGAGAATCGAACAGGACAACATCTTACTGTGAGGCGACAACACTACCGCAGCACCAACACCTATATTTGCAAATAGTCTGGAAGGCAGTCTCTCAGAACACAGGTTCCAGCAATTAAATGCAGGCTGTTACTAACAGGTCAAATATATTATACATATATTTTTGGAGGACAAGTGATTGCCAGAATTTTAGCTAAAGCAGTTGCGCAGATCACAAATTGTTCCAAAACAAAATAAGTCTGTTTAAATGCAGTTCAAAGCTAAAGTCATGACATACTTAATTTGTTTTTCTTTCTAAACCCGCATGTTTCACACTGAGCTAGTCAGAGGAAGGGCTCTGTGCTAATGAATCTGAGATATATAACATTAAGTATCCTGTTTTTTGCTTATTTGAGTTATTTATAGCACTTTTATTTTACTCACTGTGTGAGGTATTAAGTAGAATTTTCTACAATTGTAAAGCATCTGGTTTGGGTTTGTTTGTTCTGATTTTTGTTTCCCACCCTCCCTCTTGGTATCTTTTTATACTTGGCAGCCTTGCGGTTGCCCACCCCTACTGTAAGTCTGATCTGGGACACTCCTCCCAGTCTAGTGTCATTACCTCATTCTACCTATTCCAGGGAGAACATTTGAGAAGGCCAACCCAGTTAGCTTCTGCTCCTCCTTTCCATTTTACAAAAAAAAAAAAAAAAAAAAAAAAATTCTAAGCTTGTTTCCTGGCTTTCCTATAAGTTGTCTAGTCCAGATACAGATTTGCTGTATCCAGGGCTGTTTGTAAGCTTCTGAGTCCCCAAGCCTTTTTGTGTTGGAGGGAAGCCTTCTAGCTTAATTCTGTTTCTTAGAACTAGCCAGTTTTCTAGTTTCAGCACTCAAATCTGTTTCTTTGAGCTCAGCACTTGTTCAGAACCCATTGTAAGCACTAAATAAGCTACAAATTACTACAGCACTCAACTTTCCTCACTTGTCTAGAGAAAAACAGTTTTTAGTACTTAATAAGCACCTATCCAGGCACGTCCAAGGGTCAGCTCCTGGTGTTTTCTCCTGTCTACCTGATGAATCTGGGCATCTTGGGGCAATGCAGCAATTGCCTCATGTACACAGACAACCCTCTCCTCCTTCCACCCAACACTACAACCTGTGAGAGATGCACTTGTATAACCAAACTGGAAGCAAAGCTCTCTTCACCCATGACTGGATTAGACAATCAAGAGGAGAACGTAAACACTTGCACCACGCCACACTCATCACATAGTCCCTATAAACCTACACCACCAAAACACACACATAGAAACACAAAACACACACCTACATTCGTGGAGGCTCTCAAAAAAATCTACCCAAGCAACAGGGACCTCCAAAGCAGAAACGCAAGCAACCTCCACCCCCCCAACACAACCCAAATGACACATAGCCCACAAACTCAGTGTGCCACTCAACCACAGCCCATAAGGCATAAAGTACCCAACACTCTAGTCATACGTGACTCTATAGTCAGGCACACTGGATGTTCCACTCACCAGGCTAAACAAGGAGAAAGTCACTGTCAGCTGTCTGTCAGGTGCCAGGATCCGCCACATAACGCATGCACTCAGGTCACTCCATAGCAAGTACAAATATGGGCAATATTGTAATTGAGGGCCTCAACAGTTCGTTTTGCGCAGAAGTGGGTGTGTCGCAAATTAAGTGACAACCCGGTCTGCATATTTCATTTGCTCATGCATACATGATATGAAAATATTAAATGTACACAAACGGTTAATACGGTATCACCCAGGAAAGCTGTTCTTAGTAAAAGGTCCTGCCAATGATACTGAGGAAGAGTCGGTTGTGACACCTGCACAAAAAAGGGGTCCGTTTGGACAGTGAACCATCGCATTCAGACTCGGACAAAGAGAACTATAATGCTACAAAGTAAAAAGCCTGATGACATGTGTTTTGACATTTCTGTTTCTTTGCTGATTATAGTATATATTATTAGTGCAATAAAACTTGTCAATTACAGATGTTAATAAACAGTTTACTGTTATATTTACTGTCATATTACGATGTCAAGTCCACTTTTTCTTCGGTTGTACATTCGGAGGGAATGCATACTCGTGAATGACATATCAGGGGGGTGGGTTTTGGGCAGGGCTTGCTACTGCGCATCTGGCGAGGCCCTCAACTACAATAAATCGCCAAATATGACTCTGTCATTGTCCATGTTGGTGTGAACGACCCGAGACGTACCTCCCTAGACTACATGGAGAGAGACATGGAGGAGCTTTCTGATCTTGTAGCCCAGGCAGGTATGACCCTAGTCCTGAGTAGCATCCTGCCATCACCAGAATGATACCACAGTACAAGGACAAAATTACCGACTTCAACAATTGGCTAAGCTTCTGGTGTCATTCTAACGGGATCCAGTATCTGTCTGCCTGGGATGACATGATCGACAAAAGTACAGTTGTGTACCTACCATAAATGTAGATGTTGAGTGTATTCACTGTTGCAGTCATTACACTTGGGTTATCCTGCTGGCAGGCTACCCGCAGTCGGCCTGAATTCCAAAGTCCTGGTCCGGCATCGGTTGCTGTCACCTCTTCCCTGACGTCAGGGGTATAAAAGATGCAGCCGACGCCATTTTCTTCAGTTTTTCTTGCCCCAGATGTCAGGTGCCCCCAAAAGGGTAGGCTGTAAAAATTATGATCATAAAAAAGCATGCACATAACCTTCATCTACAAGCAAATACACCACATAGGTACAGATATTTCCCAGCAAAGAAAAAAAGGGGGATGGTGGGAGGGTAACCTGGACTGCAACAGTGAATACACTCTAACATCTACATTTATGGCAGGTACACAACTGTACTATGTTCACTGTGTTTCACTGCTGCAGTCATTACACTTGGGTTGAATCCCAAAGCTGAGGTTGGGCGGCTGGGCCTAAATAGAGTTTGGAGTGGCTATGAGGCCCTGCAGAACTGCAGTGGCAAAGCCTGCGCTGGATTTAGAGTAGAGAGGTAAATAGTAATGCTTTGTAAAAGTGTGCACGGAAGTCCATGTTGCAGCCTCCAAAATATCTTTGGTTGGTACTCCTCTGAGGAAGGCTGCTGAAGTGGCTGCTGCTGCTCTGGTAGAATCTGGCTTAATGCCCTTCGGCACCGATTTGCCATGTTGTGAATAGCAGAAACAAATGCAGTGGCCTATCCATTTTGAAATAGTCTGCTTTGAAATGGCTTTTCCTTGGGAACCTGCAGCATATGCCACTAAGAGTTGCTCAGTCTTTCTGAAGGCTTTAGTCTTGTCCAAATAAAAGCGTAGCTGTCTGTGTATGTCCAAAGTATGCAGAAGTCTCTCCCACTTATTCTGTGGGTTTGGATAAAAGGTAGGCAAATGTATGGTTTGGTTAAGAGCCACGCTGGACACTACCTTAGGCATAAATGTCGGGTTTGTCCTTAGAGAAAGCCTGTCCTGATGGAAAATAATAAAAGGTTCCACAGCCATTAGTGCCTGTAACTCTTGAGACTCTTTTTGCTGAAGTTACTGCTAGGAGAAGAGCAGTTTTCCATTACAAGTATTTTATCTCTGCTGTATTGGCTGGCTCAAAAGGAAGCAGTGCGAGTTTTTCCAAGACAAAACTGAGGTCCCATGTAGGTATTGGAGCTCTCCTTGGAGGTCTTATGTTTTTGGCCCCTCTGAGAAAATGTCTTAGCAGTGGATGAGAAAAAATAGGTGGGTCCGTATTGTAATGAGCTGAAATGGCAGAGGCATGGATCTTAATTGATGAGAAGGATAGGCCTTTGTCCAGCATCTCAGTTAGGCATTGCAAAATCTGAGGAATATTTGGTTCAAGCAAGTTAATTCCCTGCACTTGGTTCCAAGCACAGAATCTCTTTGGGCCTCCTGGCCTCCAAAATAACATCCATAACTGCTTTAGAGAGAGGTGTGTTCTGAATGATTACATTATCCGCCATGCAGCCAGATTTGGGGTTCTGAGTTGACTGTGCAGGATCTGATTGTTCTGTTGGGTCAGCAAATGAGGTATTAGAGGCAATGTCCAGGCTGGGCCTTGAGACAAGCTCTTTAGGATTGGGTACCAGTGCTAGCGTGGCCAGTCTGGGGCAATCAGTATAATTTTTGGCTTCTCTTGTCTGACCTTTAGGAGTACCTTGGAGAGGAGAGGCAGAGGAGGGAAGGCATATACTGTAAGGGCTTTCCAGCTGAATGAAAGGGCGTCCACTTTTCATGCTTGCTTGTGATAAGTCCGAGTGCAGAATCTCTGTATCTGGCAGTTGTGAGGGGAGGCGAATAGATCCAAGTCTGGGCATCCCCATTTCCCAGTTATGTTGAAGATTTGTGGATCCAGTTTCCACTCATGAGGATCCATGAGGTTTCTGCTTAGTTTGTCTGCCAAAGTATGCGTTTCCTGGCAGGAATTGAGCTTGCAGATGTACTTGATAAGTCAATGCTGTGTTCCACAAAGTCATGGCTTGCCTGCCAAGGGGGTAGGAACGTGTGCCCCCTTCCTTGTTTATGTACCACATGACTGTAGTATCGTCCGTCTTTATCAGTAGTTGTCCTGGATGAAGTAAGTCCTTGAAGGCTGCAGGGCATTCTGTACAGCTAGCATCTCTTTTTGATTGATATGAAGATGCATTTGGTTTGTGGGCCATGTGCCCTGAATACATTTTCCTGCCATGTACGCCCCCAGGCATAATCTGATGCATCTGTTGTTAGTGTCTGCCTGGCAGTGGGTAAGGTGAATGGCTGTCCCTTGTTGTGGTGACAGGCCTGTGCCAACCATTGAAATTCCTGTTGTAGGCAGGGAATGAGAGTAATTACTGTTTGCAGGCTGTGGCAATGTGGAGTCCAAACACTTTTTAGATACCATTGTAGTTTCCTCATATGCAGTCTTGCATATGGAATTAGTAGAATGCAGGATGCCATGTAGCCCACAACCTGCAGAATTTTTCTTGCAGATAACTGGGTCTTTGTTGCCGTGTCTTTGAAGTAAGAAGTCAGATGCCTTTGTTTGTCTGGCGTGAGATAAGCCATCTGGGCAGTTGTATTTAAGCTTGCACCCAGGAATATTATCTCTTGAGAGGGTACTAGTTTTGATTTCTTTTCGTTTACTGTGTACCCTAGGCAAATTAGTAATCTTTTTACAAAACGCCAGATGCTGTAGTAGAATATCTTTGTCATTTGCTTGAATAAGGCAGTCGTCAAAGTAGGGGTATATTTGAATTCCTCTTTGTCTGCAAAATGCAATTACTGGTGCCAGGCATTTTGTGAAGACCATGGGCGCAGTAGATAAGCCAAAGGGCAGTGCAGAGAATGGTAGTGCATTGAGCCAACTATGAATCTGAGGTATCTTCTGCAGCATTGTTTGATTGGGACATGCAGGTATGCCTCTTTGAGGTTCAAAGTTACAAGCAAAGCCTTCTTGTCCAGCATGGGCAGAAGCTGCTGTAGAGTCAACATTTTGAATTTTGGGAAGTCCAGAAAAATATTTAGAATAGACAGGTCCAGAACTGGTCTCCAGGGTTTGTCCTTTCTTGTTACCAAGAAAAGTCTTGAGTAAAATCATTGTCCCTGCTCTTGTTGTGGCACTGGCTGAATAGCCCTCATGTCCATGAGAGATGAAACTTGTTTTTGTGCCTCTTGATATTGATTGCGTGGCAGGTCTGGCATACCTTTTGCCTTTGGAAGGGTGTGAAAGTGGAACCTATAGCCCTGAGAGACTATATTTAAGACCCATTTGTCCAGGGTGATCTTGTACCAGTTTTGTGAAAAAAGTGCTACCTTTCCTCCAAGGGTGCTGCCAAAAAATAAGTACTTGGCATTGGCAGAGGGAAGTCATTGGGACTGTTTTCTATAAGGCTGTGATTTGTCTTCTCCGCTTTTGGAGGTAGACGCACCCCATTGTTTGGGCCTGTATGAGCCCTGGGGCTGTTGCCTGCCTCCAGGGCATCTGAATCTGCCTCTTTGTGGTCTGTCTTGACACTGGAAAGGACCAATTCTTAGAGGGCCAGTTCCTGCTAAATCTGGGTGGCTGTACCTGTAAGAAATACTTTACTGTCTGCATAGATTTTACCTTATCCTCCATTTTCTTTAACACCTCCTCTGCCTTAACACCAAACAAAGTACCATGCTGCAATTGATCATCCAATAAATTTGCTTTAACATGATCAAGCAGATTCTGTTCCTTTAACCAAGCATGCCTTCTAATAACAGAACCTGTAACAGCGGCCCTGCACGAGGCCTCCAGTGAATCATAGCCACACTGCAAAGTATGTTTTCCCACTTGTTCAGCTGCATGCAATAAATCCTGCAAATCTTTGGTTCTCAGAACATTCAGAATTTGTCAACATTTTTTGTTTTAACAAAGACATTAAGTATTGCTGATATTTGAGCATATGAAACTGACAATTTAAAGCCCTTACAGACAAGGTAGCAGAAGTGTAAACTCCCCCCCCCCCCCCATCTGTCCAAAGCCCTAGAATCTCTGTCTGAGGAGACAGGGTTTTTGGCAGAAGCAGCCTTGACCCCTTTGGGACCCTTTAGTTTCTCAGCAGCAGGGGTATGTATTGTAAAGAAATATATGGTCAGCAGGCAGGTATTTTGTAAAGAAATTTATGGGAGTCTGGGACCCTGTAGTATCTGTCTGGCTTAACAGGGGCAGGAGGTAGAGAGTCTGGAGACAGGCCAGACTCTGAAAAAACATCTACTATGTCTAGAACAGGGGGAATTGCAAGAGGTCTGTGCTGAGGAAGTAAAAGAAAGTCTCTTAAGTCTTTTCTTAAAATCGGAATAATCCTGGCTCTTACAATGGAAATGCTCCCTCATGGTATGCAGGGTTTCCCCAAAAGAATAGTCTTCAGGAGGAGAAGCTGAAGGAACAGAATCTTCAGCATCAGAATCCTCATAGGGAGAAACAGAATATCCCTGATCAGAAGAGGAATCAGAGGAAATGGAAACCTGATCAGTGTCTTGCCTAGGCCTTTTATCAGGAGGGGGATGGGAACCCCTAGGCCTTTTATCAGGAGGGGGATGGGAACCCCTGATCAAAGTAATTAGGTCTTCGGCCATTTTGAGCACCTGTTTCTTAGGCATAGAAGCCTGTCCTGGAGAATGCTGTACTGGTTTCCTTGTCTTTAAAACTGTTTTAGACTTTATATAAAGCCTACTTCAGCATCCAAGACAAAGTTGTGTAGGTCCGAAGACACCCTCAGAAGCCGATGCCTGCTCAGCGGCTCCGGACCCATCTGAGGGATTAATTTCCGAAGGGCCAATACCTTGAGTATCCAGAGGCCTAGCTATCTCCATGTGGGAGTTGGAGGTGGCCTGTGGCTCTGTGGTAGCGGGAGTCAGGGGCTGCGAAAGCGTCTCACTGAGCACTGGCGACTGGCCTAGAAGAAGCTTTGTCGTCAGTTTTGGACCTCAGATGCTTGTCCTTGTCTTTATCCTTGCATTTTTTATGTATTCCGGTCGTCTGTTTTTCTGATGGCATTATGTAGTTAAACCTTCTGCCAAAATAATGAAAAGCAAAATCGTACAGACGCTTAATAGTGCGTTGGTTAAATCTAGCACAAAACCAACAACTAGCAACATCGCGGTCAGGGCCTAGGCAAGGAATACAGTAAGAGTGTAAATCCTTATGAGGTATTTGCTTCCCACAAGAAATACAATTGTTAACTTTTTCTGACATCGGTCTGGAGCAAGAAAAAAGTTTCCCCAACAGGGTACTTAGCTTTATTGAAGACTTCAGATCTGAAATTCGATTTAGAAAATCTCAGGAGTCAGCCGACCGGCACTTGCGAACTGCTTTTGCTTCGTGCACCGCGCAGCAAGAAAGACTGAAGAAAACGGCGTCTGCTGCATCTTTTATACCCCTGGCGCACTGACGTCAGGGAAGAGGCGACAGCAACAGACGCCAGACCAGGACTTTGGAATTCAGGCCGACTGCGGGTAGCCTGCCAGCAGGATAACCCAAGTGTAATGACTGCAACAGTGAAACACGAACATCCACGATGCTTTGCCAGAGATGGCCTGCACCTGTCGCCCTTGGGATTCTGGATACTGGCTAAGGCTCTTGCCACACCTATAGTGCCTTTTTTAGGCAAGATTCAAATGACAAATTCACCACCGTAACAGGTACAAGCAAGCAAAATCTGAGGGTAATGCTACTCAATGCTAGAAGTCTAAACCTCAAAATGCACTTACCAGAGGCACTCCTTAAAATGGAGAACATAGACATCTGTGCAGTGACAGAGACCTGGTTCAAGGCTCCAGAGAGCACCCCTGCATTAACCAGGCTATAATTCATACCACACCTTTCGGCCACCTAACCTGGACCGCAGCACTAAAGGCAGAGGCGTGTCCATATTCATTAAGGATACCCACACCTCCAGGCTAGTTGCTCAGCATAATGCATCTGAGATTATCCAAGTGCAACTAACTCTGGGCAAGACTGCAATGCAAATTGTAGCTTGCTACAGATCCCCACCATGCCCCAGGATTCCCACTCCTCATTTCTTGATACACTGGAAAATATTAGGGCACAACCTAACACCCTAGTAATGGGTGATTTCGAACTACCCCACCATTAACTGGGAAAACTATTCATGTACCAACGCTTTGTGCTCAATGTTTTCTGGAATTCATGAATTCCAATGCCTTGGATCAACTTATCCACACCCTCACCAGGGGCAGCAATATCCTAGACCTGGTCATTACCAACATGGGCAACTGGTGTTCCACACCAGAGGTCAATTCCTCGTTGGTCAGATCAGACCACAAGCAAATCACCCTAGACATCCACATCCCAGCCCCACCCCCTCATTACGGAAACCACCGTAAAAAATTTCTCCAAAGCCAACTTC
The DNA here is from genome assembly GCF_019279795.1 of Protopterus annectens. Taxonomy (NCBI): domain Eukaryota; kingdom Metazoa; phylum Chordata; order Ceratodontiformes; family Protopteridae; genus Protopterus; species Protopterus annectens. The sequence goes on along the minus strand of NC_056736.1, from coordinate 636,139,098 downwards.
ATGCTTAAGACAGAAGTGGCAAACTTTACGACACCCATGCTGATGGACAAGAGAGATACGACTGTGGAATCCTAATACAATTGCACTTTATAAGCACTTAGACGAGTGTACGGATCGCGCAATCCCTAAAAGAGCCAAGATGCTATCCTCCAAAAAAAGAAAGCCAATCTGGTGGTCCCCTGCTATAAACGAACTCTACAACAGAAGAAAGAAACTGTTACAAAAGAGAGTAAAATCCCATGATTGGAGGAACTCTGTGGTCAGCCTCAGTAAGAAGATGAGATCCCTCATAAAATCCTCCAAAGTTAGTTATGAAAACAAAAATTAGCACCGATTCTAAAGACAACCACAAAGCATTCTATAGCCATGTCAAGAATCTCAATGGCAACACTCGGATCTGCTCTGAGTTACAGCACAATGGCACTAAAAATACAGAACCAACTGATATTGCCAACATCCTGGCAGATAGGTTCAGTGCTAACTTTACCCTTCTCTCATCCCCTAAAGGGCCCATCTCTATACCAGAAGAATGCAAAGTACCTGTAATCACGGCTGCACAGGTAAAAAAACACTCTCCAACGCCAAGAACACAGAATCCATGGGACCTGACAACACCCCAGGCTGCATTCTACAGAACGAACTGGCACCCCACCTAAGTACCATGTTCAATCATAGCCTCACCTCAGGCTTTGTGCCCACTGAATGCGCACAGCAACGGTTATCCCACTCCACAAAGGGGGAGCCACCACAGACCCTGGGAACTACCGCCTCATTAGCCTGATGAGCCTGGTCGGCAAGGCTATGGAGTGTATCATGGAACTTATAAACAATGACATTGGTAATCTCCAAACTCTGGACCCTACCCAGTTTGGGTTTGTAAAAGGCAGATCATGTCTCCTAAACCTGACAGACTTCTTTGAAGCGGTCACCAAAGCTGTAGATGAGGGTAAGGTGGTACACACAGCCTATCTAGATCTCGCAAAGGCTTTCGACACCATCCCCCACTCTGGAATTTTAGACAAACTCACTAAACTAGGTATAAATCCCTATGTCACAAGATGGGTTGCCAACTGGCTCACTGACCGAACCCACACTGTGAAAGTAGCAGACTCTAAATCCAACTTCAGACCAGTGACAAGTAGAGTACCACAGGGTTCAGTCCTAGGTCCACTCCTGTTTGGTATCTACATCTCTGAAGTACAGGCTAACACAGAAGGTCTTTGACTAACAAAGTTCGCAGATGACTGCAAACTAGGAACCATAATCAAATCTCCTAACGATGTGGACATCCTACAAAAGGGCCTCACTGAGACAGATGCCTGGTGTCAAAGCCATAGCCTCAAGCTCAATGCCAAAAAGTGCATTGTCATCCCTTTTGGTAAAAACTCTGTACCCATGAACTACCACCACATAGGCGGTAGTCTACTTAACACTGAAAGTGTGATAAGAGAGACCTTGGGACACAGGTGGACAGTAGTCTCTCCTTTGATAATCACATTGCCACAGTAGTCAAGAAATCCTCCTACGTGGCACACCTCATCACGAAAGGTTTCTCATCCAGAAAAAGAGAGAGAGGTCATTGTTCCCCTCTACTCATCACTCATTAGACCCATTATAGAGTACAATGTCCCTTTTGGAATGTACCTCACAAGACATCTACAACAACTGGAAAGGCCACAGAAATACCTCACAAAAAGAGGATTACTGGCCTCAAACAGATGCCCTACACAGACTGTCTCAAAAAACTCCAGCTTTACTCGCAGATCGCCTACTCAGAGGCGATTTCTGCCTAACATACAAAGCTATGTCAAACCCAGAGCTGCTGGACATGCTCCACGTAAAGAAATCCCAATCCCTCCAAGCTACACGCTCTAGGGACCTAAACCTTGTTACCACAATAAACAGAACATGCTGGAGGGATAGATTCCTATCTCAGAGACTTCCCATACTCTACAACAAACTACCTATCTATATCAAACAAAGCTCATTTTAACTCAAGAAAAATCTTGATTGGATGGGAGATAGGAAATTCAGCCCGGGGATCACTTTTGTGGCTCTGCTTAACAGGGGCACAGGAAAATAATTTTCTTGCATGGCAAAAGCCAGGGTACCCTTTGGCTAGGCTTATATAGACCCTAGGGGCCAATAGCCTAGTACCGACCAATGAACCTATGTGGTAGCCCCTTACACCCTCTTGCAATTATATACACAAAATATACATACATTTATTACACACACACACACACACACTCTACAGATAAAGGAGTATGTTAATTTATTGAAATGAACAAGCATCAGACCATAGGTGATCAACAAAAGCAAGAGAGATCACAAAACAAGCGTTTCCTTTTATCACTGAAACCTAACCTGCACATTCATACACAATTTGCCTGAAAAATAGCAGTTCCCCCACATCACCTAACCCATGCAAACCTGAACATGGAAGCAAATCACTTAAACCAGAGCCCCCTATCAGTGAGTATCACTCCACTCAACATTACAATCACAGCGCACCACCAGGTCAATAACTTGTGCTAGGGTGGTAAACAGAAACTTGTCAAAGCCTACTAGAACACACTCTAAAATGATCCCAGCCTTCAGCATGAAGCAAAACCTACTCCCTCACCACTCACACATTACTAATCCACACAGCTCAAAGAAACACTGGAAAAGCAATCCTAAGCACATATGGCTACTAAGCCTGCTTCCACAGAAAGAAATGCCTTAGTCATTACAGACTGTGCTCAGTGGTCACCTTAACCTGGCCATACTGACCAGACGGGACAAAAACGACTAAGCTGCTTTCCTAGTGTCCGGATCTGTGATGTCACAAGGGCCTCAAGGTCAATTAAACTAGACACATGACCTAGCGGTGGCCCATGTGGGATCAAATTACCTGGGGCACTCAACCCAAAGGGGACATGCAGAGAAACAGAAGTAAAGCTGGAGGTAGGAGAGACGCTGATCTGGAGTAGTAACTTGTTTCACCAAGAATGATGCTTAGATACCAAAACAAGATAACTAGCTTTGACAATCTGTTAAGTAGCTAGTTTTCTAAGGAGATACAGTCAGAATGTTTTGGCCTGGAATGAGATAGCAAAAAGTCTTTAGGGTGGCTTGCACTTCTCATACTAGTGCTTCTGCATACTGGCTAAAGCTGGTGCTGCTGCTATAATGCTGTTAGGGGACTGTCTTAACTGGGCATTTCAATAAAGCCTTAAGTAACTGGGGGAGGGGGATCTGTGTTTGCTAGAAACAGACACCTTAACATCAAATTACCCTAACTTGGTGCTTCTAGAGATACTATTACTATGAAGTGATAACCTAGCCAAATTTCAAGACCACATAATCCCTGAGAACACTGCTGCCCATGTGGAACTGTTCACAGGAGCCCTATACAAGCATGTTAACAGCTGCATAGAGGCAGCTTTACCCACCAGGAAGTACAGGACTAACTCAAAAACAAGCCACCCCAATGGAATAGACATCAATAGGCCAAGGACAACCAGAAGGCATTCTTTAGTTATGCCTCACAAGGCAATACACAACTGTATGCGGAGCTCACGGTTAACACAGCCAGTTATACTAAGCCAAAAGATGTAGCAAACCTATTGTCAGACAAATTCAGCTCTAACCTTTACCTCTCTCTCCCCCTCAAACTTCCCTCATGAAATGCCATCAAATATACCTCCCACTACTATCACTGTGCAACAGGTCCTCAATGCTCCAAGTCCAATAACAATGCATTGACAATTCATGTTTCATGCTATTTAGAAAGCTTCCTGAGATACTGTCTAGGCCTATGAGACCTTCTAGAAGGCAGGCTGGGATATTGCCTGAGCCTATCAAGCCTCCTGGAATTGCTATTTTAACTGCAGCATCTGTACAGGCTTCCTGACTCATGAATGGAGAACAGCAGCAGTCAGCCTTCTGCACAACAGTGGGCCATCTACAAACCCTGGAAACTACAGACCCATAAGTCTTACTACGGTCAAATGTAAAGCCATGGAAAGAATCATCATGGACATGATCAACAATGACATACATATGAATCATCCAAACAATGGACCCAACCCAATTTAGTTTCATCAAAGACAGGTAATGCCTATTCAACCTGGCGTACTTCTTTGAGAAGGTCACCGAGGCAAAACGGTTTAGAGTGCCTGCCTTGACCTGGCCAAGGCATACCCCACTCGGGCAATGTTGACAAACTCAAGAGGTTAGGTATAAAAACTTTTACGTCACTCGACAGACATAACTGGCTCACAGACAGCACACAAAGTTAGAATTGGGGAGTCCACCTCTACAAAGAAGCCAGTCAAAAGTGGAATCCCTTAGGAATCGGTCCTAGGACTGCTCCTTTTTGGTATTTACTTCTCTGAAGTCAAGGTCAATGTCAAGGGGTTCTGGCTGACTAAATTTGCAGATGACTGCAAATTTGGAGCAGTCACTGAATCCTCAACCAACACTAATGTTCTTCAGGAAGTGCTGACAATTAACATGTGTCAGAGCCATGGACTAAAACTAAACACAAAAAATGCACAACTGTATCCATTTGGGTAGTTATGCAGTCTGGTAACTATACTGACAGTAGACCCCTAAGAATAGACCCAGCTGTCAGACATTTTTGGGACAGAAAGACAGTAATCTAACCACTGACCATCACATGTCTATGTTGTGCAACTTATAAAAACGTAAGTATAGCATCTAGGCCCATGTAGGTCATTGTTCCACTGTATTCAGCATTCATCAGACCTATCGTGGAGTACAATGCCTACTTTGATATGTACCTAACGAAGCACATCCAACAACTGGACTATCAGTAGAGGTTGCTCTCTCAAAAAATTCTGGGTGTAAGTAACTTGTCCTATGCAGACTGCCTGAAAGCCATATCCCTGTATTCTGTCTCCTGCAGAGCTGTTGAGGCGAGATCAATGCCTGTCCCACAAGGCACTGCAAGATTCCACCCTGATAGACCTCCTGCATATCCACAAAACAAATGGCACCAGAATTACCAGTTCTAAAGACAAACCTTGCCTGTGATATAAATAGGACTGTTAAGAGGTATGTATCCCAAGGACTACCCAGTCTCTGGAACAGGCTAGCTGCATCTATGTGAAGCAGAGATCCTTCCCAACACAATTCAGAGTTTAACTTGGACAACTGGATGGGAATGGAAAATTCATCTTTGGTTTGGCACCTTTGTCTCTAATGGATACAAGCAGCCTGTAAACGTTTCATCTCCCAAGTTAAAAGAATACCACAACTTGTCACAGATTTGGGGTGCATAGCTGGCTTAAAAGGCCCTTGTGGTCATTAAGTTCATACTGTGTACTAGGCTACGAACTGCCAGCTACAGATCAATAACCTGAGGTCATGGAAGTTACTTAACATTAAGGTGTTACTGATCAAATACCTTCCTGTTAGGGACCCTCAACTATCCAAGCACTGACCCCAAAAATGGATACGCTCAGCATTTTGGAGACTTTGCTAATAACAATGCAATTGAGCAAGTTGCAAAATTACTCATAAGAGGCTCTAATGTTCTTATCAACCTAGACCCCATGTGAACTTCACCATGCAATCGCCTCATCCCTGGATAAATCTAAACAGACATCAGTCATCCTCTCTCATGCCTAGTGGTACCACCCCACCAACAAATGAGAAACTGTCTTTAGGGACATCTACAAGCTGAAGTAGGTCTGCTCAGGAGAAGACTTGCATAAAACTGCAAACCCCCAATGAATGGTCCCAACAGAGAGGGCTACCACATTCATAACTGAACTTTTTATCAATACTGTTAAGGCTGCCAGTCAACCTAAATAGAATTTTGTAGATAATTCAATGTCATTGTAAATATTAATATACTCCACAGTCTGTTTTACAAATGTAAAAAAACTAAATGCAAGAAAAACTGTGTTATATGTTCTGAACTTCTAAAATGTAACCACAGTGCACCCTGCTGGAAGAAAGCTGATAAAGTAAAGCATTTTATGACTGATCTCAAAGCTTGGAGACAGGATGTCTGGACGAAGGAATTCCTTCTATTGTTTTGAGACCAGAGTTAATTGCAATATTTTACATGTATAATGTATTTTATTGCTGTGGTTTCCTGGCCAGGTGCAAGCTTACTAAGAAATGTAAATTTAGAGTTTCTGGTAGCCTGGGAACCAGAGAAGTGTCAAGAATGACGTAATCTAAAATGAGTCAGCAGCGATTATTATCAATTTAAGAAATCAGAGAGAGAAAGAAATAGCATTTTGCACTGATCTTCAGAATTGACAACATCACCAGCACTTGTTTGCACTGTATGCAAGTAGGATCTTAGACTTTATACTAAATAGTAAGATTAGACAAGCTGTTTTCTATATTTATGTCAGACTATCCTACAGTATTGTTTTAAAGTTCCTGTGTCTGAACTCTTGACTAGCACTATGTTGAATTGAGGAGATTTGTCTTGTGTTTTTATTATTGTTAAATATTTTTAAACCTTTCAACTGTGGTTGTTTTGGGTAGAGATAATTTAAGCTCTATCAAGGCACTCCAATAGCCTTAGAATTTCACACCAACTGGAGAACAGTACTATTACAGAGCAAAATTGGTCACCCTTTGGTAAGGGCCTTTTTAGTAGCTGATATTAGGGGTTCTGGTGGCAGTGGATTACTACGTTATAGCCTGGGCAGAAGGGGCATACCTAGTGAACCTGTGCCAGCCTTCCCCAGGAGCATCTGCGTGTTTGTATATAAATCATATCCCAAAGTGTTTGTGTGCGTCTCAGGTATTTGGGTAGGGGCACGAAGCAGTGGTTGGACAGAGAGAGTGCTGGGAGGACCTGGTTTGGAATCCTGGTTAAGGACTCCACTCTATAGCTGTGCCAGTGGGGAGTCTTATTGGGGATCTGGAGAGAAAGGGAGAAATCAACCCCAGACTAACTGTGATCTCGGTGTGCTCCTTAAGGAAAACTATACTGTGTGTGTACTTGTTATCCTTCCCAGTGTGAATGGTCCTCACTGGTGTTAGTGGTGAGGACTGAGGCTCCTTGATTACTGGGGCCAGTGCACAGGTGTCACATACCCCCCCCCTGAGAATTCAAGCTAGTTTTTCAAGTGACTCTTGAGAAACGTTGCTTGAGAGGGTTAGGTCTATCTGAGTATACCTTACCCCATTCCCTGTCTTGACAGCCCATCTGTATTGGCACTGCTAATCCCACTGTGGTACTGCACTGACATATCATATGCTTGCAACCATAGGCTCCAACTTAGCATTTTGCTGGCTGGCTCGGTGTAACCATGTTAGCGGATCGTGATCTGTAACTACGGTGCATTTTCTTCCATACAGATAAGGCTGGGTTGGAGCCTACAACTGAGATAAACCACTGGGTGCTCTTCTCACTCTGAAAAAACATCTGACAGCCCCCCACCCTATGGTTCGAAGCATCCACCTGCACAACAAATTATTTGCTGTAATCTGGACTGGCTAACACAGGGGGTCCTCCCAAAGCTTCTTTAACCTTCTGGAATGCCTGCCCACATGCTGTGGTCCACACTACCTTACTGGCCTGTTCTTCCTCGACAGGTCTGAGGGGAGCAGCTATGGTGCTGTACCTGGGGACAAACTTTCTGTAGTACACTGCTGTCCCTAAGAATGCCCTCACCTGCTTTTTGGTAACAGGTGCAGGCCATGCCTGAATGGCTTCCACTTTGGCAGATTCTGACTTGATCTTACCACTGCCCATTCTATGGCCCAGATAGGAGACCTCTGCCATACCCACCTGACATTTGCTCGGCTTAATGGTCAACCCTGCCCTCTGCAGTCTACCCAGCACCTCCCTGACATGCTGAAGGTGCTCTTGCCAGGAATGGCTGTAAATGGCAATATCATCTAGGTAACAAGGGCAAACCCTCCTGCTAGGATATGATCTACTAGCCTCTGGAAAGTTGCTGGGGCATTTTTCATACCTTTGTGAACTCATACAAGTCAAAAGGAATCAAAGACTGACCACTCTCTAGCACCGGGAGTCAAGGGCACCTGCCAGTAACCCTTGGTAAGATCAATGGTTGTAAGATACCTAGTCCCACTCAGCTGCTCTAGGGCTTCATCTGTCCTAGGCATGGGGTAAGCATCCAACTCTGTGTAACTATTTAATTTCCTGTAGTCCTCACAAAACCTGGTGCTGCCATTCTTCTTTATCACCAGCACCACTGGGGAGGCCCACAGACAGGTGGACTCTGGAATTATCCCTAGTTCCAACATTTCCTCCCTCAATGTCTGACTCTCTCAGGCACCTTATAAGGGGCCTGCCTAATAGGTCTTTGGGGTCTTGTTTCCACCTGGTGCTGCACCCTGATTTCCCTGTGAACTTTTCCCCAAACTAAACGCAACTCTGCTCGGATTTCTCGGACCTGGGCAGGAGATAGCTGCTGGGACATTGCTACCCCTTCCACTGAGGTGTCAGTCCGAGCCTCACTGAGGATATCAGTAACCAGATCTCACTCAGACTCCTCCTGCAATCCACTGCAAATACTCAGCACAAGGGCCTCCATATCATGGTAAGGTTTCATCAAGTTAACATGGTACAATCTGTGCCCCTGCCCTCTGCCTAGCAGTTCTACCATGTAGTTAACATTACTTACCTTTCTTGCCACCTTGTAGGGTCCCTCCCAAGCTACTTGCAGCTTGTTGTGTCTGAGAGGAATGAGAACCATTATCTGCTGTCCTACAGCATACTATCTAGCTCAAGCATTTCTGTCACACCAGATCCTTTTGAGCTGTTGGGCTTCTGCCAGGTTCTCCTGGGCCAAGCCCATGAGTTCCCTGAACCTTGTCCTGAGGTTTAGGAAATATGCCACAACAGACTCCTGGTGAGATTCACACTCACCTTCCCATTCATCTCAAATAAAATCCAGAAGTCCTCTCACCCTATGCCCATACAACAACTCAAAGGGTGAAAACCTTCTGAGTTCCTGGGGAACCTATATGTAAGCAAAGAGATGGGGCAAATATCTGTCCCACTCCTTAAACTGGTCTGCAAATGCCTGTAGCATGGACTTGATTGTAGAGTTTATCCTCTCAACAAGACCATTAGTCTGGGGATGGTAGGGAGTGTTTTACAGGTGCTTCACCCCACAGTACTTCCACAGACAGGCCAGGTCTGACATGAAATTAGTACCTCTGTATTTCTTTTGGGAAACCTACCCCGCTGAAAATCTCTAAAAGCATTTGCCACCTTTTCTGCCTCAATCGAGGACAAAGCCACTGCCTCAGGGTATCTTGTAGCATAGTCTACTACCACTAGGATATACTTTTTCCCTGTGGAACTTGGGGTACTCAGAGGCCCCACAGTATCCATAGCTACCCTCTGAAATGACTCCTCAATCACAGGCAAAGGCATCAAAGGAGCACTCACCTTGTCTCCTGCCGTTTCTACCTTTTGGCTGTGCTCACAGGTCCTGCGGTACCCTGTTACATCTCTGGAAACTCCAGACCAATAGAAGTTCTGCACAATACATCTCTTTGTACATTATGCCCATATGACCTGCAAAGGGAATATCATGGGCTATGGCTAGAAGCACCAAACGGTAGGCTCTAGGCACTACCAACTGCTGTATTCTCTCACCTTCTAGCCCTCCCTCAGGGTCCACTCTCTGTACAGTAACCCTTTGTCCCAGTATACAGACTCCTCCCTTCCCTTGAGAATCAGGTGCCTCACCAGCTACCTGCTTCAGGCCTTGTAATGTAGGGTCCGAGAGCTGAGCCTGTCTCAACACTCTCTTTGTAACCCTTCCCAGCTCCCCTTCCACAGGAAGTCTGGTATCCTCCGACAGTGGTGCCTCACTGTCAGCCTGGGTACTACTATATGCCTCAGCCCTTGCAGTCAGTCTGTCCAAGGGACCATCAGTACCCATAAGCAGCTGTGGCTCACATTTAGTCTCACTGCTAAAGGGCAACTCCCTTACTGAAGTAACCACCTTACCAGTCCTGGCTGCAAGTATGCAGTATGTCTGGGTCTCTCCCAGGCTACCAGGCCCACATGCTTGTCTCCTAGCCAAACTGCGTTTAACCACATTAACGCATGGTACTTCCTCATCAAAATCCTTACCTATCAGGACATCTGTAGGATGGTAATTTGGTACCCTTGCCATCTCAAGACAACCTACTAGTGGCATTTTGTCCTTCCCACTTATTGGTGCTCTCACCTTTTGTTCCCCACCTTGCCTCCATGGACATCTATATGCTACATGGCCCCACTGGTTGCATTCAAAACATTTAACCCTAGGTCCTGGACGTGTACCGGGACTAGTGGCTTCCCCCATTATTGGCAGATTCTTTTGGGGCTGTCTGAGCTGCCCACCATGGGTTCCTTTAGACCCATGAGCAGTACTGGGGGCTCCTTTCCTGTGCAGGGATGTCCTGCTTGCTAGGTATAGGTCTCCCTTCTTCTCCAACTCATCTGAAGTAGCACACTGTCCATCAGCTAACCAGACCCTCATGTCCTCGGCTAAGGGCTTGTTCCCTCACCAAAAGGTCTGCCAGCCCAAAGTGGTGACCTGACATTCACTCACCCACCTATGAAAATAAGTGCTTAGTTCAGCAACATATTCACACACGCTTTCATCTGCCTTGTGTCTATGCTCACGGCACTTTTTCCTAGAAGCTTCAGGAGTTAGCTTAAAAAATTCTAGCAAACAATTCTTAACAGCAGTATAATTTAAGAAATCGTCTGACAGTTTGGAAAGTACATTTACAGCTTTATCATGTAGTAAGGGTGTCAGGAACCATACCCAGAGCATTTGGTCAATATTATACTATCAAAATTATCCCCCTCAACTGCAGATGAAATTTACTGACCTATTGTGCTTCTGGGGTCCGGTTACTCCCTTCCCCATTACCTCCATGACTCTGGTGAAGAGTCAGCATCTCCTTTTCATGCTGCCTCTGCCTCTCCTTCTCCACAGCTTCCATTTCCAAACATCTGGCCTCCAACTCAAGTCTCTTTAGCTCCAGATAGATTTTTTTAAGTCCTCTGCAGAAAGGTGGAGCTGTCCATTCTCTGAGTGTTGTACATCTCCACGGCCAGCCTGATCATCCTCCTGATTGCGGTTTTCTGATGCAGCTGTGAACAAAGCTGCAATCATGTCGGTCTTAGTCAGGTTTCCATGCACCAGTCCCTTAGCCTGGCACATCTCAGGCAACTGGCTCCCTGTCAGCTTGCCATACTCCTCTGCTGACACGCTAGCTTGCTCTCCCTGACTAAACTAACAAAAGAAACAAAACAATTGTGATCTGAACTCTGAATATTCACTGTGTGGCTAATTTAGAGTACAAAAACAACTTCAGTGATCACTGTCCACAAGCTACAGGAATTCAATGTCAACACCACTGCAACCCAATTAGTATGCGATATGGCTAACACACCACTATCAAACAATTGCTTGATGTGGATATCCTACCACTGCCACCCAATTAATATGTGGTGCCTGTGCACTGTGGCCCAGTAATCAAGAGCCTCAATCTCACCACTAACACCAGTAAGGGGCATGCACACTGGGATGGACAACAAGTACACACACAGTAGAGTACAATTTCCACTTAAGAGCACACAGGGATCACAGTCAGTCTGGGGTTGGTTTCTCCCTTTCTCTCCAGATCCCCAATAAGACTTCCCACTGTCACAGCTATAGAGTGGAGTCCTTAGCCAGTGTTCCAAGCCAAGTCCTCCCAGCACTCCCTTTGTCCAACCAGTGCTTCCTATCCCTGTCCAAGTAGCTGACACACACACACACACACACACACACACACACACACACACACACACACACACACAGATATATTATTTATTCACAAATAGACACTCCTGGGGATTGCTGGCACAGGTTCACTAGGTAGCCCCTTCTGCCCAGGCTATAAGGTAGTAAATCCACTGCCACCAGAACCCCTAATATCAACTACTAATAAGGCCCTTACCAAAGGGTGACCACTTTCGCTGTGTAATAATGCTGTTATCCAATTAGTAAGTGTGACCAGAACTTTTAAGGCTTTTGGAGTGGCTTAGTACAGTATCACTAAATACATGCAAGTACTCTAGAGTAGGGGTGTGCAACCTTTTGGCTTGCTGGGGGCTGCATTGAGTGAACAGAAATAGTCTTGGGGCCGCATATAAAATATATCATATAGTTAACTCTTTCGCTGCTGCGGGTGACCAAAGTCGTCCTCCTGGCTGTACTGTAGGTGCATTCAAACAATGAATAAATGTAATAAATGCCTACTTGCCTTAAAATTCTAATTCTCATTCTAATTCAAATTCTCTAATCTAACAATTAACTCTAACATCTTAGCTAATATATATATATATATATTTTTTTACAAATACACAGATATTCACTACAGCACTAGCATTTCTCACTGGGAAAACCACTCCAGCAGTCCAACTATGTAAATGGCAACATTAGCAGCCCTACAATACTATAATCCACAAAAATAAGCTAACAAATTTGCAATAAAGTAAAGAATTCACATTGCTGACTTAATAAAACAATTCTAAATAAGTTACAAGAGGGTCTCACCCAATCAAATGACAGGTGCCAGATACATGGCCTCAAGCTAAATGCTAAAAATGCATCATCATCCCCTTTGGGGAGAGTGATGTCCCCACAAATTATCACATTAATAACAATGTTGTAAGCACGCAATCAGTTGTGAGGTGCTTGGGCACCGAGGTTGATAGAAACCTGCCTTTTGACCACCATGTCTCCGTTGTACAGAAAACTTTTTACATGGCCCATCTCATTAGTAAGGGTCTCTCATCCAGGGACAAGGTGGTCATAACATCCCTGTATTCTTCTTTTTTAAGAGCCATTACTGAGTGCAAAGCCCCTTTTGGCATGTGCCTCAGCAAATCACCCTACCAAAAGAAAGACTACAGCCATTTCTGACAAAAAGTCAAAGGACTAAGTTTACTTAGTTATCCAAACAGACTAAAAAGCTTCTTGCTTTCCTCTGTCTCTCACTGGCCCCTATAAATTTCATCATTGGCTTGCTTTCCAGGCTAAGAAAGATCCTGCCTTAAGAGACTTTCTCCACCTCAGAAATACTGGTTATATTTAAAACACTCACTACAAAGACCACAGCCTTCACTGCAACATAAACAAGCCACTCTGTATGGACAGGTTCTTGATACAAAAACCTATAAAAAGCTCCTCTCATTATCAGACAATGTAGTTCAGCAACACGACAACTGGATGGATAAATGTACTCCTTGAGTAAGTAGCATAGCCCTCATCAAACCGGATGGAAAATCCACATACTAAACTTTCCTAGCTGGATGGCCAAGATCTAATATTGGTTACTCAAGTCTACTTGCCCAAGAAGAGGGGCCTGTTTAACTAAGAATTCCATTTGCAAAAATATATTCAGTATACATATTAAATCTCTCTTTCAAACACACACACACACACACACACACACACACACACACACACACACACACACACACACACCCTACTTCTAAAATAGGCAACCTCAATAATCACATGACACACTCACTGAATGAAATTGCCTGGAAGTAAAAATATCTGAAAAAAATCATACTAGAGATGGACTCATCCATCCAATTTCCCACCACCAAAAGGACCATCAATAAATTAGCAAACAACTGCTTAGCAAAAAGTAAATCAATAAGAAATATCTGAAAAAAATCATACTAGAGATGGACTCATCCATCCAATTTCCCACCACCAAAAGGACCATCAATAAATTAGCAAACAACTGCTTAGCAAAAAGTAAATCGATAAGAAATCCATAAACTCTCTAAGATCATACTATATACTGGAGTAAACCTATAACTTCCCTCCAGTCTAAAGCCATTTGAGATTCAGAAAACAAAACACCAAGGTATGGGTTTCATTTTTGTCATAAAATGCATAAAAGGGCAAAACTTGTTCATCCACAAATTTCTTGTGTGAAGATTTCCATAGCATATCTTTATTTAATTGTAAGTATTAAGTATAATGTGAAAGAATTAAGTTGCTTATGTAATGTTATCATCTAGATGGTGACAGTTTCTCACCTTTACTGGGTGAACTGAGATACTTTTTCTATGTAAAAGCAGTAGATTTCAGTGCATTGGGGGAACAGTGATAGTTTTGTATGGGAGAAATAACATTAAAAAGAATGGTTTTAAAACGGTTTAAGGTAGTGAAATTTGTCTTACAGAATTTTCCAACTTCGTATGTCCAATAAGTTTTACATCATACCTTATAAATAACATGCTTGCTTTTTTAGCTACATTTTCTGGTTTTTTTTTTTTTCTGTTTTGTTTAGAGGCATTTTGCTAAGCGATACAGTGCAGTTTAACCTTATAAGTGGAATATGTGGATTGTTAGTAGAGTCTAACCTTATAATTGGTATACATGGATAGTTCAGTACTCATTTTTGACTGGAATAGCTTGATGTAAAAATTTCCTTTACTCACTGTTAGACCACTTACTCCATTTCTGCACATTAAATATCAGATTGCATTATTATATACTAGATTATGATAAGCAGATCTGTTAGAATATGGCATCAGTGTGCAGGTGGTACTGTGTATTTTCCTTTAAGAGCAGTAGTGGTACCAGACATATTAAAGAGTATATACAGATCTCACCTGTAATCCGCGGTGGTGGTGCTGCGGAAGCGTTGTCGCCTCACAGTAAGATGCTGTCCGGTTCGATTCTCAGTTAGAGCGTCTTCTGCGTGGTGACATGCGTGAATGGGTGTACCTTCGTTGAAGGTTGTGCGTCAGGGCTGGCAACTTGGCACGTAAAAAATCAACTGCTAATCATTAGTGGACCGGAGTTCCACTGTGGCAACCCTTAACCGGGAAAAGCCGAAAGACACATTATTTTAATTTGTGCAGATGTTATTCACAGACTGACAGTTTACTGAGCCGTCACATTAGCACTCTATGCTTACGTCTGAACCAATGAAGCATACCTGTCAATTCCAAAAGAATTAAAGTAGCTTAATAAGAAGGTTATTTGCAAGGTTATATGGCAGTTTATATTGGAAATAAGCAAAGATATTAAAAAGGCTCTGTTTCTCGTAATTATGCTGAAAAGTCTTCCAAGGTAAATATAACCTTCTGATTTAGTATGGAACCAAACTTCTCAACCTTAGGGCAAGAAATCTGGAGAAAGAGAAAAATAAAAGTGGGACACAGGCCCAAAAATAGTTAGGCATCACAGACACCATTGAAACAACTGTAGCTGCAAACATTATACATCACTTATAATCTTTTGCAACAAAGAAAACAATGCTTTGAAATGACAAATGCATTAAAAATAATAAAACACATTGCATCCACATCCTGCAACTTCCTACCTGCAAACAACCACAGAGCCTTCACTGAAACTATGGCAGCTCATTTCCCAGGAATGGTAGCTCTCCCTAATTAAGTCTAATGGGATACAATCTACCAGGATCTGGACTACCTGGAATAAATTAAATTAAGGCCTGCAAACTGCAAGTGCACTTTGTTTAAATTAAACTATATTTCTAAGCCCACTTACTGTATTTTTCAGTAACATCCTAATATCCATTTCCAGGTAATTTTACAAGACATTGGCAGTGGTAGACTTTGCATCCTCCAGATACCTACAGGACCCACTCATACTGTTAGCATTATCTATTAAATATAAATATCCATACACTACAAATGGCAAGAAGCTAGGTCTTAAAAAATCTACTTTTGGCGTGCCTAGTACCCAAGTATCAGGTTTTGAAACAAAGAAATATATTCTCCACAGTCCCTAGTCTCCATCTTTAATAATCATCTACTGTTGCAGTCCTCCCAACACACAGACACACACATACACAATAAAACCCACAACATTTAAAAAATGACATTGTACCCACCTGATTTGCTAGTATAGATGATCCACCAAAGCTATACTTATTGTTGTCCAATCTGCCACTGCTTAGAACCCACCAATGACAAAACATACTGGGTGATTTTTTTGTTTGTCAGAAAAAACAATTCAACTTTATATGCTACAGTCCCACAAAGTCAATCCAGTACTGACCCGTTAACCCTAGGCTGCTGTCTCATTCTTACTCCCTGAAACTGCATTACCTTGGATGACTAATTTTATTTCCTAAGCAAAATATATAAATTGGAAGATGAAGCAAAAAGTCTATACAGTTGAGAGGTATAATTTCATATTCAGTACAACACTCTGTCAGGAAAGCCACAATTTAATGAAAGTGTACTTTTAATGTAGGATATATTTGTGAGCCAACTTATTTGTGTTCAGTAGGTAGATTGATCATCATTAGTCTCTTTGTGCATGTGCCTCTCTCAGTCTCTCTGTCACACACACACACACACACACACACACACACACACACACACACACACACACTCTCTTCTTATACTTTCACATACACAAACATTCTGCTTTCATGCATGGACTCACTCATTCACTCACTCCATACTTACCTGTTAACACAGGTAAGTGTTGTCCCTTTCAAAGGCAGTGACGGCAAATCCATACGCTAGTCCCTCTTAAGTGAACACACACACACACACACACACACACACACACACACACACACACACACACATTCTTTGGCATGAAATAACGGCAGGAACACACAGATCCTTGTTTGGAGCAAAAAAATCAAAACTAGAAGGGTGCTTTGGTGGATGCGCACACCAAGAGAGTTATAGGTCATGTGCGTGAAAAACACAAAACAAAAAAAGTGCTTTGGGGCATGTGTATATTGATGTTGCAGTTAGAGGTCAGGGGCCACATGGAAGAGCTCTGAGGGCTGCATATGGCCCGCAGGTTGGACACATCTGCTCTAGAGCTTAAATTATCTCTACACAAAACAGCCACAGTTGAAAGGTTTAAAAATATTTAATAATAAAAACACAAGACAAACCTCCTCAATTCAACACAGTGCTAGTCAAGAGTTCAGACACAGGAACTTTAAAAGAATACTGTAGAATAGTCTGACAAATATAGAAAACAGATAGTCTAATCTTATTATTAAAGCAGGATTCGGCTGCAAGTTGCTGGAGAAACTTAACACAGGAAATCAGAAAACACATAATGTTAGAAACTAATCAGTATAAATAGTCAAGTGAATGAAAAAGCAATTAATTACATATGCATATGAGTATGATTACTAATAAAAATATTTTTTATACATTAAAACATGCCTTCAGATCAAAATCAATATTATTTTTATTTATATGTAACCTACGATGTTTTAAAAAACACTTAAAATTGATGCTTTCATTTAAACCTGGTAAAACATCAGATTTCAATTTAATCTGCCATAAACATTCCCGTTGTTCTATATAATTCTTATGGTCCCCAGCCCTTCCATCTAATTTACATTTTTCCAAAACTGAAAATAAAAATTTTTTATAATTAGGGCATGAAATGGAATGTTTATATAACGCATTGTTAAAATCTTTTACCTTAATAGCGTATAAATGTTCCTTAATCCGAGTGCCTAATGACCTCGTGGTCATTCCCACATAAAAAGCTGAACATGAGGAACATAAACTCACATAAACCACTCCTTCAGTGTTGCAATCAATGTAATCACTAACCTCTAAAACCCTATTTGAACTAACAATATTTCAGAAATGTACCTACAAACTTGGCAATGTTGGCATCGAAACATGCCTTTTTTGTTTATAAAATGTGTGGAAGAATTCTTATGATTACATTCTAAAATGTTTTTAAGAGTGTTCCATTTACGGAAAACGAAACTTGGTTCAGTACCTACAGTACGCAGAATGTCCCTGTTACCTTGTATAACTTTCCAATTATTCTGTATAATGTTTTTAATATGACAACAATCACTACTTATGTCAAAAGAGCACACAACGTCATTGTGACTTTTATTAGAATTGTTATTATTATAAATGCCTTGATGGTCATGTAATATAGCAGGGAAACAAGTTGACCTTTTATGGTATATGTCTTCCCCTGTGTTGAATAAAAATAACTGGTCATACCCCCTTTGTGAAAATAAAAAAAACTATAAAATGAAATTCAGAAATTAACATCTCATCTTTAGATGTCATTCTACAGGCTCGAATGAATTGTCCTCTAGGGATGTTTTTCTTCATATATGTGGGATGACCACTATTAAAATGTAAGTAACCGTTGGTAAAGGTCTGTTTTCTGTGGATTTTACTGTGGAAAGATTTTTCTTCTTCACCATATTAATGTGAATTTAATGTAACTAGAAAAAGAATTAACTTTATTAACAAAGGAATTGACAATATCTATATTACCTTCAATAATGAAAATCAAATCATGTTCGAAGTTATTTAGTTAAGAAAAACCTATTTAATAATTCTGTTATTTCTGTTATATGTAGATTTTTGGATATTATTTTAGAAAATAATTTTTTTAAGTTTGGAAATAATTACTACAAACAGAAGTGTGGTGTTGCAATGGGGTCCCCAGGGGCTCCGGCCTTTGCAAACATGGTCATGGCTTGGTGGGAGTTGGAATTCCTTACAGTGTTAAAAAATGAATTTAATATTTTGTTTTTTGGTAGATTTATAGATGATTTGATTTTCATTATTGAAGGTAATATAGATATTGTCAATTCCTTTGTTAATAAAGTTAATTCTTTTTCTAGTTACATTAAATTCACATTAGGGGATACCGGGTTGGCAGTTAATTTTTTAGACACACATATATGGTGGGATCAAGAAGAAAAATCTTTCCACAGTAAAATCCACAGAAAACAGACCTTTACCAACGGTTACTTACATTTTAATAGTGGTCATCCCACATATATGAAGAAAAACATCCCTAGAGGACAATTCATAGAATGACATCTAAAGATGAGATGTTAATTTCTTTATTTTGATTTTTTTTTTTTTTTTTTTTATTTTCTAGAAGACATGACCATTTATTTTATTCAACACAGGGAAGACACATACCATAAAAGGTCAACTTGTTATGATACATGACAACATGGCCATTTATAATAATAATAATTCTAATAAATAATACAATCACAATGACGTTGATAAGTAGTGATTGTTGTCATTGTAAAATTATATATCAAAACATTAATAATTGGAAAACAATACAAGGTAACAGGAATATTGGGACATTCTGTGTACTGTGGGTACTTTCAGTTTTTCCTTAAATGGAACAAAAACAAAACATTTTAGAATTTAAGAATAAGATCATTTCCATTACACATTTTAAAAAAAAGGGCAATTTTCGGCTGCCCAACACCAAGTTTGTTGTACATTTTCTGAGGGGTCCTTTATTAATATTGTTAGTTCAAATAGGGTTTTTAGAGGTTAGTGATTACATTGATTGCAACACTGAAGGAGTGGTTTATGTGAGTTTATGTTCCTCATGTTCAGTTTTTATGTGGGAATGACCACATTAAGGTAAAAGATTTTAACAATGTTATATAAACATTCCATTTCATGCCCTAATTATAAAAAATTTTTATTTTCAGTTTTGGAAAAATGTAAATTAGATGGAAGGGCTGGGGACCATAAGAATTATATAGAACGGGAATGTTTATGGCAGATTAAATTGAAATCTGATGTTTTACCAGGTTTAAATGAAAGCATCAATTTTAAGTGTTTTAGGTTACATATAAATAAAAATAAAAATAATATTGATTTTGATCTGAAGGCATGTTTTAATGTATAAAAAATATTTTTATTAGTAATCATACTCATATGCATATGTAATTAATTAATTGCTTTTTCATTCACTTGACTATTTATACTGATTAGTTTCTAACATTATGTGTTTTCTGATGAAGTTGTGAAATTAAATTTGTTTTTACGCTATTGCAGGGTGTTTCTAATCTTATTATTGTCTATCTATTTCTATGAGAAATACATAAGTCTAAGATCCTACTTATATACAGAGCAAGCAAGTGGTGGCGTCAGTTCTGAAGACCAATGGAAAATGCTCTCTCTCACTCAGATCTCTTAAATACATCACTGCTGACTCATTTTAGAATTACATCATTCTTGACACTTCTCTGAAGCTACCAGAAACTCTAAATTTACATTTCTTAGTAAGCTTGCACGTGGCCAAGAAGCAAAGATATTATACATGTAAAATCTTGCAATTAACTAATGGTCTCAAAACAATAGAAGGAATTCCTTTGTCCAGACATCCTGTCTCCGAGCTTTGAGATCAATTATAAAATCCTTTACTTTATCAGCTTTCTTCCAGAAGGGTGCACTGAGGTTACATTCTAGAAGTTCAGAACATATAATGCCGTTTTTACATTTAGTTTTCAGACACTTGTAAAACAACATGTGGATTATATTAATATTTACGACGACACAGAATTATCTAGAAAATTCTACCTATCTGGGCTGGCAGCCTTCACATCTACCTAAACAGCTGCATAGACATGTCAGCACCCATCTACCCCAACTATAATGCACAATTCAGGAATAAACCTCTCTGGCTTATCTATTTCCTGTACTGAACTGTATAACAAAAGGAAAGTAATTAAAAGCTTTAAGTAATTCCCATTCCCCTACCTCAAGGTCATACCAAAACATGCCAGCAAGTAACTTAAGAGCACTATTACAAAATGTAAATCAAAATACAACCTAAAGGTTACTACAGATACCAACGGAAACCACAAATCTTTCTTTGATAATATCAGGAAATAAAAGAAAAAAGTCTAAGAGTGTAGAGGTAATCCACAGCTATATCCCACATTCAGATGCCTACTTACATTGTTGCCCAGTTATCCCTGAACATTTAGTGTCAACTGAAATCACCTCAGAACACATCTTAGAACCCTTGTCAAAGGTTAAAAAAGTACAGTTGTGTACACTTACTATAAATGTAGATGTTAGAGTGTATTCACTGTTGCAGTCATCACACTTGGATTATCTGTCTGCAGGTAGCCCTCAGTCGGCCCGAATACCAGAGTCTTAGGATTCCTGCATCGGATGCTGTCACTTCTTCCATGACGTCAGGGGTATAACACAAGCAGCAGATGCCATTACATCAGTTTTTCTTGCCCCAAATGTCAGGAACTCCCAAACAGGAAGCTAGTATATGGTGGGGAACACCACCAGTAAAAAGCAAATACCAGTGCCATTAGAAATGGCCATAGAGAAGAGAGGTAGAAGGATAGAGTAAGTCAGGGGGCTGGATGGTGGATGGAGGGAAACCAGGACTGCAACAGTGAATACACTCAAACATCTACATTTATAGTAAGTGTACACAACTGTACTACGTTCTTCATGTTTCACTGTTGCAGACATAACACACGGGTTGATCTGTTGCAGACATAACACACGGGTTGATTCCCAAAGCTGAGGAAGGGTGGAGGCAGTCAAGAAGTGTTAGGGCTGACTAGTAGGCCTTGCAAAACTGCTGCAGCAAATCTAGCTCTGGATTTAGAAAAAGTTGGTAAGTTGTAATGCTTGGTGAAGGTGTGTACTGAACTCCAGGTTGCAGCTTCCAGAATGTCCCTGGTAGGGACTCCCCTGAGAAATGCTGTAGAGGTGGAAGTAGCCCTAGTGGAATGTGGTCTGATCCCCTGTGGGGGTACGTTTTCCATGCTTCTTGTAGCAGAAATGGATGCAGTGTGCTATCCATTTGGAAATAGTTTGCTTTGAAATGGCCTTACCCTCTGCCCCTGTAGCAAAGCTGACTAGCAGCTGGTCAGATTTTCTGAAAGGTTTAAGTCCTGTCAAGATAGAACCCGAGCTGTCTGTGCATGTCAAGGAGTGCAGGACATTCCCCTTTATTCTGAGGGTTAGGGAAGAAGGATGCCAAATGGATGGATTGGTTTAGAACCACACTGGACACCACCTTAGGCACAAAGGACGGGTTAGTTCCAAGGGAAACCATGTCAGCAGGGAAAATAATGATGGGTTCCACACCCATTAGTGCCTGTAACTCAGACACTCTTCCTGCTGAAGTTACAGCTAAAAACAGGGCGGTTTTCCGAGAGGAATTTTAACTCTGCTGAAGCTGCAAGTTCAAAAGGGGGAAACGTGAGCATTTCCAGTACAAAGTTAAAGGTCCCAGGCAGGGGTGGGTGCTCTCCTAGGGGACCTTAAGTTGTTAGCCCCTCTCAGGAACTGTTTGATGAGAGGGTGAGAAAATAGAGGTGGCTCAGTATTATAAGGAGCTGAGATGGCAGAGGCATGAATCTTAATGGAGAAGGATAGGCCTCTGTGGAGTAGCTCTGCTAGGTAATCCAGGATTAGGGGTAAGGAGGGCACTGCTGTGTCCTTCCCTTGAGATGGATTCCAAGAACAATATCTTTGCCACTTTTCAGCATAGGATTTCCTAGTACTGGGCCTTCTGGCTTCAAGAATGACATCTGGCACCTGTTTGCTGGTGGTGTATTCAAGGGATAAGCCAGGTTGCAAGATTTAGAGATTACAATTGTGGATGCAAAATCTGTCCCTCCTGCTGAGACAGCAGGGTAGGAGTCTGGTGAAGGTGCCAGGGTCGCACTGTTGTCAGACTGCGCAAGAGTGGGTACCAGTGCTGGCATGGCCAGTCTGGGGCAATAAGAATTGCCCTTGGCCTGTCCTGTTTTATCTTGAGTAGTACTGGAGGGGCACAGAGGGAAAGGCATAAACTGAAAAGTTTTCCCGTTGAAAGGATAGGGCATCCACCTTCCAGGCCCTGCTGTGAGGGTTCCTGGTGCAGAATTTGCTCAACTGGTGATTCTCTGGGGAGTCCACTAGGTCCACCTCTGGTGTCCACCACCTCTGGATCAGAAGGTTGAAGGTGTTGGGCTCCAATTTCCACTCGTGTGGGTCTAGGAGACTTCTGCTTAAGTCGTCTGCCAGTGAATTTTTTGTTTGCCTGGCAGGAATTGAGCTTGTAGATGCACTTGGTTGCTCAAGGCTGTGTTCCACAGGGCCATGGCTAACCTGCAGAGTGGGTATGAATGGGTTCCTCCCTGCTTGTTTATGTACCACATAACAGTGATATTATCTGTTTTTATAAGTAGTTGTCCTGGAAGGATTAGGTATTTGAAGGCTGTCAGAGTATTCTGTACAGCTAGCGTCTCTTTTTGATTGATGTGCAGGATAATCTGGGCTATCTGGGCTGGGCTCCAGTGGCCCTGAATGCACCTGCCTGCCGTATGAGCCCCCCATGCATAGTCTGATGTGTCTGTTGTCAGGGTTTGGGCGGCGAGGGGTTGAGTGAAAAGCAGTCCCTTTCTGTAGTTGCATGCTTCTGCCCACCAAATGAACTCTGCCCTTAAACAAAGTATCATCGTTTCCAGGTCCTGAGAATGCT
Organism: Protopterus annectens; assembly: GCF_019279795.1. Taxonomy (NCBI): domain Eukaryota; kingdom Metazoa; phylum Chordata; order Ceratodontiformes; family Protopteridae; genus Protopterus; species Protopterus annectens. The sequence goes on along the minus strand of NC_056736.1, from coordinate 636,115,810 downwards.
GATACCAAAGACTTTTTAAGTACCATTGAAGTTTCCTCATATGTAGTCTTGCATATGGAATTACACACGGGTTGATCTGTTGCAGACATAACACACGGGTTGATTCCCAAAGCTGAGGAAGGGTGGAGGCAGTCAAGAAGTGTTAGGGCTGACTAGTAGGCCTTGCAAAACTGCTGCAGCAAATCTAGCTCTGGATTTAGAAAAAGTTGGTAAGTTGCAATGCTTGGTGAAGGTGTGTACTGAACTCCAGGTTGCAGCTTCCAGAATGTCCCTGGTAGGGACTCCCCTGAGAAATGCTGTAGAGGTGGAAATAGCCCTAGTGGAATGTGGTCTGATCCCCTGTGGGGTAGGTTTTCCATGCTTCTTGTAGCAAAAATGGATGCAGTGTGCTATCCATTTGGAAATAGTTTGCTTTGAAATGGCCTTACCCTATGCCCCTGTAGCAAAGCTGACTAGCAGCTGGTCAGATTTTCTGAAAGGTTTAAGTCCTGTCAAGATAGAACCCGAGCTGTCTGTGCATGTCAAGGAGTGCAGGACATTCCCCTTTATTCTGAGGGTTAGGGAAGAAGGATGCCAAATGGATGGATTGGTTTAGAACCACACTGGACACCACCTTAGGCACAAAGGACGGGTTAGTTCCGAGGGAAACCATGTCAGCAGGGAAAATAATGATGGGTTCCACACCCATTAGTGCCTGTAACTCAGACACTCTTCTTGCTGAAGTTGCAGCTAAAAGCAGGGCGGTTTTCCAAGAGAGGAATTTTAACTCTGCTGAAGCTGCAGGTTCAAAAAGGGGGAAATGTGAGCATTTCCAGTACAAAGTTAAGGTCCCAGGCAGGGGTGGGTGCTCTACTCAAGATAAAACAGGACAGGCCAAGGGCAATTCTTATTGCCCCAAACTGGCCATGCCAGCACTGGTACCCACTCTTGCGCAGTCTGACAACAGTGCGACCCTGGCACCTTCACCAGACTCCTACCCTGCTGTCTCAGCAGGAGGGACAGATTTTACATCCACAATTGTAATCTCTAAATCTTGCAACCTGGCTTATCCCTTGAATACACCACCAGCAAACAGGTGCCAGATGTCATTCTTGAAGCCAGAAGGCCCAGTACTAGGAAATCCTATGCTGAAAAGTGGCAAAGATATTGTTCTTGGAATCAGTCTCAAGGGAAGGACACAGCAATGCCCTCCTTACCCCTAATCCTGGATTACCTAGCAGAGCTACTCCACAGAGGCCTATCCTTCTCCTCCATTAAGATTCATGCCTCTGCCATCTCAGCTCCTTATAATACTGAGCCACCTCTATTTTCTCACCCTCTCAAACAGTTCCTGAGAGGGGCTAACAACTTAAGGTCCCCTAGGAGAGCACCCACCCCTGCCTGGGACCAGTCATCACACTTGGGTTATCTGCCTGCAGGTAGCCCTCAATCTGCTTTGGTGCCACATAAACATTCCTTATTTCGAGGAGCATCTAGTAATTTGGGTTTGCATTGATCTGGCAAGGTTTGTTCCTTCAGCCAAGCATGCCTTCTCAGTACAGACCCAGTGGCTGCAGCCCTGTAAGATGCTTCTAGGGCAAAGCCACACTGCAAAGTATGCTTACTAAGTTGGTTTGCAGAATGTATTAGCTCTTGTAATTCTTTACTTTACACACAATCTTGAAGTAACACCATTTTTTGTTTAATTAGTTCCATAATATGCTGCTGGTACTTCAACATGTGAAACTAGCAATTCAATGCCCTGATGGCAAGAGTTGCAGAGGTATATACCTTTTTACCCAATCTGTCTAAAGCTCTGGAATCCCTGCCTGAAGGGGTAGGATTTTTAGCTGTAGTAGCCTCAATACCTTTAGGTCCCTGGAAAATGGTCTCTGGATCCACAGTAGGATTCTTGAAGAGAAATTTGTGGGAATCGAGTACTCTGTAGTACCAGTCAGGTTTCCTAGGGGCCAGGGATAGAGTATCTGGCGTAAGACTGGATTCCATAAAAAAAGTCTACATCCAGGACAGGGAGTACAGCTAGAGGCCTGTGCTGAGGCAAGTCTAAAAATTCTCCGTCTCTCTTTTTGAACTGAGGGTAGTCTTGGCATTCCCTGCGGAAATACTCTCTAAGTATGCACGGTTTCACCAAAAGAAAAATCTTCTGGAGGGGAGGCAGAGGGAATGGATTCCTCTGCATCTGAATCCTCATAGGTTGATAAGGGCATGTCCTGATAATCAGAAGGGTCAGAGTCATCGGACTCCTGGTCTGTAGAATCAGAATGAAACTCAAATTCTTTATCTCTTAACAGGGGAATGCTGGCTTCTCCTAATTAGTGTCATAAGGTATTCAGCCATTCTAAGCATTTGTTTTTGTGGCACGGGAGCTTGAGCATGCATTTTGGTCGGTTTCCTAGGCGTAGTGTGTACTCTGGACCTCAGAAACTCGGTAGTTTTAGCTAAAAACAAAGTAGTCTTTTTAACTCAAACATCGGTAGGTCGGAATACACCCTCAGAAGCCGGTGCCTGCACAGCGGCTCCAGACCCATCCAAGGTAGAGACATCCACAGGTTCCATAGGTCAAAGAAGCATCTCGCAGCATACTGGACTCCAAATGGGTCTCAGCAGAGGCCTGCTAATCTGTAGAAGCGGGTGTTAGGGTCTGCGAAGGCACCTCAGAGTACCGGCGGACTGGAGACTAGCTTAACGGAAGCGTCGGCAGTTTTGGACCTATGCGGTCTGTCTCGGTCTTTATCTTTACATTTTTTCAGAAGATTGGTAGTCTGATAGCATATTGAAGCCCTTTCGGAATACGGAGAACAAGAGCGAAATAATTTAGCGACAAAGATGGCCCGACAACGAATGGTGCAGGCGTTAAACAAGGCACAAAACCGACAGCGAAGGACGTTGTGGTCTGGGCCTAAATAGGTGATGCAGTAAGAATGAAAATCTGTGAGGTATTCGATTTCCACAGACAAGACAATTGTTAACTTTTTCTGACATCGGTTAGAGCAAGAAAAAAGGACTCGCAACGGGGTACTTAGCTTTAGAAGACTTCAGGATTACAAACTCGAAAACGAAAATTTCAGGTAGCAGCCAACCAGCACTTGGGAACTGCTGTTTCCAGCTCCTCCTCAGCAAGAAAGACTGATATAATGCCATCAGCTGCCTGTTTTATACCCCTGATGACCTGACATCATGGAAGAAGCGACAGCATCCGACGAAGAAATTCTAAGACTCTGGTATTCGGGCAGACTGAGGGCTACCTGCAGGCAGATAACCCAAGTGTGATGACTGCAACAGTGAAACACGAAGAACATCAACACTTCCAATAGACCAAACACATCAGGCTGCATTCTTTATAGTGCTAAATATGTACTATTCAAGCCGCACTATTTAAGTCTCTGCACAAACTGTTCAATCTCAATCTAGAAATGGGGTTTGTACTAGATGCCTGAAGAACAGCCACTATGACTCTCACACAATTGTGCCCCCTCTCAGACCCACATAATTATAAGCCCATCAAACCCCACTATTCTCACGTGCAAAGCAATGGAACTTTGGCATACATGAGTTCTGCTGTGAAAACAGACAACTTAACTGATCTAGACCCCAATCAAATTTGGTTTTGTGAAGGACAGGCTCGGTCTCCTGGATGTAGTAACCTTCTATGAAAGGGTGAGAGAGACTATGGATAGTGGGCTTGACCTGGCCAAGGCTTTCGACACTACCCTCCCCAATCTGAAATTATTGAAAAATGAAACAAGCTTAAATTAAGCAATGTCCTCTGGATTACAACAGATCCCAAGTTGCAAAAATTGCCTTTACCCTCTCTGAACTTAAAATTGAAATTAGTTGGGCACTAAAAGGATCAGTGCTTTGCCCTCTCTTATTTGGCATTTATCTTGGAAGCACTTTTGGTAAGTGTGTGTCCATTACTGCAAGCTAAGCCCAGTTTATCTACTCACCTACTGAGACTAAACGCGCCCCGTAAGGGCTGGAATATGCAGACATCTGGTGTACCAAAGAAAATTTTCAAGCTAAATGCAGATCCATCATCGATTAAAATGGCTCCTTTCATATGTACAAATGCAAGAATATTGTTAAAGTGGAAAGGCCTCAAAAGATTTCCAACCAAGAAAATTTGAGAAAATTAGAGGCTTTAAATCTTTCGACTATCCTGACATATGCACAAATCTCGTTATATTCAGTAGCCTACAAGATGCTCCAAGGTTACCAGCATTTCACTTTTCAAGCCATGCAAGGCCAATCCTATTTGGCCTCCTAATTTTTCAGAAAACCAGAGGCTCTACAGACACCTGCACAATTAGACTAAATGTATAGCAACAACAAGTAAACAAGACCTTTTAAACAGACATATTCCTAACTCTGTTTATTCCACAGCCTGGGAAAACAGTATGGGAGGCAGGCCCTATTAAGGGCTTGAAAATGGTTGCAAACAGTTTACTTAAAAGGCACATATGGTTAGGAATGTTATGGTCCAAATGATGGCTTACCCACTAAAATTCCTTTGTTCCTAAAAAGGACATGGTTATCGCTGCAGGATCTTATGATACACCGCAGTTATTAGCAGACAATATTAAACTCCTTTTCTATTCTTTCAAGATTATCCATGAGGCCTTAATGTTAAAGATTGTGATCAGATAGTACTAAAGTTAAGTTCCATATGCCTGCAATAAAATACATAGCTACTTGGGAAGATGCACCTAAAGCTAAGATTGTGATCTCTACAACATAGTATTTGGTAGTTTCGTAATGAGCGCTAAACCATCTTTGAAATCGAAAAAGATTAAGCATAACCCACTGAACATCACAATGGGAAACTACAGGTCCTGAAAAAGTTGTGAACTGGATCTTGCCTTAACACGCAGAAAACAACTCAAGTGATCGGCCTATCAGCTGGACAAGTAATCAGCTGAACTGATAACATTTTGAGATGAATATTATAGCAATAACCCACGCCTGGGTGTGGTTATCTTTTGGGCGCACGTGGCGAAAATGGTTTGGTCCCCGGTTGGCCGTGGAGTTAAAAAAACAACAGTGACCGGTGTTTAATTACAGCCATCCCATTATTAAGAGCCAAAATAATTAACCATTATTTAAGAAAAAATAATTACATTTCAAATATGCCTTCAGCACCTGTCTGGTGTTTCGCTCTTTTGCACCTGTCTGGTGTTCGATGGCAGTTCTGATGTACGCGCATGGGCACAGCACACATGAGGCTGCAAGCGAGCGTTTGGTTCTCCGTTCAAGTTCTCCAGTTTATTAGCATGCCCGGTACATGCATGGTTTAACAGCGGAGCAAGTAAAGATAATCTCCGCTAGATTTTTGCTATTTATTTAAAAATGTAAAACTCATACGAATAAAGCTTTACAACATTAAGACAATGTGGCTATGTTTAACATAACGAGATAGTAACATAAAAAAAAAGTTTTAAAAAGCAACGGAGATTTTTTTTGTTTTTTTTTTGTTAAACTATGTTAAACTCTTTTAAAGATGTTAGAGATTTAAAACGGAAAAGAAAAGTCCGGGTGACTTTTTCCTCCTGCGTTAGTATGAGTTACAGCGAACGCGCTGGTTGGTTGGGCTGGCCAATCAGCGTGCAAGTTTTTAGGGTAGGCATTGTATAAGGAGTAACTAACACTGCAGTCTGTCAAAGTTTACAACAGGGACATATCACAATTCAATTTAACACAAGTGACAACTTGTCAAATATTCTAAAGATTGTAAACACGTAAGCATAGCCAGTCTATGCAACATATTACTGTGCAAATGCACACAAATATATATATATTATACAGAGAGGCCTTTGGACAATAATGCAATGCATTTTAAATACAAACATGATGCTGGCGCACTATGACTTGAAGGAATGCTGCAGGTGCACTCTACAGTCTAGCGAGTGAAACACCACACAGTAAAATTATCTGTAGTAGATAATGTACATTTAACATTACAACTGTTAGCACCTCATGATCCTGAATTATAGTAAAGAGCAGTAGCCATTAAATTTGGTACAACTGCTTCAGCAGATTTGTCAAGTCATTGTTAATTTCATCTGCTCCTGAAGCAAACGGTCACAGTGTATTAAGACTAAAGATAGGAAACCATCTTCCAGCGGGTCTCCAAAAGGTTTAATAAAAAATATATGTAATCACACAAGCCAATAATATTGAAAGTTCAATTGTGTTACTTTAAAGTGGATTATCTGATAGCCCAACAGCCCCCCCCAAAAAAAGTAAATGTCCTTTTGCAATGTTTTTAACGCCACTGACCAACATTCTGATTTATACCATGTCCCCCGATACTTCTCATGACTAGTTTAAAGGCTAGGTGTGTGTCTCAAAAGAGGAAAGGTGAATGCATAGATGCATCTTTAACAGAACAGACTTTCACAAGATCAACAGTATTACATTGCAACTTCTGGTGCCACAGCATGTTTTAATGCCATGATTGCAAGCCCTAGAGTTCATGGTAGGGCAATGGGAACAGGAAAATAAACCTGCTTCCAATGATACTCAAACGTCCGAGCTGTCCAAACCATACTTAAAAGGACTGCACTTTAAAAATTAAAGGTGCAATAGTAAAAATGGTAAACCATATACAAGATATTGCTGTCATCCATTGGCGGGACATTTTTTTTTGGTCACCAAATGCAGTATACATCCTTAATTATTTTGACTTTTGAGCACTACATTTTGAATAATTTTATTCAGTGTTATTATATTTATATGCACCTTTACAGTACTTGGCTATTACTGCAACCACATTCCAACCGTGTCTTCACAGCCCAGTTTTATCATGAACAGTAAATGATATGGTCCAAATACACTGAAATGTATATTACACATTTCAGTACAAATCTAAAAAGGAAAACAGTGAAATGGTTTCTCGTTACAACACTTCCTGTACAGCTGTCTGGGGCATTTCCATGGGGACCCACAGGCCGAAGGGTCATGCTGAAAGCATTCCTACATGGCAAAAAAATACCAGAGGGGCACTTCCCGAAAAGGGGGTGCCATAGCTAGAGGGGTTTCAGTTGTTTCTGCACTTAAAATGAAGGGACGATTTGTAAATATGAAATGTACTTCACTTACAAAGTGAACAGAACATATTTTGTATCAGGATGCATTCCCTGAAGAGCAGTAATTAAATGCAAAATCATGGACACTTGAAACGTATGAAAAGTGGTCCTGGGTTTACTTTTCAGGAAAAAGCAACTAATTTATCACATTTACATCTGAAATTGTTTTCAAAATGCGAGCAAACTACATATAACATATCGATACGAGAAAGGGTCTGAAATGAGCCGCTTCTCCTGCTTGGAATGTGGTTGCGATAATACACAAGTATCACATTTACTTACAATTAAATTTTTTTTTATTAAATATAGCATGAATAAGGAATTGCACAAAGACACTAAACTTTTCTCATATAAACTTCGGAATTCGAGCAAAGTATAAAAAGTCAGTGTGTAACCTCCAACCTGAAAATATGACCAAATTCAGCAAGCGAGCTCTATGAACAAGGAAAAAAATTCAGCGGGAGAATTTGACCTTGGATACAGAATATAGTATGCTAGTCAGAACACGTCTTACTGAAACTTTTTTTTGGTAAACAAAAAAAACTCACTGAAACAAAACAAAAAGGAAGAAAAGAACAATATGATAACCCAGATCTGGAAAAAAAAAACTGGAATCAGAACATATGCACGGATCTGAGAATCCTAATCCTAAATAATTGACTGAATAACTAAAGTAGATTGAACTCCATTCTGTCATAGAAATAATTGGCAAAGTAATTGATTTTGGTACTTCCTTATTACAGTGCCGCGGCGATAACGGGCTTGGCCGAAATACTAGTACTGCCTTTCTCAAGTAACTAACCATAAAAGAACGAATCTGATTTTAAATCCTAAAGGATGGTTAATGTATTTTCGAAATTCAAGCACACACTCAAAAGATTTCTATATTTCACAACAGTTAATTCCAAAATGTATAGTCACCACAAGAGAAAAAAAATGACAAAACTATCTAAGCAAAGCTAAAATAAAGTGAGCAGAACACCGAATTGGTAATTCAGAGCTGCACAACCAAAAGAGCCACAATTCAAGTTTGGAGGATTTGGGTATTATTTATACTGTGATAAACTAAGAGGCTGCCAGCCCAGCTACATAGCATTTTGTAAATAATTCCATATCACTATAAATACTAATATGATCAACAGGCTGTTTGACAAATGTAAGGAAACTTATGTGCACAGCTTCAAGATTGTAACCACAGTGCACCCTGCTGGAAGAAAGCAGAAATGTGTGTAACCTCTATGCCTATGTAATGTATGTTTTCATGGTACAAAACTGAGACATACAGTGTTAACTGGCAAACTAAGAAAATAAGCTGATACAAGAATTTTACAATGTGTTTTAAAGCCAGTTTATTACAAGCTAGGAGACAGGATGTCTGGGCTAGGAGTTTCTTTCTATTGTCTTAAGACAAAGTGAACTGCTAGGTTTCCAAGGTAATTGTTTTACGACATCCAGCTCAGGCAAGCTTCAGAGAGACAACTGTCAGCTTCTGAGAGAGAGAGTACCCTTAACAAACATGTTAAGAATTATAAGTTCTGTGAGCCTGAGAACTTAAGTAGAGATGTGAAGAATTATATAATCTGAAATGACTACGCAGTAATGTGTATTATCAATTCAAGGGCTATCTCAGAAAGTAAGAATGGCATTTTGTATTTTGTTCTGAATCCGACGACTCACCAGTACTGTGTCTTGCTCCAAGTAGGATCTAGATCTTAGTATTTCTCTTAGAACTAGATAGAAATATAACCACATTAGTCTACATGTTTTCTATATTTATGTCAGACAGTGTTGTTTTTAAAGTATTTCCTGTGAGTTCTGAACTCTAAGGTCATTGTGTTGAGTTAGGGAATATAGTCTTGTCTTTTTATTATTCATTATTAAATATCTTTAAACCTGTTAAATTATGTCTACACAAAACAGACACAGTTATCTCAGAGTACTTGCAGGTATTTGGTGATACTATATAAGCCACTCCAACAGCCTTAGCCCTGGGTTACACTTACTATTTGGATAACAGTAATATTACATAGTGGAATTGATCACCCTTTGGGAAGGGCCTTTATAGTAGCTGATAAGAGTAGTTGGTAGCAGTGGATTACTACCTTATAGCCTGAGCAGAAGGGGGCATAGCTAGTAAACCTGTGCCAGACTTCCCCAGAAGGATCTGTGTGTGTACATAAATCAAATCTCAAAGTGTGTATGTGTCTCTGCTACTTGGGCAGGGACACGAAGCCCTGGTTGGACAGAGAGGGTACTGAAGACTTTGGCTTGACTACTCTGCTGAGATCTAAACCTATAAGCTGGAGAGAAAGGGAGAAACCAGCCCCAGACTGACTGAGCTGTGTGTGCTCTTAAGGGAAATTGTACTTTACTGTGTGTACTCGTTATCCTCCCAATGTGGTCGCCCCTCACCAGTACTAGTGGTGAGGATTGAGGCTCCTTGATTACTGGGCCAGTGCAAGGGCGTCACATATTAATTGGTGCCAGTGGTGGGATATCCACATCTGATATTAATTGGTTGATAGTGGCAAGTTAGCCACATCACTATCCACACCACTACGAGCCAATTAATATGTGAACTCCTGCAGCTTGTGTACAGTGATCACTGAAGGTGTTTTTGTACTCTAAATCAGCCAGTCAGTGAACATTCAGAGTTCAGATCACAACTGTTTGATTTCTTTTGTTAGCTTAGTCAGGGAGAGCAGGCAAGCATGACAGCAGAGGAGTATGGCAAGCTGACAAGGAGCCAGTTGGTTGAGATGTGCCAGGTTAAAGGACTGGTGCATGGAAACCAAACTAAAAACAGACATGGATTGCAGCTTTGGTCACAGCTGCATCAGAAAATAGCAACCAGGATGACAAATCAGACTGGCCTTGGAGATGTAATACACTCATAGAATGAAAAACTCAACCTTTCTATAGAGGACTTAAAAATCAGTCTGGAGCTAAAGAGACTTGCGTTGGAGGCCAAACATTTGGAAATGGAAGCAGCAGAGAGACTGAGGCATCTACAGAGAGTGAGGAAAATGAGAAACTGCGATGTCTGCAGGCTGAGGAGAATGAGAAACTGCTACGCCTGGAAACGGAGAAGGAGAGGCACAGGCAAAATGAAAAGAAGATGCTGACTCTTCGCCAGAGTCATGGAGGTAATATGGAAGGGAGCAACTGGAGACGAGAAGCACAAAATGACAGTAAATTTCTTCCACAATTTACAGTGGGGGATAATTTTGATAGTTTCATTCATATGTTTGAGACTGTATGTAAACAGTATGGTGTTGACCAAAGGCTGTGGGTATGGTTCCTGACCCCCCTTACTCCATGGTAAAGCTGTAACTGTATATAAACGGTCTGACAATTACCTTTTTAAAATTATAATGCTGAAAAGAATTGTTTGTTAGAATGTTTTAAGCTAACACATGAAGCTTACAGGAAAAAGTTTCGTGAGCATAGACGCAAGGCAGATGAAAGTGTGTGTGAATATGCTGCTGAACTAAGCACTTCTTTTCATAGGTGGGTGAGTGGATGTCAGGTACCCACTTTTGAAGGGCTGACAGACCTTTTGGTGAGGGAACAAGCCCTTAGCTCTTTGCCCGAGGATATGAGGATCTGGTTAGCCAATAGACAATGCTCTACTGCAGATGAGCTGAGCAAGCAGGGCATCCCTACACAGGAAAGGGACCCCAGTACTGCTCATGAGACTGCCCCAACAGAATCTGCCAGTAGCAGGAAGCCACTGGACCTAGGGTTAAATGTTCTGTGGGGCCATGTAGGCAATACCACCAATGCCATAAATTAGCATTAGGATCTTTACAATGGCAAACACAAATCGTTAACAGAAGTATTCATTAGACACAACCTATTAAAAATATAAATGTTAAGATCTTTTACCGTATACACTATACATTTATTATGTATAGGCAGATGTCTATGAATAGCTGCCTTCATGTTGGTTAACCAAATTTTCTATATATACACACATGTCTACAAGACCTATTTTGATACAATTCCTATTTCGATTTTCCAGGGAAAAGCAAATCCTTCAGTAAGTACTAACTTACACCAAAAAAAATATTTTTTTTTTTACCAAATCAAAGGAAGTTTACAAGCTAAGTAATCATTTAATAATAAATCTAAAACAAGGAAGGGACTTTCTCAAAGGTTCATAGGCAAGTACTAGGCTAGCTACCCTTGCAGGCCATTTTGAGCCTAGCCAATTTCCCTTTTAGTGCTTGAAATAACCCATCCCATAATCATGTATCACTCCTAATGAGAGCAACCCAAAGCTTTAATCAATCTAGGAAATTTTAGTTCATTATTGATATAATTTATGCCAAGAAAAGGAAACAAATTATCCACATACTAATGAACCAAAGGAAAACAAATTTACATTTTGTTATTCCCAAGGAAAGACGGTGTGTTTAGAGATGAATAAAAACAATTGACGTACAAACATGAAACAATTTGATAAATGAAATGCATTCAACTTGATCATACAACATCCATATGAATCATCAATTACAAGGGCTAACGAAAAGGCTTATCAATTTGTAAACCATCTTATAAGAATAATGAATACAAAATAAATTAAAAGCACTAGTACACATCTGGAAAAGCTAAACCACCTTGATAATCCAAAGCAATACTAACCCCCAAGATATTCACGGGGACACCTTCTCCCAACGTTTTATTTTATTACATCATGAAATAAAGGGAAGCAAAATGAAATTCTGGAAAACAAACATATTGGAAGGGTCATAATTTTAATATTCACCTTACCTACTACATCCAAAGAAGCCAATTTGGAAATTCTTATAATAAATCCAGCTAATTACATTACTAAATTAATCACAATTATCCTAAAATGGTACACGCTTGAACTGTAAGGATTAAACGGGAGATATACAAAGTCAAAACATACTTTTGCTTATATCAGACTTTCATAATTACAAATCCATTTAGGTTCATTAATGTCTCCAAAATCTCTCAATTTTTAGTATCTTGGGAATATGCTATAGTAATTATCATTAAGGAATCAGCATATTTAATATTAGTACAGTTATAGAAACATGCATTCTAAACAAGTGTTTAAAGTCAAACCAAAAAGGCTAGATGCCAAGGGACATTCTAGCGGAATTCTTACCACTGACAACAAAATATGCAAAAGTTTCATTATACAAATGTTTAACCATTGATATCACATTACTAGACTCAACATACTCCAGGACCTCCCATATAAAACATAGATTTAAATAAAACAAATATTAACATATAATTCTTATATTTACCAAACATTTCATTAATTAAAAGAAAGACTTGCATTAACTTACAGTCTCAGTCATTATTCATTTAGGGCAAATTCCAGACTAGGTATCAGTTAAAACATTTAGATGAACCAAACCTCGGGAAACACTGCTGTGGGTCATAGTAACAGACTGCATGACGAAGGCAAAGTACAAAGTGAAAACACCAAGCAGCCAAAATCTTCTTCTAGCTTAATGCAATAGGGTAAAACACAAAGAACTACTACATGCAAGTAAACTACTAGAACAACTCTATCACTATACATTCTTTTTTACCTGTGCACTGCTTTACCTAGCATTGTCTATGAATTATGACTGCTTATATTTGTTATATGTGGACAATTTTGTTAACTTTTTAGAGAGATTAGGAGGTGTGCATCACTTTGAACACATAACTTGAAACAGGTGTAGATCCACCTCAAGGGATGACTTTTTGTTATATACAGGAGGAACTTTGTACATTCGGTTTTCAATTCCGATGAATCCCCATTAAAACTGAGGGATGAAAGAGCTTAGTTTATATTTTACACGTTGCCTGGTTTGTGCTGGATGTAAGGAGTGGCAAACTGGACTCACTGGAGACTGCCTTTGTGTTTTACCCTGCTGCATTAAGTTACAAGACGATTTTGGTTGTGTGGCATTTTCCATTTGTACTTGATCCTGCAGTCTGCTACTACAATCCACAGTAGTGTTTCCTAATGTTTCGTTCTGGTTTAAGTTAATTTGTTTTTTGGTTGTTCTAAACTATTTACATGAATAATTATAAATAAATCATCTACATTCACTGAAGGGGTAATTCCCCAATTAGAAAAAAAGTCATACATTGGCCAAGCTGAAACAGAAAGGAACAACTTGACATTTAAAATTGGATAAAGTTCAGCTATAAACCCATTTTGACATGGCCCCTCATTTCTTTGTAATAGTTTAATAGTCTCAGTTATATCTTGCTCAGTGATGCTTACTTGTAACTGCTGGAGCTTTTCTCCCCGGGCCTCCACTTAAAATGGGTTTCTGACCCAGTCGGACTTTCCCGGACACCAAATGTCAATCAATAAAGGTGATGTCAAGAAACAATTTAGGAGAACCGCTTAATTCATCAGTTACCTCTGGTTCACTATTCCACTCTATTGTAAACATTTTATTTAAGTATCAATGCAATTACTTATTCACTTGATAATTCTCATCATATAATGAAAAGGTTATTCCCTAGGCTGCTTTTGCCGACATTCAGAAGCCAATCTTTATTAGCATATACATTTTAAAGATTCACTACCTCTCCGTTTTTGAAAGTTCACAAACTTTTTACATAAAAATCTGCTTCCATAACAAAAATATATTTGTCATAGCGGACAATAACATTAACTTTCTCATGATTATAGGAGTTTAAGCAAAGGTTGTTTTGGGCTATACAACATGACGTAACATTGTTATAAATAAAAGGTTTAAAGACATCCCATTCTGTACTGAAAGAGACAAATTCAGATCTATGTGTTTCCCAAAAAAACTTATGATGGCATCTAAAATTTTTGCACAAAAGCTTAAAAAATAACACTCCGTATATCCTCTTGGACAACACACTTTAGAATTAGGATAGCTCTTAAAATCATATAATCAGAAGTACAAGCCCTCAATCTGTTTAAATGTACGTTATGAAACAAATCATGTGAAATAATAAAAACAATTATAGAACACAACTTAGCAACATGACTAACTTGTGAGAATTCTCTATTCTTCGGATTCTTCACATACCACCCCATCCAGTAAACTATCTTAAAACCACTGTGGTAACGGGCCTGTATTAGTTCGAAAAACTAACTTCAGCGACTGCCGTTCAGCGAAAGTTTTCACAGGGCAGTGCATTACTTGGACAGCATTGGGGAAATTGCCCCTCCCCCCCAGTGCGATAAAGTGTGTGTGTGTGTGTGTGTGTGTGTGTGTGTGTGTGTGCGCGCGCGTGAGTAAGTGACACACACACACAGTCGGTTATGGCTAAACTGGGAAGCACGTTCACTCAACGGCCGTTCGCTGAAGTTTGTTTATAACGGGCCTATTACTTCGTTGAAAACTATTTTCCTGGAAAATGTTGATAAGCATGACTCTCCGGTAAATACGATTCAAATCAGCATCCACTAAACCATTTTAACCCCCTCCAATTAGTATAGCATTAGTACCCAATGCTTATACCAAATTTAAAAAATAATGTTAATGAAGAGACATTAGAATTAAACAGGGTCCATATATCTTCAGCGAAACAGCAACAACCAGACCTACAATACCCAGTTTATGTTCAATAACATTTTTTTTAAACCAAAAGTCATACCCCCCTGCAGATTTATCAAATTTAAATCAATCTTTGACCGATGATTATTTAGATTTTAAAAAAAACATTGCTCATTATTAACGAGTCTCAATGAATTCTGGACAGCTTTTTAAATAGGTACACACTTCTCTAATTTGGAAGAGAGATGACGGAAGGATTGATGTGCACCACAAAAACATACATATACATTATATATGCACACGTATATAAAACATACCTTCATACTTCCTTATTGTATGCCCAAACATTAAAACATATACTCATGGGGGGAAAAACATCCAAAGATGCAGGAAAAAGGCAAACAAACATGCATACCACAAAATAAGAACTTAAATGAACCAGTGCACAAATCATCCTGGAAGTGAAGAAATTTAAATAAATTCTAATTCACTTAATTCTCGCCATGTTTCAGGCTCAGTAGCAAAATGAATAGAACTGACTTCCATTCTACCTTCAGCTTTGCTGGATAACCAAAAGTGCGTTTTATCTGCTTCTGCCATTGTTTATTACACATGCATGCTCGAAAAAGAATACAGTTGGTTTTAAAAAAACATAGGGCAAATCTGAATCTATCGAAATAAACAGCACAATCGAGTTTAAATTTCTTCGTTTTAACAGCTGCATCAAATATCTTTCCTTTATGACAGTTCCTCCCAACAAGTAACTGCAAATCAACCTGGGAGTTGCCTTGGATGATTTAAGGCTATAAAAAGAACGGTTCTATGAAAATGAACTAAATGGAGGTTTTCCATTTCATCATTAATTTAGGACAGTCTGCACATTTAAATGCAGAGACATTATCTAAGCTTTTACTGACATCCCACTCATCAGGAAATTCTTTACACAGATTTTTCCTCATGCTGGTTTCATATTCTGTAGAGAAGCTTGCCCGTGTTCATACTATTTTTCCCTTTCATTTGATCAACCTCAAACTCGTATGACTATCTCCTCATTAATTTATTTTGTGTTAGTTGAGAAATCAACTACGTGATATTATTTCGTTCATGGTCCCATGCGTAACAGAATTAATTGCTGCTTCAAAGTAAATCAAGTTTCAAACAGATAATAGCTTTTCATTCAATGCACATAACTGACCATTACTAAAAGTCATTCGCTGACCCTTTGCAAGAACTTTTAGTAAAAATGACAAACTAGGCAGAGAAATGCCAACAGTTTCACCACCTGAACTTTGCTGCTTGCAAGTGGAAACATCTTCAATTTGGCTGGTCACTCTAACTACTTAGTGCCGAAGACTGACCACTCATTCAATAGTTGTCATGTGGATATGGATTTAGATTGGGAAACGCTTATTCATATTGCTTAGTACTGCATCTTGTTTTTTCCCCTTCAGTTCAGCCAGCGTTAGCCTCAACAAATAACTTAAAACAATGAGCGAATATCTTTTGGAGCAGATAAGTTACTAAAAAGACAGAAAAATGCTTGTTGGCATTTTTCGAATGAGTGAGGGTTCTCGGACGATTTTTTGTATGTATTGTTTAGCTGCAAACTGGTAACGTTTCAAACATTCCAGGACATGTGCACATCCTACTTCCTCGTTTCTCCTGTCCCATTACACTTTTTCAGTTTTTCTAACAAATGCATTCAACACCGTCATACAGACACAGAGCAAGGTACGTACTACAACAAGAAATCGTGTACAGTTTCATAAAGCTTGGAAATAAAACATTTGTTGGTTAAATCCACTCAAACACTTCCAGGGCATGACGTCCTCCTGTTTCATGGCATATTAGGAGGGGAGTAAATTAGGTTTAGTTTTGAAGCTACCCTTTACTTGTATACAGGACTGAAACATTCCTTTGGAGCAGACTAGTGCTTTACTTTTCCTTCTTGTGAGTATACATTTTGATTGCTGAAACTTTTATCCTCCAAAAGGAATGTGGATTTTCTTGTTCTAGCTTTTCTAATTCTGCTTTAAAAAGTGATGTAAAGACCAAGGACCTATGGAAAGACACTTTCACAAGGATTGCCTTTTTACATTAACCAATATCTTAGACACAGCCAAGCAAGGTGACATGCTCATCTCTCTCCTGCTGCTCTGACCACATCACATGCAGTGAGCCAGGTGCACAGCTAGGTTAACTGCAGAAGACAAAATGATTTCAGACAATTTAGCCGTTGGAGAGAAAACATTTTTCTGGTAGGTGCAACCAGGAGTGACAGGGAAAAAAAAAAAACTGCAGGTTGGCAAATGGGTAAAAATGAACCACCTTATTGGAATTTGTTATGCAAAGAAGGAATCTTAGAACAGAACAGGGACATGACATTCAATATAACTGAAAACAGATAACTGCAATATTAAGATCCCAAAGAAAGACTTACCTTCTGTTATTAGATAGGTGATGGAAACTAGAGCACGTCTTAAGAAGAAACCTTTTTACTAGGGTGAAGTTCCTAGCATGCTTGAAAAAGGGATTAGTGCAGAAAATGAAAGGGCGGGGCCTTTGGGCACCAAACTACTAGAGAAGTCCTGGGAGGTGGTGATCAGGCTACCAAAATGGCTACGACAGCTAGAAAATATATCACCTTTCTTACCCCCATTTTCTACATGGGGTTGGGGTGTTGTATCACCTATCACCATCTCTCTATTCAATGCTACTCTCCTACCTTCGACACTCATGCCAGGCTGTGGCAAAGTCTTCTCTCACAATCCATCCAGCTCTCTGTTGGATGCCTCCATTTCCTCTAAAAAGTATATAATGTTCTGGTAGAAACGCCAAAAGTTATTCTATGATCCAGATAAATTATCCAACACATTCCTGGGGCAGTCTGGACTGTTGGAGGTGTCAAGAACATGGTAGAGGCATCTGGGAACATATATATTTGGCGTTGTGGTAAAACGAGAAAAATTTAGAGTTACAGGGGGTGATTCGAAGTATTAGCAGGCCAAGACTGTCAACTTACAAGAGAAGTATACTTCACTGGTGGTGGTGAGGACATACAAGTAAGCAAAGACAGAAAAACTGATCTGGTTATTAGCAAAGACAATAAAAAGGAGGTGGGGGGGTAAGGGACCACCAGAAATAGGGGAAGTGATGAACCTCATGGAATGAGACTATCGACTGACCAGCAGGCGTGGAAGCTAGTAGTACAGGATTAGGTAATTCAGAGATATGAAGCAGAATAAAACTTGGGATAGAGGAGATGATACAACTAGTGAATATACTGTGCATCATGTTCATAGGTAGGTACTAGGCTATCTGCCCGAAGCCATTTATAAGCCTAGCTAGAATGTGTTGTCTTTTCGCCGCCCCCTTAGATTAGTTCCCTGTGCCTCAGTCCAGCAGAGCCACTGAAGTGATCCCCGGAGTAAACTTTCTGGCTTCCCATCCACTCGTCAAGGTTTCTCTTGAAGAGTGTTAGCGAGGAGCTCTGCCTAGTGTAGGCTGGAATCTTGGGTACTTGCGTATTATCACAACCAGATTGGGTAGTCGTCCTAATTCCTAATGTTATGCCGAAAATCATTTATCCTGCATTGGCAAGGGTCATTTAAAGTCCAACTCACTTTCCTATCACCTCGGTTCTGCAACAGGGACAGGAATACTGGCCCAATTCCACCTTCCGGGATGAGTCCTTTACTGCTGTATCTGAGGCTAACAGTTGGTTAAGACATACAGTCCCAGCTTGCCTGTAATAGCGGGCAGTCAGTCAGCCTTTTCATTTTTGTGTTTGTTTACATCTGCATTTTTAAAGGTTGTAGGTTGATGTGACTATGTAGGGCTGAACCTTCCATGTGTCTTTTTTTTTTTTAAGGGGGGGGTTTACAGTACCGCGATCTTACCCAAGAGGCTTTAGAAAAAGAAAGGGGAAAATCCCCGTGTTGTAATATGCATCGCAATGACTTTTATATTGGGGTTAATTGGTTTTTCAACAAGGATAGTCAGTAAGACTAAACTCTATCCTATTTTTGACTATGAGAGAGTCTGTGCTTGGTAATGTACAAGTGCTGCTTGTTATCATCTGCCCTGTTCATTTCATTTTGTATGGAGGCGGTGCGGTAAAAGACAGACACGGGTAGACAAATTAGATCCAAATTCCTGTTCCTCTGTCACAGACAAGGTGAAGCATTACTGATTTGCAGTCCACACACCCCTTTTCACTGCACAAAACCCTTGTTTCGTGATAACATACGGAGAGTTATGCCTAGTCCCCAATCTGGTTGAGATAATACAGAAGTACCAAATCTTGTTCCAAAGCATGGGAAGTCTCTGGGACAGGAATCTATCCCTCCAGCACATATTTACTGTTGTGGTGAGGTTTAGATCCCTAGAGAAAGTGTGGCTCGAGGGGATATGGTTTTCTTTAGGTGGAGCATGTCCATCAATTCTGGGTTGGACATGGCCTTGTATGTCAGGCAGAGATCACCTCTGAGTAGGCGGTATGCAACTGCATACAGCTGGAGTTTCTTCAGTCGAGCTGCATACGGCATCCGTTTGAGGCCAGTGATCCTCTTGGTAAGGTACTTCTGTGGTCTTTCCAGCTGTTGCACTCTATGATGGGTCTGATGAGTGATAAGTAGAGGGGCATAATGACCTCTTTTGATCTGGATGCGAACCCTTTCGTGATTAGGTGGGCCACATAGAAGGATTTTCTAACCACTTTGGCAATGTGATTATCAAAGGAGAGATTACTATCTACTTGGGTACCCAGATCCCTTATTACGTCTTCCGTATTTTAGGGGACTACCACCTATGTAGCAGTTTGTGGGTACTTTTGTTTTTTCCAAAGGGGATGCCTATGCACTTTTTGGCATTTAGCTTGAGGCCATGACTTTGACACCAGGTATCTGTCTCAGTGAGACCCTTTTGGAGGATGTCGGTCAGCCGGAGAGTCAATTATAGCGCCTAGTTTGCAGTCGTCTGCGAACTTGGTCAGCCATAGTCCTCCTGTGCTTTGCCTGTACCTCTGAGAAGTATATGCAGAACAGGAGGGGTCCTAGGACTGAGCCCTGGTGGACGCCACTTATAACCGGTTTAGAGTCGGACCTAGCTCCCACACCTCTCACCATGTGGGTTCTGTCCATGAGCCAGTTGGCAACCCATCTTGTGACGTAGGGGGTTTATGTTCAGGCTGGTGAGCTTGTCTAGAATACCAGAATGGGGAATGGTGTCGGAAGGCCTTTGTGAGGTCTAGGTAGGCTGTGTGTACCACCTTTCCCTTGTCTATAGCTTTGGTAAATGTCTCAAAGAAGTCCACCAGGTTTAGGAGGCATGATCTGCCCTTAAAGCTGAACTGGGTAGGGTCCAGTGTTTGGAGGTTCCCAATGTCTCTGTTAATGAGTTGCATGATGATGCGCTCCACAGCCTTGCAGACCAAGCTAGTCAGGCTTATAGGGCGATAGTTCCTGGGGTCTGTTGTGGCCGAACAGTGCGTTTAAGGTGAGGGGTTAGTTAGTCTTTGAGCTCATGTAGGATGCAGCCTGGGACACCGTCCAGTCCCACTGATGCTGTGTTTTTGGCTTTGGAGAGGCCTGTTATAACCAGAGTGCCTGTGATTTCAGGGGCTCTACATTTTTCTGGTATGGTTAAGGGCCCTTTTGGGGGTGAAGTTTGCACTGTCGTCATAAGCTGACATATAAGAAAAAGATCTTATAAGAAGAGCTGGGGAAAAAGGATAGTTAGTTGGGCACAAATTTTGTTTAAGGTTGTACATAGCTCCCAACACAGCTTGAGCTGCAACCCTCCATCTTTGTTCAAGTCTGAGCTTGCTCTACTTTACGACAATTGTGAATATCTTGGCTGGAATAAGTATAAATAAAGCAATAGAAAGAGGTAAGATTAAGATTAAAATTTGTTTTTGTGAACTCGGGTCTTTAGCTGTTTTGCCTGATAAAGGAATCATGCAAACAGCCGGCTGAGCAATGGCCATATGAACCATGCATGGGGAATGGAGTATGGTTCGTGCTTTTAAGTGGTGCCAAAGGTTTACGACATACACACGCAGACAAACTTGAGGCTACTTTTGGCATAAAAAAAGCAGTTTTAATGCAAATACACCCTTTTTATAAAAAAATTATAAAGATATGGGGGGGTTCACAGAAAATGCAATTCAGATATTCCCTTAGTGAAACTGACCTCAACTAGTGAATGTTTTCTAGGACGTTACATCTGCCGAGCCAGCAGGTTCAAAGCTCAGAAGCTTCAACCTTTAAAACAAAGAATAAACACTCCAAAGAGGAAAAGGATATCAAACTGGGGCATGAGTCAAAAGGTGGTTTACAGACTTCCAGGAGAGATAAGTCCACATCAGAACGAAGTTGAAAAAGGCTTCTAAATGGCCATTTAAGTAACAAATATGTTGCTGTTAACCTATGCATACATATCTCCCAACAGAAAATTAAACTATTCTCTTGGTACCTAAACAACAAGCATTTTAGGAAGGTTACAGGAACAAGAAAAAAAAATAAAATAAAAATAAAGCAACTTAAAAGAAGATCAGTGCAAGTTGTAGGTTATTTCAAACAGGCCAATGAGGTACAAAAGATGATTCTGGCATGCTCAGAATACTTGAAAATGAAATCTGTTCTTAAAGCAATATTATCCAACTTATAAATTCAAACCAGATGGAGGTGTGCGAGTTTAAAAATGCACAAGCTTTATTTACCGACAAGCTGCCATTTCAAGGTTTTACTGTTTACTTTATAGGAATAAACCTTTTCCAAAATTTCACCTTTTAAAGAGATACTTGGCTACAAAATGAATTGCAACAGAACTAAACACCTCATTTTTATTTGCAAAGGGAGGGAACCCGTGACCTCCCCCTTTTCTTTTACACATGGCTTGTAATAAATTTTACATTCACAATCTATCGCTTACTGAACTTTTTATGTATTTAACTTTAAAAAGGGCTACCTAGCCTATAACTAGAAAGCAAGCCCATTTCAAGTTTGGATTATTTGGACAGTTCTAGTCACAAACCTTCTCATTTGTTAACTTCTGTACCTTTTGGAGAGCTTTTGACAGTAAAAAGACAAAAGTACTGAAAGAAGGTGGTAAGCACATCTTGCTACATCCAGCAGGATGACTTAAGGGTTTAATCGTATGTGATGGATACCATCTAGGGACGAAGTCCTGAAATTTAAAAACACAGTAGTAAACAGCAGTAATAAATCGCTAGAAAAACTAAATTGACTTATGTAAGAAATTTCATGTTCATCTTGTTACCCAGTTTAATTTAGTATTTCAAACTGTCAAAAGGAACAATGAAGTCATACCTTTAGATGCTATATTACATGAGGAATATAATCTCCTCAAATCTCATTTTACAGAGAAGTGAACTTTCTTTGAAACAATTAACAAGCAAAAATATCACCCGCCACCTTCATTCACACACCCAGCTCTGTCATCCCACGAAGACAGCGTTGCCTGTGAAGACTGACCTGTCTGTTCATACACTGTACCCTCTTAATATAATTTTACCTCTATTTGACATTAAAATTGAAGTCTGTAAAAGCTACATCATGTCCCTATAACCAGTTTGATTGGGACTGGGGTAGGCTAAAAGAAAAATATTTGACTTCCAATCGTTTTGCAACCAAGTATAAAGCTCAGGTTTCTCAGTTACAATCAATTTCAGAGCAGGTTTATTCACATTAAAAAAAGAAAATTCTGAACCAGCTACCTTCCAATAAACAAAACCATACTTATTTTAAAATTGTATACACCGACACCATTTGGCGGAGTTTAAAAAACAATTGCAAAATTGTATTCAACTCTGATGAGTATATCAGTATTGCCTACAGTACTAAAATTGGCTAGTTTTAAATAAAATTGATGCACCGATTTTTACTCAATTGCTTTACTCTAGCTTTTTACACTCTGCACTCTGCTGTGTTTGACCCTCTCTACAAGGATTACTGCCAAGGCTCCAGCTGAGTAAAGTTTTATTTAGTCTGCTAAAGGTCTTCGCAAAAAGATACTGAGAAAGTTAAGTGATTATCTGTACTGATAACAGCTGCATTCACGTCAGACTTCTGAAAATGACATCTGATAAAACAGGCACAAAAGGAATGATACCACAGGCACTGATGTTAGTACTAAATTTACCAGCACTGGTATTTCTAACTCCAGAGGAACTGGGGGGGGGGTGCAATGGAGTCAGATGTACCAGCAAGATCATCTGATCTTTAGTTCAGTACCTAGAAACTCTCAGGTGTTAGTGCTTCCCTGATCCAATAATGCTCTGCAACTCCTCACAACCAAACATCTTAATATTCTTCCGGAATGATGATGCATTTGATCCACCAAGTTCTACAGAAACTACATCATTTTTGTGTGACATAACTCCAACACCCACAAGAAGACAGTGATTTAAGTGGAGTTTGAGGTGCAGAGGGGGGAGGTGAGAAGGGATGCTGAAGTGATGGACATATCACCATGTACATCAGTAAGGAAGAGCACAGCTTTTGACTTTTACATAAATAAGCCAGTCTTCTAATTAAATGGCTCGTCAAAGGATGTAACCTGCAGTGGAAAGCAGGTTGGCTGCAAAGGTCCACTTGTTTACATACTGTATCACAGTCAAGTCTCCTGAACTATCCTCTCAACAACATCCCCAAACTTCAATAGCATCTGCAGTAAACATCACAGCTGGAATGAGGCCTTGGAAGGATATGCCCAGAGGGAAGTGGGACTTGCAAATACATAGCCAAAGTTTTCCCTGCTCTTCTTGGAAGTGCTGACTGGGGTCTACGAATGGATGCCACTGAACTTGAGTGTGTACTGTAAAACTCAGGTGGAAACTGGCATCAGGACCATGTAAATGGAAACTGAAATGAGTCCCAGTGCCTCGATACAAATACCTACCACAAGTTTGTTCTGCAGAATCTGAGACAATTAACTGAACTGAGAAAGTTCCTGCCAGAAGAAATACACAAGCTAAACTATGCACTCTGCACCCAATGAATGTGATATACTGTGTGGGCATCAACTGGAAACTTGTAGTGCATGCATTTACCTTTAAAAATGATGCAACAGTCGGAGGACAGTCCCTAAAAGCAGAGGTTAGACTGTTCATCAAGGAGGCCACCAAAAGCCAGTTAGTCTGCGAGGTACAGAAGTTACCTTGTGCTATGTAGCCTTTGATGAGCACCATACATCCAGAGAATACTGTGGGGGCTAAGACGAGATCAAAGACAGAACTACAAACAGAGTGACTAGCTCCTATGCAAAACTGTAAGAACCCTGGAGACTAATCCTGGCAAGCAGAGTGTCTTGGAGGTCTAAAAAGCACAGCCAATCTCTGTCCTGCAGGCACAGCAAGACAGACTGCACTGTGCAGAGTGGCTCTTGGACAGAGCTGACTCAGGACGTTGAAAACGAGGATGGGCTTCAAGTATTTCCTATTCCTGGGTACCATAAATAAGCTTAGTAAAAGTTCAGCCCTTGGTGATCTGCTGGGATGTCCTGGATGGCCCTTTTCGTTACCAGGCTTAGAGACTTTTTTCCTACCTAATGATACAGCTGAATGCCAATTATAGGCAGGAACTGTGGTATGGAGGGGAAAAGGAAGGAGAATGCATTACTTTTGGATATTACAAGCCACGCCCACTTGTTCCAAGCGATAAATACAGGCATGGTCAAGTGTGGGGGGGGGGGGGGGGCAGGTTCATGTGCTCCTGGGGAACAGGTCATGTTTCAGATACATGACTGAGTCGGAGTGCAGCATGCTGGAAGTATGCACTGTCAAAGCCAAGAATCATGACAGTCTCGAGTCAACACTGAAGGGTATTAATGCCAGGCTGCATGGACCCCACATGGCTAAATAAAGTCTTGAACAATGGCAATGCCAAGAGTGGGGGTCATGAGGCCAACTATCAAAATGCCAACCTCAGGAAAGCAATGACCCCTAAAGGAGTTGGGAGAGAGTTTGATACTAAAATGCTAACCGCAACACCTATGCTGAAGGGTCTTTTGGCATACAGGAGTTTGAGGTTGACAACCCCAGTGCTGACAGTCAACAGTGGGATAGTAAAGGCCAAAGCATATGATCACAAAATGGAGATGGCATTCTTCATGTCCACTAATTTTGACTCATATAAATCAAGGAATCGACCTTTGACCTGACAGGGACTAGGATCAGGACTGGATGAAGAAATAATTAGAAAAACAGCAGCAAAATTTGACAAGAGGGGGCTTTTGTCACTCCAAAGTTAGCAGGGGAGACCACCTGGAACCACATGAGCCTCGCTGATAGAACCCATCACAACTTGGTATAATCCGGTTCAAAAGAAACAGAACACCTAGACCTAATGAAGTGTGGTCTTGGATGACAGTACTGAGATTTGAACAGAACTGCAACTTTTAATGAGGTCAGCCTAGGAGGGGGTGCAGAACCTCTGGTCTGAGCTTTTTAGTTGTTAACAACCCGTTCTGGTTCAAATGGGGCAGTTTCTTTCTTGTCCAATACTGGTTTGGGGAGAACAGAGACCAGAAGGGTCTGGAGGGCTCATGAGCAGGGGGTGGCTTTCAAATTCTCTAATTCTAGATGGTTGCATCTAACTTGCAGAGTATAGTTAGAAAACAGATCTGAAAAATAAAGCATCCCTTCAAGCAATTCAGATATTTCACACATTTATTCTGTAGAGAAATTTCAGCCTCATAGCTGTACTTGCAAATTTCTTTGAATCTTTCTTTTTAATAACAACTGCTGAAGCAAGGCAAGAACTGTGCAGCAAATTCAAATAACTTTAGGAAAAGGAAAAAACAGAAAACAATAAAATGTCAATAACCTCCACAAACACAACATATCTTCAAATACAGAAAGTTAAAACTATGCCAGGCCTGAAAGGGATTTAGCCACAAATTCTGAAAAAAAAGCACAACTATTAGACAAAGATATGTGCTTTACTAAGAGGAATAAACATTAAACACACACCAGAAAAAAATGTAAAGATGGGTAGCCTGATACTGTCCTTTCTAGTGAGACGACCAATTAAGGCTACAGCTATTTAAAAACTTTCATTAGCACTGGAGCATTAGGAGTAAATAAAAGGACTGCTTTTAGATGGCCACAGAAAACTATCAATGTTAAGCAGTCCTAGACGTAAGAACTAGGATCACAAACTACCTGGACCCTTTCTGGTCTGGTGGTATCTCTTGAGTTGCTCTTTCTTAAATGACAGACTACCTTTAATTTTAGATGCAATTTTCTGATAGGTGGGACATCCAAAAAGACATGGGAGTGAAAGGGCAAAAAAGGAATTGTACAGCCTCTGAATATAATGCTCCTTTATCCACTTGTGCAATGTGATGACCACCCTCAAAAGCTAAGTGGAGGGCCACTCAAACCTTGACTGCTTTCAGAAGGAGACAGTCCGGTAATCCCTCAAGGGGTCTTTCACAGAGGAAGAGCAGTAGAATTTGTAGTTCTGATTGCCCTTCTGAAAGTGCCTATTTTTAAGCTATTTTGTGCACACAGATCAGTATAATCCAGCATAATTAGAGCTGGAATGCAGAATGTCAACATCTCCCACCTGGCCATTAATATTAATGCCGTAAACACAGCCCTATATTTTCAGTCTTCTATGCTATAAATTCTAAAAGCTTCAAAATGAAGTTTAATTTATTTTTTATTATACAGAATAGTTTTGGCATGCACCGTGTGTGTGAAATGAAAATTTCTTTTTGCGCCTTTAGGCATGCTCTTAAGTGAAAGCGGTAGGGCCATGCTGAAAAATCTTAGGGCTAAAGGATCAGGTGCATGGGAATTACAGTAGTCTGGAAAAGAATAGGACACCAAAATGAATCTGGAAGTCCTCAATTTCAGCAACAAAGATAGTGGTACCCACCGAAGCGCCAAGCAAAAAGCTTTTATTGCTTTTCAATGCTTCCAATGTTTCAATACCACCTGCTGGGAGGACTTCAAAGAAGCGGCTATGCACAACCTCCAGCTAGATGTAGACATCTATATGGTATCAGTTTCTTGCCTACACAAATAAATGCATGGAGGATGCAACTACCATGAAAGCCACCACTGTAAGAGCTAATCAGAAACCCTGGCTCACCAGGAATGTCTACAAGCTACTGAAGGAAAGAAACACAGCCCTCAAGGCAAATGACAAAGAAAGGTTAAAGGTGGCCAGGTCTGAAAAAGGGCATCAAAGAGGGAGTATGGAAGGAGAATTCAGATCTGCTTCCAAGACACGAGGGACACGAAAAGTCTATGGCAAGGGATACAGCAGCTCACAGACTACAAGTCCAAATCACCCCAATGTGATGACGGCTTGGAATTCCTAAACGAACTGAACTCCTTCTTTGGCAAATTTGAGGAGACCACCACCACCGTACCTTCTAAAGCAAACACTGAAAGAGGAGACAGCACTCTCAAACTCAGAAAAGGTGAGACATCAGCTTAAGAAGGTGAATCCTAGGAAGGCTGCTGGACCAGACAACATACCTGTCAAGGTGCTGAAGGGGTGTGCTGATCAGTTATGTCTGGTACTGACAGACATCTTCAACTCGTCCCTTGCTATGGAGAAAGTTCCCTCTTGTTTCAAAAGAAACAAAGTATTGTCCCACTTCCAAAGAAACCCAACCCTACTTGCCTCAATGACTTCAGACCGGTCACCTTAACCTCAAACGTCATGAAGTGCTTTGAGAGGATTGTGAAGAAACTATCCATCTGCAAGTCTGCCCAAGTCCTTCGATCCACTCCAGTTTGCATACCAGGCAAATAGATCGATTGAGGATTCTATATCAGTCACACTACACCTTGCATTAAAACACCTAGAAGGGAAGAACAACTATGTAAGGATGATGTACATAGACTTCAGTTCTGCGTTTAACACTGTGATACCGGTACAACTGGTAGATAAGCTTGTGACGCTTGGGATAAACAAGCACCTAACTGGACTCTTGACTTTCTGATTTGTGGACCCCAGTGGACATGCGCTGGAAACTTCAACGCATAGTCCTGAACAGTGGTGTTCCCCAAGGTTGTGTGCTCAGCCCCTTGCTCTTCACCATCCTCACCCATGACTGCACTGCAAAACATAAGTCAAAACCACATTATAAAATTCACTGATGATACCACAGTTGCAGGTCTCATTAGTGGTGAGGATGACCAGGAACAATCTGGACCTAAATGTTAATAAGACCAAAGAAATGATTATGGACTTCAGGAGAAAGGCAACAGTTCACCAACCACTCACCATCAAAGTGGAGGTAGTAGAGAAAGTCATAACAACCAAGTTCCTGGGCCTTCACATCTCTGAGGACCTCTCTCCTGGGTCACAAACACCCACCATATAGTCAAGAAGGCTCAACACAGGCTTCACCTCCTGAGAAAGCTCAAAAAGGCCAGGCTCTCACTGTCTGCTGTTACCACTTTTTACAGTGGAGCTATGCATGGTTCAGCAACTGCACAGTTGCTGAGAAGAAGAAACTACAGATGGTGGCTGAGAAAAATCTTGGGCACAAACCTCCCTTCTACTCAGGAGCTTTTCTTTACAAGAGCAAGAAAGAGAACATATAAAATACTTGCGGATTCGACCCATCCGACCCACAACTGGTTCTCACAACTTGTGTCTGGAAGGAGGTACCACAGCTTCCACTCTAGGACTACCAGATTCAGGAAAAGTTTGTATCCTACCGCTGTGAGACATTAATACAGACACCAACCATAATACCAGATGCATTGAAGCCTCTTTTTTTTCATTTAATCCTGCTGCTCTGAGCAATTACCACCAGCATTACTATTATGCAATATGACAGCTATAAAGAGTAAAAGGTTAACAAGTGCAATATGGTAACTAAACAGCTGCTATTCACTAGTCTCTATTCTCTATCTTAACAGTGTAGGGATTTGGTGGTGGGTACTTATCCACCATTTATCACTGAATAATGGGCACTGAATGTGTTTACATAATATGAACTACCTATTGCATGTCGTATGTGTTATTTTCTTTCTTGTTATTCTTTGATATCGTTGTACATACGTTATTTGCACTGCATTCTCTCATGAGCTGACATCTGTAATTTCGTTTAGGCTGCACTTGTGTGGTCCTAAATGACAAAGTGTCTTTGAATCTTTCATTTCATTTGCCAAAAAACAGTAATGTAATGGGACTTTATTTCTTCTACAATTAGTCTACTTGCAAACTGGATGGTCTGGATTATTTCACTGGAAATCACCCTTGAAAACCCAATATATAGCCCAAATAGAAACCCACTCAAGGACATATACATAGACTTTCTCAAGCAATCAAGAGTTCAGGGCATCTAGTTCAATGAATGCCTTGGAATCACCCGAGTTGTAGTAGCCCCATTTAGGGCCGCTGCCAAAGGTAACTTATCATGCTTAAGAGTGACTAACTACAAAATGCATTCTCTAAAAGAATGGAGCACTCCATACATATTTCTGAGTAAGGGGGTTACTGTACTAGCAGACCATTAAAACAGACACCCAATCACAGTGTCAAGGAAGAAGGCTGCTGGAGGACCTTAACTTGCAGAGTGTTCTTTTTTTTTTTTTGGGGGGGGGGGTCAAACATGGGATCTGACGGCCATCTTCATCATTTTTAGAACTTCTCCAAATGTGGTGCTCTTGAGGGTGGGACTTCTGATGAATCAACACTTTCCTCACGGTCTTCCAACTTAGCCCAAGAGGGACTTTCACGCATTTTCTTTTGCATTATGTCACCCTGAGTACCAATGGTGGTGACTGATAAAATAGCACCTCCTTCTGTGAACGGAGGTCAAGGTCAAAGGAACTCACCATTCTGATTAGAAAGCCAACAGGAGGGCTCATCATAGACAGACCAAGCACACACAAGTGACTTTGGAGAAGGGACACACCAAACATATGAAATCTGCCAGCTCAGTATCAATGCAGGAATAAAAGGGAGAACTAGAATTATGGCACCAAAGGACTCCACACCATTTTTCCATGTCACAGTTTTTATTTAACCAGGCAAGCCCACTGGACACAAAAGTCTCTCTATAGAGGGGTGACCCAGGAGTACTGCCTGGTGAACTTTTTGCTCTAAGCCGCAAATGGAAGTTGAAGGACTCAAGCTCCCAAGACAACTAGCAAACAATACTATGCTTTCATGAGACAGCCAAGATTGCACAGGTAGTTCCTTCAAACTAAAATACGACACTGATTTCAAAGTACTAATACAAAATTCAAACCTCATACAAGTATGCTCAATCAACTCATGACTGTATTACCTTACTTACAGTAAGAGTTCCTTCAAAGATGCTAAAAACTTCTACTTCAGTAGTCTAGCTGTAAATGTTAGAAAAGTTCTGTAGAACAACCATTCTTATAACGTAGATGGTTTCTAAATGAAATATGTAAACAGCTACATGCTCACAAATTCTACACACAGTATTTTTTTTTCGTGGAAGTACAGTGATTTTTGCTTCGGGTAACTGACCCGATTTTACTTCTGTGGCATGTTCTTGTTAGGTTTGGCATAAATGTGAAGGTTTTCTGTCTGGACCTACACTGAAAGGGGGTTGTGCAAACAGAGTTGCACCATCCCACTCAAACAGAAATATGTATACACATAAAATCGATCTTTATCTACCCCTTGTCTTTAGACTATAGTAATACAACTTCTCTAGTTACTGTGCAGAAAGCCATCTCAGTAGTGTCATCACACCTGATAACCATATTCTGCCTAACAGTCTACAAAAAGGTTACAATAAGGCCAGCCAACCATCTGCAGTGCTGAAACAAAGAGACAGTGCTGAACAGACACAAACTCTCCATAGGTAACTGCTGTGTAACTGTCAGACAGCAACAAAGCTAAAATGCATTCTGTGATACTGTATGCACAGTGGAATTGGATCCCATTTTTGATGTGGAATTCTTTGTACAGAAGCTCCCTTTAATGGGGTTACAGCTGATGGAAATTATCATGACAGAACAATCACCACCCATTTGCTGCATTTACATTACAAGGAGTAAAACATTTCAAACAGCTACTTCCCACAGCTGCTTACACATAAAAGCTAAATGAAGTTAACATCAGAAGATAAAGTGCTTTATCCTGGTAAGACACATTTTTGTGGTGGATACAGGGATTGTATTATGAATTGTATGCAGTGCACTTTGCTAGAATGCAGCCATATTAACAGGAGCCATTCAAGCAGTAGCATTTATTTTCTTATGCATTCATTCGCTTAGCCAGATACATCAACTGCCATGTGGGTGCAAGCCTACAATGATGCGGGCCTATTATAATAATTAGCTGCTAGCAATCTCAGGAATTCTGGAGGCACGTACGCTTTTCTCCTGACTTAATAACCAAAAGCACATTCCAATGCAAAGACGAGTGACCTGGTGGCCCATTACTTACCCTCTGCTGTGTGGCACTGACACTACATTCTCATTTCCAGCATGGTACTTCATTAGTCATTCAAGTGCTAAAACTGCACTGCAGTGAGGTGAGAAAATTACAGCTGAACCAGAAGAGAGCATTTAGTACTCACTTTGGTCATTACAGGTATGGCCTTTCCTATAAAGCTAGGCAGTCTGCATTAAAAGATAAACCAATTTCTCCTCTTTTGCAGCAAGTGCAATTTATGCAAGTAAATTACAGGGGATCACTGCTTTGGAAAATCAGACTCAAGTTGTACACAAGTTACTTTTCAAACAGCTTGTATAAAAATGTATTCAGTGCCACCAATAAATGGCAGAAGAGTTGGAGGTGAAATAGGCTGAAGCCCGAGAAATAAGACTACAGAACTCATCTATACCTGCCACTGTTTATCTACTTGAAATGAGTGTACAACAGAAGAAAAACTGGATTTAAGAATGCAAACTTGACTGGGCTCTCGAGCCTCCCTTACAAGAGATCACTCACCTAGAGGAGGTAACTAGATCAACAAAAGGCAAACAATGAAAAATACATACAAAAATAAGCTTAAATAGTTACTCTGAAAACATAGCAACCTGGGCATGAAAGTGGGGTAGACCCAAGCCCCCCCTTACTTTATAAGAAGAAAAAATACAATGCTAGAATTCAAATATAGACTACTCAGCTTCTTGAGCATAAAATATATATCCAGAGGTCCTGGGTCTCTGACCTATTGGCAACGGGGCTGAGCTGAAAGTTTTTTTTTTTGCATGGAAAGATGACAGTATAAAGTCCACAAATCACTTTTTAAAGTTAATTATAAATCTGGAAGATAAAACCTTGATTGGCTTCACCAACCTATCTTAATAGTTGATGCAGACTTGATAGATGTGGAGAGGGGGATTAAAGCAGAAGAGAGGAGGCAAGGAGGGGGGCAATGGTATGGAGAAAGAGAACATTACTGAAAACTGACTTATAGATATATTGCACGATGACCAGTTTGAACAAAAGCAAACTTTGGCAGATAAAAATCGAAGCATCTAAAAAGGCCACAAAACAAAATAATGCATACCCCACGAACACACCAATTCTGATGACAGGATCGCACCACATATACTGTGGCTGTGAGGCTACATGACTACCACTATGCTTTCATGAAAGACCGTAAACTCCACTTTACCTTACAGTTCTTCAAAATGCATCACATTTACATAATAACTTTAGAACACTCTCTCTCTTCTTCCCACTTACATTCCACAAGGCAAACTAAGTTTGAGGACCAGAATTTCCTCTGAATGTTAAATCTAATTATAATGAACCCTGCTGTAGCAAAGCTATGGTACACCCTTAGTGTCTTAACAAGGCATATTAACCTCTTGTGAATGAAAAAAGAGTTTACATGATGCTATAGGCATTCAACAAACTATTACCTTGTCTTTGAAATACTTAGACAGCTGCTCCAAATTCTGCTGAGATACACAAAACAGAAACACAAGATGCACATGATAACAAAGCGTTACAATTTAGACAGTTTGTCAGGGTATTAGTTGATCATCTCACGTCTCACTTATACATATATGAAAAAAATATTTTTAAACATTATTAGGAGCGTTTGGAGGAAAACCCTTGACAAACTGACCCCCCCCCCCAAGTGCTGTGATTTCCACTAAGCAAATGAGAAAAACAGTGCTTGTCATGGGGTGGAATTTTGTTACCATACAGAGAAAGAAAAACCTGGTCCACTACGACTGAAGAAATAGGTGAAATGCCCTAACAAAAATATTGAGAATAGTTTGTTTTTTTAAAGTTGAGTTATAAAGAAAAACAAAATCAGTGACATCACACAACTATTAATTTAGCTAAACGGCATAAAAAACAGGAAAGCCAACTGGGAGGAAGAGCAGTGGAAGAAAAACTCCACTAAAACACAAGGAAAAACAAATCAAAACAAAGCCATCAAATAGTTACTGGAAGGCTCAGAAGATTAGAAGAAATAAATATATCCACACAAAAGGAAATAATTTCCTGTCAGATACATAAAACATGACACAGGGCCATTTTAATATGTTCTCAGAGGACAGGAAGGCTACCACTGCATATTCTGGGATAACAAGGACGACAAATGTAACCTGGAAAAGTTTAGTTTTTCAAGCTGTCCTTCCACCTACTGGCATCAGTCCCGCAGTGATTGACTATTTATAGATTTCTACTCAAATAGTCAGGCAAGTAAACCAGTTTACTGACCATTTTCAATCACTACCAGGTGACTGAACAGTACAGAGTTTTTACATGTAAAGACATTGCAGTGTAGTACAGGATTTCAAAGGCATTTAGTATAGTATGCAAGTTATATAAAAAGTACAGATAAATTATACAAACAGTTGTGTATGAAACATAACACACAAGTTGACGTACAAAAAAAGAAAATATTTTGTGATAATTGCAATCAATCAATAAATAAAACAAGTAAGTTAGTGTAGGTTATAATGTCTTGCCAGGATTACCAAGATGAATGAACCTTTTCTACAAACTCTGACATTTTTATGCAATACATAAAAAAGGATATCAGAAAATCTGGGACTTCAAAGCACATAATATTCAGATCACGCCATCAACAACTTAATAGATAAAACTGGAAAAAAAATCATCAAATGCAGAACAGCTGCAGCAAAAGCTATGCGAACGACAATCTGCCAGTTCTGGAATACAACATTCCACCACCAGAATTCAGTCCCTCACAAGCTCTACTTTTAATGGAAAAAGGGCAGAAAAGCAGACTGCGCTATGCTGATTCTCAGACATCAGCAAAGAACTGCTGGAAAGAAGTAAAACTACCAGATTTACAAGTTTGGAGACAAAGTAAGAATTCAAAATCCATGGAAAGGTCTGCAAACCATATCTGAAGTTGTTGGTCAAGTAGCTGAACCAGGATTCTATGTAGTCATTGGGAAGATGGATTGCCGCATAGAAAAAATATCATA
The DNA here is from genome assembly GCF_019279795.1 of Protopterus annectens. Classification (NCBI taxonomy): domain Eukaryota; kingdom Metazoa; phylum Chordata; order Ceratodontiformes; family Protopteridae; genus Protopterus; species Protopterus annectens. The sequence goes on along the minus strand of NC_056736.1, from coordinate 636,081,800 downwards.
TGTACATAGGCATCAAATGCATCTCAGTTAAGTTACAAAAAGAACAGCAACCAAGAAGTGACAAAACCGGCCTTTTTGGATGGAAAAAAATGAAGCTAGTGTGCAGCAAGATGTATTCCAAAACATAAACAATTGTTATACCCCCACATATGAAGATCACTAAAAGAATAAAACAAAACAAACACAGACATATATAGTTATTTTGGAATTCTAGTGAATGAAGAATTGCATTTTCTAAATGGTTTACAGTCTGAAAATCAAATGCCTCTCATTTAGTGACCACAGTTCTCAATGGATTTTACAGCCCCCCCTGACACATTTTAAGGGGAACACACTGAAAAATAAGACAAAGGACAAAACTCTGGACAGCTGAGAAGTATGATGCATGCACAGTACTTGAATCCAACTAGCCAACTAGGACTAAATGAGATTAGATCCCCCACTCAAGTTCTGCAAGTACAAACTAGTATTCAATAATGTTTTGCTAACATTTTGTTAATATCCAACTAGGTTTTGGCTAAAAAGTGAGTGTGTGTCCAGCCAACACATCTAGACAAAATACAGTAAATGAATACAAAGTAACTTGCCAAAATAATGAGCAACAGCACCTGCCAATACCTGCAACTTTTGTACCACACATCAGTCATGACACACTATATTTCGTAATTTGAGGATGGTCCTTAAGGGCATTTTCAGGTTTTTGTCTTTGGACAATCTTGGTTATGTGCTACATAACAAATCCTGCACACCTATAGAAGCCCATTAATCCAAGCAGACAATAAGCAGAAAACCACAGTCCTTCGCAGACAACTGTGCTAAAATTTCTAGTGACATGATCTGCCATGGCTTAGTGGTAAATCACTTTGTCTTTGACTTTGTCTATGCTTTATCTGTCCGTAGGGCATTCAATATAATGGCCTATTCTCTGTTAGAAAGCAGACAAGGGATTTTAATGGCACTTCAGTCACTTATCTCTTAAGACACGACTGTATATTACTAATTAAAGTGATAGACCTCTTGTTATAGGAAGAGGAGTGCGTCAAGGGAACCAAGAGTCTTTTACATCTCTGTTCATTACCTAATGGTAATGAAACCAGTAGGTTGTAGTCTGGATGGTGATTTGTACTAGTGGTACAAGCTGTTACAAAACAAATCTTTTATCGCAAAAAAATCTGGACAGAGACAGAAATATTGGGAGAACAAAGGCTCAAAAAAATAGGGACAGATTTTAAATACTGCTGTTATAAATTTAGAAAGTTGCTAGATAACAGGATTTGTATTAAAACCATTTTCTGAATGATTCATTTTTAAGTGACATACTACTTCAATATAAACATATTAATAAAAATACGCAGACACGGCTGAAGTAGGCAACATAACGCTCCCATGCTATGTATGAAAGCACATTCACAACCGTTTATGGCATTTTTCTTACAAGTTTTCTGTAACATTCAAATACCAGCCACGCAACTTTCATGGAGGTGTTCGTGCTTCAAGAAGGATAACCCCCAATCATATTGGCAGAGTATATTTCTTTTAATTCCATTTACAAAGACGCCCCCTTAACTCGTACCTAGCTAGATGTGGGAAGGACACCAACTATCCCTTACTAGCAAAAGTCTAGAGAAATTTGCTGCATAGACAGGTTAACGTGAACTTCTTAAGTTACGCTGTTTCAGTAAGGTCAGGCACGACAAAAGTAAACCCAAATTATTTTAAACTGCAGCTTTTGTACAAGTTTAAATCATCACTCCAAAACATATTTAACCCAGCTGCAATCAGTATTGTCAGGCTATGAAATATATACCTCGTAAGAGGCAAGAAAAATGTACTTAAAAATAATTTTCCACAAAATTTACTGAGCTACAAAAAATATTTATGCTCCAGAGTGAAACAAGTTTCCAAAATACAGCAACCGTGCTTATTAGATTTACAGGAAAAAATCAATCGTAAAGGAAACTATTTAACACATACAAAACAACTTCCTCTTTTAAATGTAGAAACATCTCCCAAACTACATCTCATTGTGAGATGAAAGAAGTCTTATGATTGATCATCTGACAACTCTTGGTTTTATACAGGTATGCGTATGAATATACTGCAATGCCCCAGAATAAACACAGATAAGTTAAGAGAACAACATATGGCACTAACGTAGCTTATAACGTCACCCATTTACAGACGGCTATATATGCGAAACAGACAAATTAAGACTACTTCCCATACATACAGGGGGTCAATAAGGGATGGAGTTCTTACCATATCAGAGGGTACAGCATTTGACATCCTGTTTGGCAGAAGTGGACGACCTTCCAATTAAAAGCAATATTACTGCAGCCGTTGTTTAAATCTGGAATGCTTACTTAAATATCCAGTATACACAGTTGCAAAAATAATCCAGAAAAAAATATAATTCACCAGAAACAAAAATATGCATACATAAAAATCAGAAGATAGTTTTGTGACAGATAACAATTCGCATTTCCTCCTCAAAAAGATGGCAAAACGAAAATGTACTAGAAAACCAATGGAATTCTGCAACTGCTTTTTGCTTAAAACCTGCTTACGCCACAAACAGAAAAAAACAGTCCAAATAAAAGATGATCCTTTTCGCTTCTTCAGCTGATCGACAAAACCCAATCCTTAAAATTAAATTCGTAAAAATCGCAGTCGTCACGAACAGCAATAGTCCATTAAATACGTTCCAGATCAGTTGCTTTAAGATTATAGGATTACTCTTCAAAAATATCCTTCCAATTAACCATCCCCCTGCTGTCCCACTGTCATAACATCTCCTCTCAAACAAACATGGCGTCTGCAAAGAAATAAAAAGCAGAGCGATTCACCGGAGCCCACTGAAAAAGCTTACCAGAGTTCCGACACTGTGACTGACGAAATGGGCTCCGCCCCATGACGTTAGCAGAAAGGCCCCTCATGATTGCGTCATATGCCCATATGTTACGGACCCCTGCAGTGGGTATTTAGTATATGAATAGCTTTTTTCTTTAATTAGTGGTTTGCGTTAACTCCTCCCATTTTGAAAGCATTTGCAAACAAAGTGGTGGTCTCTTCAAAAGTAGAAAAGCGAAGCATGCCAGGCTTAGCATTGGGCGGAAGTTCTGTGGGGAATCTTGAAAAATGGGTTTGTTTACACTTTCATTGGAACTACAACCAATTTGTCTCGCCTAGTTGATTAGAAGAAAGTGGCATCAGAATAAAATGGAATTATTGTTATTAATTGGTTTACGAGGAGGCTTACTCAAAATTACATCTGACAAAACCAAACGAATTATTTTTTTCTGAATTGTAGTTATAGATATGCCAGTGATTACAACTGCCCCATATATTTTCTGTCTCTTTTTGTTCTCTTAAGGTTACCCCCCGGGGCATCACTCACTATTCCCTCCACTACAATGCCGAATCTTACAAAGTAATCACGCACTAAACTATAGCTACTGTCCACCCACATATTTTATGGATACATTAGCTCTTAAACTTTAATTTCCAATCTGTGGAACACCGCCTCTCAATTTGGAACGATGGGTAAAATGTGTAACACTGATCGACTACAACTATTAAGCTTACGGCATGGCTATATATTTTGAGGTTACTACATAATATAACCAAAATAGTTATACTGATGAATTAATATGATACCTTGCTATTCAGTATTATTTTCTGAGGGTATTTATTTATTTTTAAGAATCAGTGTACCAAAACCGTTCAACCTGGGACAGCGTGGCTCATAGAATTTGTAAAACTGTAAATAAACAATGTTCCTCATTAGGTGCAGTTGATCGGTAAGCTCACCATATTTTCCTTTCCCACACAAATTCTGATACATACCTCTCAACCAGTCAGAGCAAAAAATCTGGACAAAGCCATAAATAAACGTGGGATAAAGGCCCAAAAATAGGGACATTTTTTTAAAAATTGCTCTTATAAATTTTTAAAGTTTATAGAATTACAAGTTATACATTAGCATGAAGAAAGGGGCATCAGTAGAAAAGCGAAGCATGCCAGGCTTAGCACTGGGTGGAAGTTCTGTGGGGAATCGTGCAAAAAATGGGTTTGTTTAGACTTTCTCTCACCCCTAAAGGGCCCATATCTATACAGGAAGAATGCAGAGTTCCTGTAATCACAACTACGCAGGTAAAAGCTGCTCTCTCTAAAGCCAAAAACACAGCATCCATGGGGACTGGACAACATCCCAGGCTGCGTTTTACACGAACTTCAGAACAAACTGGCTCCCCATGTAAGCACCATGTTCGATAATAGCCTCGTATCAGGCTTTGTGCCCACTGAATGGCGCACGGCAACAGTTATCCCACTCCACCAAGGGGGAGCTACCACTGATCCCAGGAACTATCGACCTATTAGCCTGACGAGCCTGGTCTGCAAGGCCATGTAATGTATCATCATGGAACTCATAAATAAAGACATTGGTAACCTCCAAACTCTGGATCCCACCCAGTTCAGGTTTGTGAAAGGCAGATCATGCCTCCTGAACCTGATTGGCTTCTTTGAGGCAGTCACCAAAGCCGTAGATGAGGGTAAGGTGGTTCACAGAGCCTATCTTGACCTCGCCAAGGCTTTCGACACCATCCCCCATTCTGGAATTATAGCTAAACTCACTAAACTAGGTATAAATCCCTATGTCATAAGATGGGTTGCCAACTGGCTCACTGACAGAACCCACACTGTAAAAGTTGCAGACTCCAAATCTGACCTCAAAGCAGTGACAAGTGGAGTACCACAGGGTTCCGTCCTGGGACCTCTCCTGTTTGATATCTACTTCTCTGAAGTACAGGCTAACACAGAAGGCCTCTGGCTAACGATGTTTGCAGATGACTGCAAACTAGGAGCCATAGTCAAGTCCCCAAATTATGTGGACATCCTACAGAAGGGCCTCATTGAGACAGATGTCTGGTGTCAGAGCCATGGCCTCAAGCTCAGTGCCAAAAAGTGCAGTGTCATCCCCTTTGGTAAAAACTCTGTACCCATGAACTACCACATAGGCAGCAATCTACTTAACACCGAATGCGTGATGAGACCTTGGGACCCAGGTGGACAGTAGTCTCCCCTTTGATAGTCATATCGCCACAGTAGTCAGGAAGTCCTTCTACGTGGCACACCTCATCATAAAAGGGTTCTCATCCAGGAAAAAATAGGTCATTGTTCCCCTCTACTCGACACTCATTAGACCCATTATAGAGTACAACGCCCCTTTTGGAATGTACCTCACAAGACATCTGCAGCAGCTGGAAAGGCCACAGAAGTACCTCACAAAGAAGATTACTGGCCTCAAACAAATGCCCTACACTGACCACCTGAAAAACCCCAGCTTTACTCCGTAGCATATCGCCTACTTCGTGGTGATCTCTGCCTAACATATAAAGCTATGTCAAACCCAGAGCTGTTGGACATGCTACACCTAAAGAAATCCCAATCCCTCTGAGCTACACCCTTTAGGGACCTAAACCTTGTCACCACAATAAACAGGACATGCTGGAGGGATAGATTCCTGTCCCAGAGACTTCCCATACTCTGGAACAGGCTACCCATCTATGTCAAGCAAAGTTCTTCATTAGCACTCTTCAAGAAAAATCTTCATGAGTGGATGGGAAATAGGAACTACACCCCAGGGATCACTTCTGTGTCTCTGCTCGACAGTGGCACAGGAAAATAACTTTCTTGGGTAGCATAAGCCAGGGAACCTTGCTGGCTAGGCTTATGTAGGCCCTTGGGCCGATAGCCTAGTACCTACCTATGAACCTATGAATTTTCTGAAGGGTGTGAAATCTGAAACTCAAATGTCTGTCATTATTTTCTAACTTCAGTCTTTAATGATTTCCCACTAATTTGCCAGAAAAACAGGATTTTATGAAAAACAGATCAAAAATAGGAGGCAAAAATCTGGACATTCTGTGAAAAATCTGTACAATTGAGAGGCATGATTCTGAAGTTGCTTTTATTCACTGTTGCTAGTATGCAATCTGAAAACACATATCAGCAGCATCACCCAAGCACTGTTCTTACAGGATTACCACTTGCAATAGACCATGTGTTTATTTACTAATTTCATCTTAATTAGCATATCTGATATTAGGATCATGGGAGGTTACTATGCTATTGGTCCTGAGGCCCTTATAAGCCTAAACAGGAGTTTAGCCCATGTTTAGACAAGTCAGCACCCAAAGCCCATGTCCAGCAGGGACAGAGGTGGAATCCCAGGGGGATATTTTCAGTTTCCTATCCAGTTATCCAGGTTGCACCTAAAAAGGGATAATGAGGTACTTTGCTTGACGTAGAGAGGGAGTCTGTTCCACAGATGGGGGAGTCTCTGGGACACAAATCTGTCCAGCCAACAAGTCCTATTGATATCACAGACCAGGTTGAGGTCACACATACGGATTCTCCTGGTGAGGAACCTCTGTGGTCTTTCCAGCTGCTGCACGTTCTTTGCAAGGTACATGCCGAAGGGAGCATTGTACTTAATAATTGGCCTTGTAAGGGAAGAATACAGGGATGTTATGACCTCTTTGTCCCTGGATGAGATACCCTTACTTATGAGGTGGGCCATGTAGAAAGCTTTCCATACAAAGGAAGCAACATGGTGGTCATAAGTCAGGTTGCTATCAACCTGGGTGCCCAAATCCCTCACCAGTGGCTTGTGTACATAGGACATTGTTATTAATGTGATAATATGTGGGGATGTCATTCTCCCTAAAGGGGATGATGCATTTTTTGGCATTCAGCTTGAGGCCATGTTTCTGGTACCAGTCATTTGTTTGGGTGAGACCCTCTTGGAGGACGTCCACATCACTTGGGAAATTGATGACTGCACCTAGATTGCAGTCATCTGCAAACTTGGTCAGCCACAGTCTACTGGTTTTGGCCTGTACCTCAGAGAAGTATATCCAGAATAACAGAGGCCCCATGGCTGATACCTGAGGTACGCAGCTCGTTAAGGGTCGACTGCTTGAGGTGGCTTCCCCTATTTTGATTAGGTGAGTTCCATCAGTGAGCCAGTTTGCTAACCATCTGGTAACATATGGATTAATGCCTAGTTGAGAGAGTTTATCTACTATGGCCGAGTGAGGAATAGTGTTGAAAGCTTTGGCCAGGTCAAGGTAGGCAGTGTGCACCGTCTTCCCCTCATCCATGGCTTTGGTGACTGTCTCAAAGAAGTCGACCAGATTTAACAAACATAACCTCCCCTTGACAAAACCAAACTGTGTGGGGTCGAGTGTTTGGAGATGGACAATGTCCCTGTTAATGAGGTCCATGATAATCTGCTGCATGGCCATTAGCTCAGATCAGGAGATTTTTTTCAGGTCAAAGCCAAGGTTCTACTTATACAAAGGGAAATGTCACTGCCATGGGATGTTTAACATGCTTCTGAACTACTTTTGAGATTTAGTTTAAAACATAATTTAAAGGATAATATGTCAGGAATGCAATCCCCCATCTGTTGCTCTGCCTATTTGAACATCACCTTATGTGGAGGTGGAATTTCTCGCTTTTGATTTTTGATTTTCCCAGATTCTGAGATGAATATACTGCATTTCTGAGCCACTAACGTGCAACTGTACAGTAACCCCCTTGACAGTAATTACTTACTAATAAGTTTTCCCTTATAATGGTTATTCTATGCCTCCTGTCAAGATAGCCGGTTTCCACTCTACCTGGTCAGTGTGGCTTCCAATCCATAGTCCTTTAGTTATGCCACTAACATATATGTGAAAAGCTGTATTGAAATCCTTGCTAATGTGTGAACACACTTCAAATGATAGATTCTGCTTTTCAACTTTGTTGGTGTTCCATTCATAGAATCAGTTTAGAATGGACTGGGAAGATTTTTGATTTGTGAATGTTTTAATTGTCCATCTAGCATATAGTTTACATTCAGAAACTTCATTTGTCTGTCAATAATTCCCTGCCTAATTTTCCTGTAATAAAACATGGGTTGACTGCTCTGCATTTATTCACCTCTTTCCTTGGCACGATCTTGTGAAAGGGGAGTACTGCAGAAACCATGTAGTCCTTTGGCACCACTTGTTTGCCTGGGAGATAGTGCAATGTTTTGCTGTCTTGTTAAACTTGCTAATCATTTCAGCATTCAGGAAGATACTAAGGCTGCCACCTTTTCAAATGCCCAAAGGGGGCATTTTTTTTTTTTATGGAAATGTAAGATTTTGCAGGACAAACTATATATACAACTAATTCTAAACATTGGACTTACATCTTTTGCCAAAATTAAAAATTGGTCTTGTAGGATTTTAGATGTTTTTGTTATTCCATGTACTATGCATGTGTTCTAGATAAAAAGTCTTGAAACAATAATTAGGAGGACCTTAGGAGATATTTTTTGTCCTAAAATTTCTAGACATTAGGCAAGTTTTCATATGTTTTTTACTATTTTTGCATGGTGCAGTCACCCAAATAGAAACTGATCTATAGAAAGAGAGATTAGGTGGTAATCTGAAAGGCAGGCCATCTTTCCTTTCTGCCTCGGCCTCCTAACGCCTCCTAATGCCTCTAATCTAATTCTCTTTTGACGATCTTCCCGCTTTTCCTTTTCATGCTTGCATCTTCCTTCATAAATTTTGTCTGTTCCTGAGTTTTGAGAATGTCCCTGATTTTAGACTTAAAATCTGTTCTCCCAGTCATATCATTAGTTTTCTCACACAACGCCACTAAAAGTACACACAAGACAAGATACTAAGGTTTCTTCGTTTAGCAAATCCCAGGCAACACCATTGCACCACATTTAACAAAGGTGAATGACGACATTACAGCAAGAGTCACCTACTTATTAAGTACCCTAACCTTTAGGCTACTTCATTGCCCTCCCCTGAAAAAAACTTGCTACATGTCAGAGAACAAACTTAGCCAGTCTGCAGCAGCAGTTCACATCATTTGTAATAGACCACAATTCAAATTAAACATAACAGAAAAAACCTTCAATAAAATTGTCCCAGCTTGCTGGAACAGGCTGCCAGACAACATAAAAGACACAGATAAATTACTTGTGTTAAGAAAAATCTGAAAAGTTACCTGATGAAGCAAACTGTGTGTAAATGTTTTAGAGACTTGGGATAATTGAGCTATATTGCTTGTGCTTGCTGATATTGCCTTTTAACGTTATACACTGCACTTCCTGCTTCAGTCCGCTCATGGGCTAACATAATTAGGATTGCATTTGAATGTTTGTTACCGGTTGTTCATGAGTACAATTATTTTAAGAAGTTCTAAATTAATATAATTTTGTCTCTGATTTTTCTAAAATGAAGTCCTGGATTTAAAAAGTGTCCCTAATTTTGGGGCACTTTCCCTTATTATTATTTTTTTGCTTTGTCTTTAACTTTGAAAGGAAAGTTGAGATGTATGCTTAATCTATATAAACTTCGAATTCCATACATGGTAAATGTTCCAGTATTAATTAGTTTAATCCAGTATAAGTACAATGTATCATTTCCATTGGTTGTACTGTAAAATACTCGTATACGTTGCAAAGTTTTTATCTCCTGTTTTAGGTATACGTCCAGATTCAATAAACCCTACGTGGTCCGTTTAGGCTGCTTGCGCGTTGTCCATAGTAACGCATTGTTTTGGAATCAGTAAGAGGCTCTACATGGTGTGTAGAGCTGCACAAACAAGGTAAACAACTTGGCATGCTAATTACGGCATACGCAGCTGAATTTTATGCTAATCAACCAATCCAAGATTGATGAGCTATTCAGCAAGCTATAAAGCAGCTGTGTAGACTCAGTGCTGGTTTTCCTTTGGAATTCCAAAACCTATTGGAATACAGCCACAGAAAGGAGTCTACACAGAAACAATGTTAGGGGCTGCTGCTGCTTTAATTCATGTGTATGTGCAACAGGCTGAAGTCTATGCTGCTGCTGCTAAAAGACCAAGGCCAAGAAGGAGAAGAGTTTTCAGACCCTGTTTAACTTATCATAGTCTACATGACATGGAAATTGTACAGTGCTACAGGGTGGCTAGAGACACACTACAGGAACTCTGCAACCTCTGTTGTCCTCAACTCAGAGCCAGGACAAACCAAGGGGAATCCATCCCAGTGGAGACAAAGGTATGAGTAGCACTTATAATTTTAGCTACGTGTACCTTTCAGAGACCAACAGAGGACATGCTGGGAGTGTCACAGGCATCAGCATTTAGTATCCTCCATCAATTCCTGAATGCTGTGCTACAGCATGCCAGTGACCACATATTTTCCTTATACTCCTGAGGACAGGCCCAGAAGTATGCAGGAATTCTGCCCTGTAGCATACTACCCTGAAGTACTGAGTGCCATAGATTGTACACATATAGAGATTAAGGCACCACCCTGGGAACAGGGAAGGCTCTACATTAATAGAAAGAGCTTCCATTTTATTAACTGTCAAGTCATGTGTAATACCAAAGGAACCATCTTGAATGTGTGTGTGTGTGTGTGTGTGTGTGTGTGTGTGTGTGTGTGTGTGTGTGTGTGTGTGTGTGTGTGTGTGTGTGCTGGCAACCTAGGCAGTTAACAAGACTCACATATCTGGTACATCTCCCAACTGTATCAGATGTTCACTAGGGGGGATATCCCACAGGGTCATTTAGTGGTGGATGGAGGTTATGCACTGGAACCGTGGCTGATGACGCCCATAAGAAATGCACACACACCTGCTGAAGAACGCCATAATGAGGCACACTCTCAAATCAGAAATATCATAGAGCATGTATTTGGGCTGCTGAAGTTCCAGTTCCAGTGCATGGATACATCTGGGAAGCCCAGCATTATAGTCCACGTACATGTACTGAAGTCTTCACTGTATGTACCATGCTGTGACATCCCTCCTCTGGGCCAGTAATCAAGGGGCCTCAATCCTCACCACGGACACTGGTGAGGGACGTTCACTTGGAAAAAAAATAGATACAGTATTTCCAGATGCAGTTCTCTGCACCAAGCACAATTTCTCTTAAGAGTGCACAGGGAACACACTCCTGTCCAGGAGCTGGGTTTCCCTCTCTCTCACCAGGCTTCAAATAAGACTCCACACTGACTACAGCTGTAGAGTTGAGTTCTCAGCCAAATGTTCCAAGCCAAGTCCTTCACCACCCTCCCTGTGGAACCAGTGCTCTGTGTCCCTGCTCCAAGTAGCTGACTCACACACTTTTTGAGATTTGATGTTCACACACACACACACACACACACACACACACACACACACACACACACACACACACACACACACACACACACACACACACACCTGGGAAAGACTGGCACAGATTTACCAGCTATGCCTCCTCTGCCCAGACTATAAGGTAGATACTGCCACCAGAGCACTCCAAAGCCAGCTACTCTAAGGTTCTTACAAGGGTACTGTATTATACTGAGTAAAATTAATGCAAATACAAATGATAATGTTTGACCAATGCAGCAAGGCTTTCAGAAGCAGACACAGTGTCACCAAATAAATATAAGTACTCTTAAAGTTTAAAATGTTCCCTAAAAGACCAGCCACAATGAAAAGTTTAAATATATTTAATAAAAAAATAATAAAAAACATGAAAACACTAAATATCTATTTGCAATAAACACCAGAGTTTCAATCACAGGAACACAGATGGAAAGGTTCACACAGATACAGAAAAACAATACTTATCTAATCTCATTATATTTTCCTGACTGATCTAAAAATTACTGCCCCCTAGTTCACTTACTAGAGCAAGGCAAGATGAAGTGGGTGAGTGGTCTTCCTTCTTTTCAGGTTTCACAAACAGACTGCTCTGAGACTTCTGTTTCATCTAATATTAAAACATCATTTCAGTGCTGGATTGCAGAATGACATCACGTACATCTGGTCATCTGAGTTCTGGTTCCCACACTACCCCCTTTACTAGAAACTGAACCAGAATCTAGCACATATGTGTCACCATATGCATGCACACATTGAACTTTGCTAAGATGTGTTATAGTATCTGGAAGCTATAAAAACATTTTAAAAATTTCCATCCTTCCAGGGTAGCAATTAGTTCACCCTTAAGGACAACACAGTAGGATTCCTAGTCCTGGTTTTCACACACATTTCGACTTTGGCTGTAGTCAGAACTGTGAGCTACAGTCTTTATGGCCTAAACCCGGTAATTTAACTTCAGACTATTTTTCAAAGTTACTGGACTGAGATTAACCTCTTCTCTTCCAGTATCCTCTACTACAATATATTAATTTCAACAGTTACAATACAGTCTGACATACAGGTGTATTTCTTTTCTGTCCAGCAGGACCCACTGTTGGTACATTTTTAACATAAGCCCCTGTACAAATCAGCTTGATATACAAATGACATATAATTCTTTAAAAAACTCCAGCTAGCTATGCTGGCATATGTTACACATCCACTGCCCTACTTCTCCTGGCATAGCTGGCAATACCTCACATTATCACACATGCTACACAACATCATCCTAAGAAAACAAGCTTCAGTAGAATCAACAAGGGGAAGCGGTACACATCCCACCACCAATGGCAGTGTCAAACATCCACATGGAGGTGAGGACTCCAAGAGGGAACCAGCAGGCATAGGTGTGTTCAATATGTCCTTGCATTGGCTAAGAGGCAATGCATAGCACACTCATTTACCATCTAAGGGGCTAAAACCTACACACATACATACAATAACATCACTGCCAGGGAATGCTCACAACCTTTATCTACCCATGTAATGACTGTGTATTGCTAGCAGCAGACAGAGTCAGCCCTGAATTAAAACTGTTGCAACTGCTGGATTTACAAGGTAAGTGTTGAACCTGGAGTGTCTTGTGTAATAATATGAATGACTGGCATATCCCTGCATGTTGTTACTTGGTAATGTAAGCAAGTAAAATGTGTTTGATTTGTACAGAAATAGCCTTAACATGTGACAACAGAGAACTATGTGATTTATGTGTCCATTTTTAAGTATTAGGCCCCCAGGCATCAAAGATTCACAAAGTCATACCTCTCAAAAGTACTGATGGTCACTCCATGCCCTCAGCGTAACACCATACATTTGTACTGGAAATTCATTAAAGAGAGAAGTTAGAAAGTAATGTAAGACATTTCAGTTTCAGACTTCACAACCCTCACAAGCTCATTAACAATACTGATGCAAAAAAAGTTTGATCATATCAACTGCCTAACTTTCTAAGACCAATATAAGTCAAAGGTTCAGTTATCAATTCAACATCACAAATGCAGATATACTAAGCACTAAGTCAGCTATGCACCATGAGCATCAGATACAAAGCTTATGTATCCCTGAATCCAAAAGCTAGAAAACAGGGATATGGCACAGTTGTCACTTGCGCAGGGTGTTGTGTTGGGGGGGGCTAGGCTAACACAAAAGGTTGGTGAATATGGGTGAGTAAAAAGGAGATGCAGGCAGACATTCAGATAAAGTAACAAATGACTAGTGAGACAAAATGAGTTTTAAGCATCATGGCTGGACCATATAACTGTTGTGTGTATCTGGCTGTAGGGGTCCTTCAGGTGCAATTGGTGTGTGAGTGAGTGTCTGCCTGGGCACAGCCAAGCTCTGTGCTACGTCTACATCTTCCAGTTTTGGACACATGTGAGCCATGCACAGTAGAGGTGGCAGTTCATCTTTGTCATACCCAACCATGAGAACTGGCTCTTCCAGGAGTTGCACTGGTACATCCACGCCCATGGTCAGATGCACTGCTGCTACCTGAATGTGACTGATGTCTGCTAGATGTGTTCTCCTCACGAGGACGCCCAGGACCATGACCCCATGGCCTGCCACTTCTGGTTGTGGACAGCTGAACCACTGATGGAGCAGTGGAAGTGCTTGCCACTATCGGAGTGTTATAGGGCATGGCCATGTTGGCTAACAGCAGATTATGTGTCTGACTTCTGCCCATGAGGATGTTGTCCCCCTCCCAGTAGATGTTCCATCACAGACACTGCCCATTCCAATGTGTCATTCATCTGAGACACTGAATCGACAACATGGTGTTGGCAGTCATGTAAGTCAGCCTGTGCCACATCTACAACCCTAAGCATTTCTCTGGAAGACCTATGGGAACATGTCTATGCCTCCATGATGCCCCTAAACATATGTTGAGTAGCACTGGAAGACACACCTGGATCAAGTGGAGGATGGACAGCAGGCCTCCTCCAAGCACCTCTACCA